>NW_027186523.1:1722788-1864311 GCF_028583685.1 Petaurus breviceps papuanus | reverse complement strand
AGGAAAGGAAAGGAAAGGAAAGGAAAGGAAAGGAAAGGAAAGGAAAGAATAAACTTCTTTAGAGTCACTAGAATTTTTTGTTGTTTTATCTTGCTGAATCCATACCTTAGTAGCCTAGATCTAGAAAGGGTTTAGACAAAAGGAAGAAAGGAGGAAAGAAGGAAGAAAAAGAGGAAAGGAAAGAGGGAGGGAAGAATTTCATATCTCTTTCTGTTTTAAAACACCCAAACCTGTTCTGTGTCTTCAGTGTGGCCTCCAATCTCTCTACCTCTCAGTTCTTTACCAGGACGTCACCATGGTAGCTCCTTCCCCCATCTTGAGCCCCTGGTGAATCAGTTCAGTTCTACAGTCTTTGCCTGTTGAGCGTCAGCCTTGGATTACTCTCACTATCTGCTACCTTTCCTCTAGCTAATATGCAGCTGAAGGAAGCTGGAGAAAATCATGAAATTATGCTGGTTCACTACAAACTTGTATTGCATACTCTCATGAAAGTTCACTACATATTCTACACTACAAATTTGTATTACATACTCTCAGATGGACCCTAATTAATTAACTCATTACTGAACTCATGACAGTGGCTTTTGCAGACCTTTTCCTCCCTCCTCCAGCCTTTCACGGCTGTCCCTCCCCAAATCCTCTCATGTGAGAACATCATCTCATACACAATTACACTGAAAAAACTGAGGCCATTCACTTGGAGCACCTTTTCCCCTTTACATTTTTTATCACTCATATGCCTTTTGCCACTCTTTTTTTAAATTTCTGAATTATATGAAAAGATGACCCTTATCTTTACCCAAGGCTAATCACTCTACATGCAAAAATGATCCCATTTCAACCCCACTTCCCCAGAAGTTGCCCCATTTATTATCCCTATTCTTTCACTTATCTTCAACCTTTCCTTGTCTGCTGCTTCCCTACTGCCTACCATCATGCCCATATCTCCCCAATCTTCAAAAACTTCTCACCTGATTCATCTATCCCCATGTACTACTGTCCTAAATCACTCCTCCATTTTTTGTGGCTAAATTTGAGAAGTCCATGTATATTAGGTGCCTTCAACTCTTTTTTCTCACTTTCTTCTAAACTCTACATAGTTTGGCTTCAAACCTCATCATTCAACCAAACTGTCAAATCCAATGGCTTTTTATCAGTCCTCATCCTCCTTAACCTCTCTGTAGTCTTTGATACTTTTAGTCACCTTCTTCCTCTTAATACTCTCTGCTCTGTGGGTTTCTGTGATACTGCCCTATCCTGTTTTTCCTTCTATCTTAGGGCTTCTCACTTTGTTTTCTGTTCTTTTCTTCCTCTAGTTCATGACTGACAACAGTGGATATCCTCTGGTTCTGTTCTGGGCTCTCTTCTCTCTTCACTCTATTCTATTTTACTTGATCATCTCATTATCATCTCTATGCAGATGATTCTTGGATCTACTTTTCCAGCCCTACACGCACTCCTGAGTTTGCTTATTGGACATCTCAAACTGGATATCCCACAGACTTCTTAAAGTAAATACAGTATGCCCTTCTATTTGAACACAGTTTTCAAATCCCCACCCCACCCCCCAAGTGTTCTCTTTGCTAGGCTAAACATTCCTGGTTCCTTCAATCAACCCTCGGATGACATGGACACAAGGTCCTTTACTATCCCTGTGGTTTTCCTCCAAATGCTTCCCGGCTTAGTAACATCCTTTCTAATCTTGGCATCCAGAACTCAGTCAATTGAATTTACTAAACTCTGACTTTTACCAAGCTCTAACTATGTTCTAGGCACTGTGCTAAGTGCTGAGATTGGAATGATAAATACATGGTCTTTGTTCTCAAGGAGCTGACATTCTAAGGGGAAGAGTCAATAAAAAATAACTCTGGACATAAAATTATACATAGAACAGATGGACAATGTCTTTTGATTCATGTATAAATTGGATTTAAGTAAAGCAGAGTTGCATGAAGTCATAAGCCTCCCTCTCTCCTCTAGAGTCATCACAGTCCACTGGCAGGACAGAATCAAGATGACTGGGGATAGCCAGGGATGCAGTGGATGACCTTGGCATCTTTGATGTCCAGCCAAACTCTAAGCTCTCCACAGCACCTGCTTCAGCTGCCTTCATGGCCGTTGAAACAAATTGTTCTCATTCGCCCATTCTACCAGGAGAAGTCTTCACATGCTTGGGGTCGACATCATGCTGACTTGCCAATGGGTTTGAGACCCCTTGATCACCCTCAGCCTGGTTTAGCCTGTCTTCTGAAATTGTTTAACAGTGTATAACTGCTGTGCATGTTACAGCTTCTTGCAGCCACAGGTGAGAGCTGGGTAGAACAGGTGGAAGAAACCCTGGAAAGGGCTCAGCAGCCATTGCACCAGAGGTACCAGTCCTCCCTGGATAATATCAAAGGGGAGGCACTAGCAACTGGGGGTGAGGTGAGAGAGATACTTGGAAAGATCTCCTGCAGAAGGTGGCATTTGAACTAAGTCACAAAGCAAGCCAGTACCTGGAGGTGAGGAGGGAGAACATTCCAAGCATGAGGGACTGCTAATACAAAGACATGCAGGTGGGAAATTGAGTGTCATGTTCAAGGAACAGCAAAAAAGGTAGTTTTAAGATGTCTTTGGACATCTAGTTTGAGATGTCCAATTAGCAGATAGAGATGCAAACCTGGAACTCAGGAGGGAGATTAGGACTAGGTAAGTAACCTGAGAATCATCTTTAGAGATAACAATTGAATTTATGGGAGATGAAGAGGTCACCAAGTGAAATAGCTGAATGATGGTGTTGGAAGCCAGACTGTAGAGAGTTAAGAAGAAATGAAGCAGAGGTGCCTAATGTATATGGTCTTCTCAAATTAGCCACAAAACAAAATGGAGGCGATATATTGGACAATAGCACACACATATAGATGAATCAAATGAGAATTTTTTGAATATTACGCTTATAGGCAGTAGGGAAATAGACAGTAGACAGGGAAAGGTTGAAGGCAGGTAAAGGTGAGAGAGTAGGAATAATAGAGGAACCAATCATTTGGAAGAAGGACCAGAATTTTTCTACTTGGTTACAAAGAGAAGGGGGCATTTAGGTGGTACAGTAGGATTTCAACTGTGTTACTTTGGGCAATTAAGTTGTTTAACCTTGTTTGCCTCAGATCCTCATCTGTAAAATGAGCTGGAGAAGGAAATAGCAAACCACTGCAGTATCTTTGCCAAGAAAACTCCAAAAGGGGTCAGGAAGAGTCAGATATGACTGAAAACAACTAAATAACTACAAAGAGAAGAACAAAGAACAAATTATATGCAAGTTGAAAATCAGCCAATTTTAGTTTGATGGGGGAAAATGCTTCCTAAGAATTAGTAATATCCTAAAGTGGAATTTATTCCTTTAGAAGGCTTAGGGATTATCTTTACTGAAGGTCTTCAAGGAAAAGCTGGGTGGCTGGCTACCCATCAGTTTTTTGTAGAAGGGATTCTTTTGGGGATGCATTGGATCAGATATGCAGTGAAATCCATTTTAAATATCAAATTCTGTGATTTTGTTTCTTGATGCGTGTTTAGTATTTCAGCTCCTGACACACTAATGCTGAATTAATCTCTTGAGTGTGTATATGCCCATTTTGCCTATAGTATAACAGTAGACAATTTAGCCATTTTGTTTATGCATTATTGTAGTCTTCCCTGAGGTTAGCCGCCTCAGCTTGCTGAGTCCCCTTGACCTCTCAGAAGGAGGAACTAATAATAATTCTAACTTTAAGTGACTGAGACCCTGTCCTTGCTGTATTGGTGTGACCACAGGTTTGGTTCCCCCCCCCCCATGCCAATTCCTTTTTTAAATGGGTTAACTATAGCTTTATTTATCAGCTTTCCAAGTACTGCACCTTTGATTACCACCCTATGGAGTAGCCATTCTAAACGTATAGCTAAGTCAGAAACCTTGCTGAAGAGAGAGAAAACAATGCAGAGTAGGCAAAAGCGCTGCTAAAGTATATTTTAGAACCTAAGAAAAAGGGTTGGGGGGGAGAAGAATTCTTCAGTGTGTCCATGTATCCCAAGCCCCATAAATATCAATAAATATAACAGGTAAACCTTCATAAAATGTAGGGAAGAAACATAACTAGAAATCAAATACTAAATAACATTAGAATAATATTTTTTTGTTATTCACTCATTTTTAGTTATGTCCTACTCTTTATGACCTCATTTGGGGCTTTCTTGACAAAGACACTGGATTGGCTTGCCATTTCCTTATCCAGTTCATTTTATACGCAAGGAAACTGAAGCAAACATGGTTAAGTGACTTGCCCAGGGTCACACAATTATTAAGTGTCTGAGGCCAGATTAGAGCTCAAGAAGATAAATCTTCCCAACTCCAGACCTAGCATTCTATCCACTGTACCACTTGGCTGTCCATAATATTTTATTATTTATATTAAAATAATAATTTTTTTCAAATAGAAAATAATATTAGAGCAAATAACAGGACAATTTTGTGTCCTATTCAGAGATGGCAATAATCTTCCGCAGACACATCAATGGGGAAGGGAACTAAGCCCCTGAATCTTTGTGCTTTGAGGTGAAGAAGGGTTCTGGCTTCTATGTGTGTACCTTGTATCAAGATTGGGGCAACCTCTCTTGCCTGAGTTTGACTCTCTGTCCTGGACACTATTGCTTTCTTGTTCCTGCTGGCTTGAATTTCTGTTGCTCTTTGGAGGGATCCCTGGAAGTTGTTTATTGCTCCTGAAGCTTTGCCCTTTGCCCCTGCTCTCTACTCCCAAGCAGCCACTTGCTGCTTCCACACTCTGCCTCCCCACCCCATGCTGCTTGTTACATGCAGACGCTCCACATTAGCAGCTGCCACTAATGTTTCCCAGGAAGTGGCATCTCTCTTTTAGGCGAAGACTTCCTGGGACAGTATGCTTCAGGGCTCGTCACACATTCCAAACTATATTAGGAGCTCGACCCTGACTGGTGCACAAAAGGCAGCTGTACTGCTAATTAGAAGGTCCCCAGCTTTTAGTTCTAGGTGAGCTAGGGTCAGTACAATTAGGGTGTCCCCACACGCAGTGAGCACCTCCTGCTGAGTTTTTTTCCCCCAGAGGCTAGGGATAAACATAACACTTCTTTTCATTTGTTTTCTCATGTCGGGTCATGCTCCCCAGTTAGTATCCTTGAAAAATTATCAAAGCTTTGAAAAGCCTGAAGAAGGCACAAAGAACACTGGAGGGGAGGGATACAAGTTTAAGTCTTATGTCAGCAAAACACTTTTCCCTTTACATTTAATAAATGCATGATGAAAAAAGAAAGTAGATGTTATTTAAGATAAGTGAGCCTAAGTATAAATCACTGGGTAGGAATCCTTTTGCCCCTACATTATTTGCTGTAGTAATCATTATTTTTTAATACAGTTAAGAGATTGTTTTTTCTGTTATGAATTGAAAAACTTACCGGTGGTAGTTTCCATTAGAAGACATTTATTAATTGCTGATTTTAAACTGTTGTCTATACCGTTTCACAACTTAATAAACAGGTGAGGATGAGATAGTATCTAGAATATGATGTGAGTTTCTCCAATAATGAACTTATACAAGTTACAAGTTATCATACTTATTATTTTATATACTGAAGGAAATGGTGCACAAGAAAGAAAAACCAGACTTTTAGTAGTTTACTTCACAACCTTAACTTTAGACTGTTTTGTTATTGTTAAGTTGTTTCAGTTGTGTCCAACACTTCACTTCATGACCCCATTTGGGGTTTTATAGGCAAAGATACTGGAGTGGCTTGCCATTTCCTTCTCCAGCTCTTTTTACAGATGAGGAGCTGAGAATGTTGCCTTTTTCTAATAACACTCTTTGCTGGCAACTGTGGATTCAAAAAACTTGATATTAGTTTTGATGATAACAAAGGAATCAATCTAAATTACTTGTGGAGATTTGTTTATCCCTCTTTTCAGAATGTTCCAGGGAGCCCAAAGGCATACACAGAGTGGTCATTTAAATATTTTGCTCTACACAATAGTCAACTTGTGATGGGTATAGGAGAGGGAGAGAAACAGAGAAAGAAAAACAGAGACAAACAGACAGAAATATAGAGATAGAGAAGGGTAGAGAAAGACATACACAGAAAAAGAGAGATGGATGGAGAGAGGCAGCGACAAAGAGAGACTGAGTGAAAAGAAGAAAGAAATAGAGAAGATAGGAAGGGAAAGGCATACGGAGAGAAAGGGGGAGGATGGGAGGGAGGGAGGGGAGGAAAGAAGGGAGAGAAACAGAAAGGGAAGGAGGGAAGAGGAGAGAAAGAGACAGAGACAGAGAGACAGAGACAGAGAGACAGAGAGAGAGAGAGAGAGAGAGAGAGAGAGAGAGAGAGAGAGAGAGAGAGAGAGAGATTAAGCTTCCCAAATGCAGTAATTGATTTAGCAGCAGTTTAAAACAATGTTGAGCACTGTCAGAGATGTTCCTTTGTGGCACTAAATCAAGTTCTTCAAGATAGATTGCATGCTAACCACACACTATCTAAAAATCTCAAGGGCTGTTTATTGTTCAGCAATTTATGATCGCCTTGTTAGAGGATTGCATATCAGGCATCCCCCGAGTCTGGGAACGAACAGAGACAAATAGCATACAAACGATATTGAACAATTCATTATATTATATTGTAGAAACCTAAGCACAGTGTGCAGATAACCATTTTATGCACCCTGCCTTATTGAACAGTAATCACTCTGTAATGCTTTGGATATTTAAATCATATTTATAATAACACATATTAATGTAACATCCTTCATAAAGTTCTCAAGGCATTTTACAGGGCACATAAACCAAGGAAAAATACAAAATTTTAAAATGCAGATATACCTACCATGGGGTCTTTGAGGCAATCTAATGAGGTAGATATACAAAATCCTAAGCTGACAGTTTAACTGTTTTTAAAAGTATATGGGATAATTCAACCACATTTTAATATATTCCTGCTTATAAACTCATTCTTTATCTAAATATTTGGGTAGGTTATGTAAGCACTTATTTTCATTTTATAGTTATAGGGAGGAAGAGGGATTTTAAAAAATTATTGAGAACATTTTCTCTGGAAGTTTTCAAAGCCTCTTGCCTAAGGATCAGTCACTGATTTGGGTTTATGTGTATGATGCATTTTTTTTAAATGCCTTATTAGAACAGAGGGAGGTTAATTTTAAGGCAAAAGAAGGTGTTTATCTTGGCATGACTTTTCCAGCAACTAGCACTTAGTACAGTGCTGTATGCCTTGTGGATATTCAGTAAATACCAGTTAACTGATTACCCAAATCATACTGGTCCATACCTAAGCCTCCACGAAATAAGATGGAGGGGATAGGTCTACTTTTAGTAGGACATTTTGCCCCTTTCACAGTTGGGGAGGAAGCCTACAAAGAGATGAAAGTTGACTTAGTTACTTCTCTTTTTTAAAGAAAACATGGAGTTGCAATTGTGAAGTATTACTAGAGCGTATGTTATCAGGTCATGAATGTTCTTTTAGTAAGGGTTGCATCCAAATTCACATCTCGTTCGAAGAATGCTGTAGATAGCTAGAAACAGGTTTTGCAAACTTAGCTGTGCTTTTTGCAGGTGCAAAAGTATCACTGTTCTGAAATCCTTATGATTTCTTTTTTTATAGCATTAGAACTGAGAATTATGCTAAGTGAAGGAAGGGTTTCCTCTCATTCTTATCTACTTTTTTTTTTAGCAAGGATTTGCAAGAATGAATATTTTAGTGAGGTGGGCTTTTTCTAAAGAGGGGCTGGGCGACATGACTCACTATCTGAAGATCAAAATGATGGAAATGAATGGGAGAGGAAAAGAGGGGGAACAAGAAGGGGGGGGAGAGGAAGAGGAAACCTGAGAGGGCAAGGGGAGGAGGAGGGGAGAGGGGTAGAAACAAGAGACTGGGAGACAGAGACAGAAAGAAATAAAGAGACAATAAAGTTAAGTGAAAAAAGGGAGAGGGAGTAATCACAACACTTCCTGGTGTGAAGTGATTTCAATCAGGAATAGCTTTAGTATGAATTCAACTAGGTTAGTTGTTTTTGTGTATATGTGGAGCACTGAACACTTTATCCAGAAGCAGGGACTATATAAAACATTCCCAGTATGGATAAAAATGAATATAAGTGCTTCCCCAAGTCATCCAGTACTTGCTTAGGAAAAATGTCTCTAGATGACATCATTTATTACACATTAATACAACTTTGATGTTTCACATGAAGGACACAGTTCTTCATTAGGATTCTGTTTCCTCTTTCTTGGAATAGAAGGGGACACAGTAGGAAACTACTGTTAGCTTGACTAAGTTGTTTCAGTATGTTGAAAAGTGGTGTAGAGTCATGCATGCACTGTAGGTCATTTGGGTTTGGTTTTAAATATTAAGGGTATCATTAATTTAAGAGAGGTAGTGCCAGGCCAGGAGACTGGAACACTTCTCTTCCCCAGTTCAAATCTGACTTCAGACACTTACTAGCTGTTCAGATAAATGAAAGTCCAAGAGGCATAGTTTCTGGGTAATTAATAATCAATTTATTAATTAGGCTAATAGATAATAAATTGAGGTCTGTGGTTCTTTGGGTAATGGAAGACACTGAATGGAGGTGGCTGACTGTTTAAATACTTATAAAAGAGGGTGTCACTCAGGATGAAAATCAGTTCTGACTGGGTAACACGGAAAGAATAAATATTTTAGTGAGGTGGGTTTTTTCTAATGAGGGGCTGGGGGACATGCCTCTATCTAGTCAGCCCTCCCTCAGATCATTCCACCTCCAGAAATCTATACAAAAAGACTATTCTCCACCCAGTCCTACCTGAGTAGAGCTATGGTGGGGTTACAAGTTAGAATTCCATCTAGATAAGATGGTCTGGGTGGGGTGAATTTTTGGACAAGGTTAGAAATGTCATTGAAAGACTGGGCTTTGAATTAACAAGAAAAAAAGAGGATCTTTGGATCCTATGTATAAAATTAGTTATTATTTATTCTTATTAGTTAGTAAGAAAAAAATCATTTTTCTCACTGTTTGCCCCTGTACAAGTCACTTAATCCTGTTTGTCTCAGTTTCCTCATCCTTAACATGAGCTGGAGAAGGAAATGGTAAACCATTCCAGTATCTTTGCCAAGAAAATCCCAAATGAGGGACAAAGAGTTAGACATGACTAAAAAACAAACAACAAAAGTGGGGTATAATGCTGGCCTTAGGGCCAGAAAGACTTGGGTTCAATCCTGCCTTTGCTCTATGTTAGCTTTGTGTCTGTGGGCAAGTCATCTGACTTCTCAGTACCCCCAGCCAATGCTTTAAAACTCTAAGTTACCAAGAGGCTGCTGATCTATATCAATTAGGCATCTCCACACTGGAAGTTCCCTAAATCAATGAAATGGACTTGTAAGGCAGACCACCCACACAAAAAAAGTTAATTAAAAAAAAATCTGTATGCTGGTATGTTCATACTTCTGACAAGTGGCATAGAAGTGCATACATATGGAATTCATGTAAGAGAATTCTCTTGGATGCAAAACTAATTTTAGGTCTATAAGAAGATACTACAACTTGCCTTTACCCCTTTTGACTTGACAAATTTGTCCATATTAAGCCCTTGGAGAATGACTTGAAAATAAGGGAGGGTTTCCATATTTCTAATTAAAAAGGAAGAAGCAGCCAGGTGGCTTAGTGGATAGAGTGCTAGGCTTGAGTTCAGATTTGGCCTCAGATACCTACTAGCTGTGTTGACCCCGGGCAAATAACTTAACCTCTGTTTGCTTTAATCCATTAGAAACTGAAATGGCAAACCACTCCAGTATTTTTGCCAAGAAAATTCTTGGGATAGTATTAGTGTGCTAAGGTCCACGGGGTCAAGAAGAGTCAGACAGAACTTAACAACAACAACAATTGAAATGAATTGTTTGTGTGTGTGTGTGTGTGTGTGTGTGTGTGTGTGTGTGTGTGTGTGAGAGAGAGAGAGAGAGAGACAGACAGAGACAGAGAGAGAGCACACACACACTCCTCAAAAACTGATTGTTTCAATTCACTCAGGTACATTGTTTTTATGTCATTACTACTCAAATGGCTGCTTATTAAGTTCAATTTCCATAAGATTGAAAGGTTTCTTAAATTTTGTTTTTAAAATCTTGTTCAAAAGCCTTATTGATGCCCTCCCCCTTTTTTTAACCAAAGTTATTAAGTCAACCCTCTCATTCACCAAAGTAAACTAGCAGATACAGGGAGTAGTGTCAATTGACAATGTACCCAGCATTCCACATTAATGACAAGCACATCCCCCACCAGCCTCCATAATTGTAACACTGATGTACAAACTGAAAGGAACTAAGACAAAATGATGCAAACATCCCCCCTGCAATATCCTGTGAAGAAATGGCCATTTCATCTTCTCCCAGGTAGTGGATGTCTCCCCAAGGCTCTGTCCTGGGCCTTCTTTTCCTTCTACTTCACTTGGTGATCTGCTCAGCTCTCATAAACTTATGCCCATGATTCTTAGATCTACTTCTCCAACCCTAACCTCTCTCTTGCTTCATCTCTTACATCTCCAACTGCCTGCTGCACATCTCAAATATATGTTCTTTGGACATTTTGTGATCTCAAACCCAACTTTATTAAAAACTGAACTCATTATCTTGCTCCAAACCATCCTCACTTCTGAACTTCACTATTACTATCGAGGGTACCACCATCCTTTCAGTCACTCAGGCTTTTGTCTTATGTGTCATCCTTGACTCCCTGCAAGTTCTCTTTTCCAGCTCCACATTTAATCTGTTGTCAAGTCTGAATTAATTCTGCTTACAATATCTCCTCTATTTGTCCACTTCTCTCCCCTGACACTGACCACACAGATGCAGAGTCTAATCATCTTGTGCCTAGATTGTCACAAAGCCTGCTGATTGGTCTCCCTGCTCAAGTCTATCCTTACTCTAGTCCAACTTCCACTCAGCTGTCAAGGTTATCTTCCTAAAGTGCATGTCTGACCATGTCACCCATGTCATTCAATAAACTCGAGTGGTTTCCTATTGGTTGGTTGATTATTGTCCTTCATTCTTGAAGAGGACCAAAATTACATCACTATGTTGGGGTCAAAGTACAGTGTGTCTGACTATGGCTGATCAGACCAAGATGAGCTTGGAAGCTTGAGCTTGGAAGGCTCTACTACAGTTTGGGCACAAATAGTCCATTTGAACACTTAGTGGAGAGATATTTCTAAATTTGTACATCTCACATTTCTTTTGAGCAACTGCAGTTCTGTTTGCTTAGAAAGTACAGCCCCTTCTTTGATGCAGGCTCACTATGCTGGATGATCCTGTGCCAGGATCTCCCATGTCTCACAACTGATTACAAAATTTAAGAGAAACCATGAGAATTTCCTTGTATTGCTTCTTCTGACCTTCACGTGATTTATTTGCCTTGTGTGAGTTCTCATAAAATAGTCTTTTAGCCAAACATATGTTTTGGCATTCAAACAATGTGGTCAGCCCATCAGAGTTGCACTCTCTCCACAGAGTTTGAATACCTGGCAGTTCAGGTTGAGAAAGGACCTCAGTGTCAGGTACCTTACCTTGCCAGGTGATCTTCATAATCTTTCTAAGACAATTCAAATAGAAACAATTTATTTCCCAGCATGGTGCTGGTATACTGTATATGGTTTCCTATTACTTACAGGATCAAATATAAAATCCTGTTTTGTATTTTAAAGCTCTTCACAACCTGTTTTCCTCCCCACCTCCCTTGTACTCTTTTTACACCTTACACCCATATTCACACTTTGCGAGTCACTAAAACTGACTTCCTTATCATGCTTAGCAAATATTCATTCCTAAAATCTAATTTACTCTGTCTAGCTAATTGATATCAACTACTAATCATTAAGAAGCATACCAGTAGGGGCTAATGAGAAATAGTCCTAGGAAAACATCCCAATCACTTAGGATTGCCTATAGGACACTGAAGGGAGAAGTAGTAAACTACCCTCTGAGGTTCTAAAACACCAAAATGAGGGGGAGCAGTCTTCGAGCAAGCACTATACCTACAAAAATAGGTAATATTCAGCTTAACAGGACTCTAAATAGAGATCTTAAATAATTCAGTCTTGGAAAAGGAAACTGAGCTTACTATAAATGAACTACTAAAGGGGTAAAAGAGTGGGACACTCCTGGTCCATATTGATTTATAGGAGAGTTCTATCAAAATTTTCTAGAACAATTAATTCCTATCATTAGAGGTAGGCCTGATACTGGTATGTTATTTATTCAGGTACTATGATGGGATGAAATGAGGCACTTATAGGTTATTAAACAGTCAACAATAGGCTTATTAATCTCTAACATAGCAAGTATATGCAACAAGAATACATTAGAACTTACCTTTGTATAGACATACTTCCCCCCATCCACCTTTCAATCCTAGTCCCTTTTCCCCATATGAAAATGCATCTGTTCAGCAGGTCAGAGTGTGGTCATTCTCATATTCTTCAGATATCCAGCAAGATGAAAGGACCCTTACCTAAAAAAGACAAGACATTTTATGCCCCTCAGTGACCAGGAAAATACTTCAACACAGTCAGAAGCCACCAGAAAGTTTTATCAAGAGAGGCACAGCTTGAGCCTTGTCCTACACCGGGGCCAATTCTATGGTGATAAGGTCCTAAGGATCCATTTGTGAATGAATTTAAATGCTTTCAGAACTTTCACTGGAAAATCCTCCTGTCACAGATAATTTTAAAGAGAAAAGTATTTACAGTTCCTCCTCCCCTGTCCCCCTATTAGAGTAGCCAGAGAATGGGCCTATTGGCCTAGTGGAGGAGACAGTGTTCCTGGGTTTCAGATACTGTCCTGAAGACACTCTTTTGAATGCTTTCCACTTTAGATGAATAAATAAATGTGAAAAAGCATTTATTAAGCACTTACTATATTCCAGGTAAGAAGCAATGTACTATAGTAGATAGATATCTGGCTTCCAAGTCAGGAAGACCTAGGTTTAACTGCTATCTCTGACTTCGGGTAACTGTTTGACTTTGGCAAGTCATTTAACCTCTTGTCGTCCTCAGAAAACTCTCTAAGGCTAGAATTTTCAGGGAAGTTGTTCATCAGGCTTAGTTAAGGAAGTTCATCACCAGGAACTGGTGTAATTCACAGGAAAATATATAAAAGTGATATAGTTTCTTCTTCAAGAAACATATTTGAATGGGGGAGAATATACACACACATACAATTTTACTTTTGTTGTATATATTATATATATTATAAATGTATATACACGTATGTATATATTATTATATACAATATATATTATTATTTTTATTATTACATACCATAGTGGGTTAGCTGCATTGCACTCACTCTCTTATGAATAAAGACGACTTAACCCAGAACAAAAGTTCCAAGATTGAATCCATTAATTTTTCCAAGAATTATGAGCATGTTATTTTGGTTGTCTAGTCTGAAGGTACTATTTTGTGGCACACAGAGCTAAATACAATGATCCCAAAGTTGTCTGAGCAGAACATAAGACAGAAAAGATCATCATACTGTTCTTGGAAATTATGCCTTTATGAATGAAGCTCAAGACACATTAGTTTATTTGGTTGCCCCGACACATTGCTGACGCATTGTGAATTTTTAGTCTACCAAAGCCCCATATCTTTTTTTTTCTGGAAAAGAAAATACAAAAACAAACAAACAAAAAAACATTGCTATGTAACCATGCCTTCCATATCTTGTGTTGGTAAAAGTGATTCTTTTTAGTCAAAGTGACATTTATCCTCATTGAACAACCCTAGTAACCATGACAAAAAAAGAAAACATGGTTAGTATTGTGTGAACTTTTTTGTTTTTTTTTTTTAAAGACAAATTGCCTGAAGTCAGATATCCTTACCCAATATCTCATAGCACTCCCCCACCTCCTTCCCTCTAAGTCAACTCCTCCATCCCTCCTAAGTCCCAGCCCCTTTGGCCTAATCTAAAAATGAACCAGTGAGATACTTTTCTTATGACTCCTTGCCCAAGAGGAAAAAAGCAATGGCAACCTCTTTATCCCTTCCTTTTTATAATTCCACTATTATTTAAGGGCCTACTCCCTTGATAGAATGTCCATTTACAGAGAATAAGGGGGACTGGGTGGGATCTCCCTATAGTCCTAGCCCCAGAGGATCCTAGGTTATATTAATTTGCATGGTGATTTTCATAACACAAGGCAGACTTGGCCATGCCTTAATTGTATTCTCCCAGAAGAAGGAAGATCCTGGAAAACTGTCCCCACATACCTCTAGTAACTTCTATCCAAAGGCAATAGAATCCTATGAGCCAGCCTGAAGATGGCAGAGAGACTGGTGAAATGGAAGACCTAAGAGGACCTAAGATGAGATAGTAGAAATGTAGGACCTTTATTTTGCCTTATTAAGTAACTGTTCCCCTTCTTCCTGGTCATTATTTAGTGATGATCCTCTTCATATGAAGCTTGAGTGGTCCTCAGCTAGCAAACAGTCCATTACTGGGACAATGTTTGATACCTTTCCAATTTGATAGAAGTGGCTAAAGCTTATGTTCCACTGATATAGCCTTTGAGAACTGAAGATCATTTCCATGTCATGATAAGACATCAGAAAGAGACTTTGGCCTTCTGGTACAATGGTCACTCTATCTTCCACATGACAACTTTTTAACTTATTAAAGATTTCCTTTCCCCTAATCCTTTAGTCCTCAATTAGAATGTAAACTCTTTGAGGGCAAGAAGTATTTCCTTTTTAACTTTGTACCTCTCAGCCTAGAAACTGGCAAAGGATAAATACTTATGCCGATCGATGCACTCTCAATTAAATTTTGCCAGTCTTTTTCAATCAATACACATAAAACATAGCTTTGGGTCCCCTTACTATCGTTGTCCCCCACCTCTGGTTATACCCTAGTTTATCAGTGTCTCTCTTAAAATTAAATGTCCATAAACAAATGTAATGATTAAATGTGAAGACTGTAGTGGGACTATTACCTGCCTTGATCTATACACAATACTTCATACGGTCTAAGATTGCATTAGCTTTTATAATAGCTGTCATGTCATATTGAGCTTGTGGTCAATTAAAAGCCACAGGCCTTTTCCAATGAACTGCTGCCAAGTCAAGTCTCTCTGATTCTGTACTTGTGCAATTGATTTAAAAAACAAAAAACCTAAATCTAGGATGTCAAATTTATCTATGAAAAATTTAATTGTGTTGCTCTCGGGTCCTCATTCCTGACAGCCACAATCATTTGGACTGTTGAGTCTTTCATTCATTGTATTACTTTGTAGGATCACAACCTGAATTTTTAAAAAAGGTAGAAAACTTAGCTGAAGCTAATCTAATCTAACCCTGTATTTTATAAATCACAGATGTGAGGTTTAAAGAGACACCAAAGTCACACTAAGTGACTTAGATTAGCTAGCACTAAGCTAGTTAGTAGCAAAGCCAGTACTTGAATCTTATTTTGGTTGTTTAGTCCTGTCCAGCTCTTTGTGATCCCATTTGGGGTTTTCTTGGCAAAGATACTGGAGTTGTTTGCCGTTTCCTTCTCTAGTTCATTTTACAAATGAGGAAATTAAGGTCCAAAGGGTAAAATGACTTACTCAGAGTCCAACAGCTAGTACGAGTATGAGACCAGGTTTGAACTTACAAAGATGAGTCTTCTTGACTTCAGGCCTGGTACTCTATCTAACATACCACCTCATTCCCCAATACTTGAATGTATACTTGTCTAAGTCTTACTCTTATCAAGATGCTTTTTTCACTACACAAAGCAGACTATAACATAACACAACACATTACACTAACCAAACTACCTTACACAACACTACATGACATGATACCACAACAGATCACACGACACTACACTAAGCCACACTTGGCTATACTACACTGTTGTGGTGTTGTGGTGGTGGCTTAGTTGTGTCCAATTCTTTGTGACCCCATTGGGGGTTTACTTGGCAAAGATACTAGAGTACTTTGCCTTTTCCTATTCCAGCTCATTTTACAGATGAGGAAACTGAGGCAAAAAGATTAAGTGACTTGCCCAGGGGCACACAGCTAGTAAGTGTTTGAAGTCAGATTTGAACTCAGGAAGGTGAGTCTTCCTGACATTAAGCCTAGAGCTCTATCCACGGCAGTTAGCCCTCCGTGTGGAATATAGGGATGATGGGAACATAGGAAAGGTTCTAGAGATCAGGTGAAATGAAAAGAAGTATTTGTATCTCATTAGAAAACTGGCTTTTTGTCTTGTTTGCTTGTGTGCTGTGTATTTTTTTCTGTTAAATAATTGCAGTGATGGACAATGAAATTTGCTTCCAGCAAGTATGGCAAAGCATGGACAATTGTGTTGTTGTTTTAAATGTTTTATTGATGTCTTTTGTTTTCTTACAGCACAGTCATTTCAACACCCCTTAGACCTTTCCTTTTTAACAAACAAAAGCAATTAAGGAAAATCAACTAACACAGCGACAACATCTGACAGTGAACAAAACATTCTGTTCTCATAGTTCCCACTTCTGAGGGATGAATGTCTCATCATCTGTCCTCAAGAATTAAGATGGGTCATTGCATTTTGCCTGATTTCAGATGTCTTTTCATATTATTTCCATTTAAATAATTATAGTCTTTGTGTTGGCCCTTGTTAACTGAGGCCTGTCAGAGGATTTGGACTTTTCACCAGCAACGTAGCTGAGACAGCAGCCACTGGTGACTGACAGTAGTGTCTACATCAGGAGACCAGCACACAAGGAAGAATGGATTCCCTCAGAGCTCAGCAGAAAGGCTACATCACCCCTCAAGGGAACACCTTGAAGGCTCCATAAAAAGGATGTCCAGGAGCTGTTACATTTCCCTTTGTCACTTGTGCTTTCTAAGCTCAAGCCCTCCTCTCACTGGACTCTATATGCACTGGTGAGTGAGTGAAGAAGGGGTGTTTTATATCCTCTAAACCAACATATTAAATACCTGTTTCTTAAAGCTAATTAAGTCTGAATAATTGCCATCCCCTGATAATCATTGGAGGGAGCACACTAGAGAAGCTCATGAGTTATGGCCTTAGAAAAACAACTGCTCAGACTCTTAGGACTATATCTAGAGATCTGAGAGGTAATGGTTGCCATGTTCTGGACATCTGACCTGCCAGTGACCCTGACACTACTACCATCCTGTTTGGACACATTCATTGATCCTAGGGAAGAATTCGCTACTTCCAGAGAAAGCCCACCCAATTTTAAAGACAGTGCTAGTTGTTAACAATTTTTTTTCCTTATATTGAACCAAAATTTGCATTTCTATAACTTTCACAATTGGTTCTAATTCCCACTGGAGGTGAGAAAGACTTTAGAGATCTTCTATTCTACCTAGTTTATTTTCTGGTGGTTTTAAGCCACTCAAAATAAATTTGATCCCTCTTAGATATCATGGTTATTGAACTATTTTAAAACCAACATCATGTCCACTATACATCTTAATATCTTTCTTCTAAACATCACTAGTTCCTTCAAGTAGTCATAAGACCTGATTTTGGGCTCCAACACAAATATTGTTTCCTTTTTGGGAGGTGGGGGTCATAGTGCAGTTTGTCAATAGCTCCCCTAAAATGTGGTATCCTAAACCAAAGAAAGTTTTCTAGATGTGGGAAAAGAGTGTAGTGGGGCTATCACTTCCCTAGTTCTAGATACAATAATTCTATTAATGTAGCCTAAGATTATAATTGCTTCCCATCCCCCTTTTTGTTTGTGTAACTTGAATTTGATACCTACAAGCCTCTTACACATGGTCCCAATTATTTATGTGCATAATCTCATCTTGCCTCAAAATATACCTTGGGTAAATATCAGAAATGTAGTGATTAGTTATACTTCACAGATGAGGAAACTAAGAAAGAATCTAAATAAGAAACTTAAGGTAACTCCAGTAGTTAATGTAAGAATAAAACTTATAAGCCATTTTCCCCTTTTTTTCTTATAGAGGCCAACATAACAGCTTGTGACTCCACTAGAAATAAGTATTTGGATATATCCCATTTTTCACCTGAAAGATTAAGTTTTAGAGGAAGTGGATAAAACTTCAGCTAAGAAAATAAAATAACTGCCATTGGATGAGGTTGAAAGAAACTGCCAAAAGAGATGTTGACAGAAAGGATGATTAAAGGAGGAATATTAAAATATCACCAGTAAGAGAGATAACCAAGTGAAAACTGTGAAATTTAGATGACTCTAAATTTGGTCAAGATACTTAATCCATTTCTTAAATCTCTTTAGAGATTTAAAGAAGAATTTGGGCAGCTCAGTCATGAAGATCTTGTGGGAACAGCTATCAACAGAAAGCATGTTTCAAAGTACTTTACTTGAATATAGATCAGTGAGTCCATATGACATGAATCCATAGGTATTAAGGTAAATGATAAATGAACTCACTAAGCTCCTTGAAGTTACTTTGGGATACTTCCCCAGTCACAGAGTGTTCTGAGAGCTACTTTCTTGTGCACTCTGTCCAATTTCTCAGAATAAGTATTGATGTATAAGCACTCACGTAGGGTTACCTGGTACTCTTCTAAACTACAAAAACTAAAAGGTCTGGGTGACACCCAGGAGGTTTGAGCCTCCCAGATTTTAGAAAATTAAAGCAAGGAAACCCTTAGCCTTGTTGTTTTCATATAAAAATGCTATGCTTGTGTCAGTAAATTTAAGCTGTTGGCTGTTTTGGCTGACTCAGCCAAGCCAAACAGTCAGTCTGATGGCCCTTTTTGGCAGACTCAACAAGTCAGTTCCATTCCAATGAATCAGCCAAAAAACCAGTGTGTATGTGTCAACATAGATATAGGATCTCTGTGTGTCTGCATATGAAAGACCTTATGTAAAAACAGAGACACAGAGGACTCTTATTGTTTTGTATATAGAATCAGACATCATTTTATCAGATTTTTAAGCATTTAAAGGAACACCTTTTTAAAAAAAATCATATTTTAAGGCATCTGATGCAATGTTTCATAAAACTAGCATTATAAAATTTTGAAGTTATTTGCATATCATTTGACTTCTGAGATAGAAACTAGAAGAAAAATCATAAGTAAAAAGTAATGAGCAATATAGAAAGGTTAGTGTTAAGTGTTACATCATTATTAAATGATCCCAAGAAGGGAGGTAGACCCTGACAAGCCCGTAACCAAATTATTAAGTATTTACTGTTTATGTTTGCAACTGGGGCACCAACTCTGAATCATGTGTCAGTCATCCTAGTAAAGCTACTGTTAATTCAAGGTATTCTGTGACTTCATTGGCTCTACCCTCTATGCCACAGAGGATAAAGAATGATTGTACTCCCACTTATTTGGCATCATTTGTTGGACTTTCAAAAAAAATCTCCACAGATTATCTAGATCCTAGTTCCTCTAGTTTTGTCTATTTGAACATTTGGATTTTCTTTTGATCTCCCCATAAATAAATGGGAGTAAAAAAGGCAGATGGGGGGAGGCGCAGGAAACATCCTAGGTACATCTGCCTACAGGTAGTGTTCAATAGGACAGATATCAAGACCATGATATACAAGGGCGGAATTTTTTTAGCATTTCTAAACATTTTCCTTTGTGGAGGGTTTAAGTTTAGAGTTAGGCCCTATAAGTAAACGATAAACTTATTAGCGGCAAAATACTATAGAATTAGCACTGAAATAGAAGTCAAGAGACCTGGTTTTAGAGCTGCCTTTTCCACGACTTTAGACAAATCGTGTTTTTATCCTTAAAATGAGGGAATGGGAGTAGATAATCTTTAATATTCTATGATTCCTTAAACTCTCATGTTCTGTGGTTTTAGAGATTAAACTATCTCACTGCACAAAGATCACATGGAAACAGCAGCTATAGCTATACTCAGAAATTAATTTAAGGAAACAAATAGAATAGACTAAGACAGACAATTAGGAAACAGCATGATGTAGTGAGAAAGGCATTGGACTTGGATTCTAGAGTATGAAACCTGGGTTCTAGTTGCATCCCAATACTACCAAACTTTGTGAACTTGGAATCTTGATATGCTTGGGCCCTAACCTCTCTATCTATAAAATAAGGAAGGTAGACAAGATGAAAGAAGCAGCATAGAACTGTGGGAAATGGGTTGAACTGGAAACCAGGAGACAGATATAGCCTCACAGAATATCAGTGCTGAAGGGACTTCAAAAATTATGGTCCCAAACCTACCTGAGCAGAAACTCCCTCTATATTACCATGACAAATGATCACCTGGCCTTTGTTCAGATACCTCTAGTGATTTAGAACCTACTTAGGTTTTGAATTTTGGACCAGTTGGGATTGTTTAAATAGAAGCATCATCTACTTTTCAGTGACTTTCCTGGAAATGGATCTAGTTCTACCCTTTCAGGCAATGAATCAATCAATCAATAAACATTTATTAAATTCCTTTGTGCTAGATACTATGCTAAACACTGGATCACATGCATTTATTAAAGGGTTATTGTGTGCCAGACACATAGAACTAAAAGGTGATAGTATCACCTTGGACCTCTCCTAAGGTTATTTATGGGCATGATATGGTCCTAACTCTTTCTATTCCTAAAAGAGATCCCTCAATGCTGTGGCTGAGGCAGCCTGCTAGAGTGAAAAGAACAGTGGATTTTGAGTTGAAAGATCTGTATTCAGGTTTGGAATCTGTAACGACTACCTCTGTGATAATAGGCAAGATATTTTACTTCTGCTTCTCAAGTTCTTTTCAGTTATAAAATGAGGGTGTTGGATGATTTCTAAGATCTTTTTCTAGGTCTAAAAGTTTTATAATTCTATAATAGTACAAAGGGTGGGAGTGGAATTGGTTCTCACCTCACCATCAATGCAATCACCAAAGACCCAGGCACCTCTGTTAGAGTAGTCACAGAATCAATCAATAGGCCAAAATTCAATTGTGTTTTGGAGACCCGTTGATTGACTGATTCTGTGACTACCTTAGTTGAGATGACTAGGCCTTCAAGAGATAACATTAATTGAGGTGGAGGAGTGGAATGTATAATTCTACTATCTTTTAGATGCCTCCAGGAGGATGACCTGTCATAAAAACAATATTTTCTCACTGGTTTGTACATGTGAACTGAACACCAAAAATGTAAACAAGGGTATCTCAGTCACAGCATGAAAACAGGGGTGAGACAATGATATATGTCCTATCCATTATTGACACGGGGGTGAGAGGCCACAACAGCTGAAGACAGGACATGAGCAGTTGATGCTGACTCTTAAGGCAATGGGGTTTGCTCAAACACAAGATCTGATTGGTTTTATTATGTAGTAAACAAGTGGTACTGAGTGACAGGGAGAAGGGATGGATAAAAGGATTGCGTGAGTCAGATTTTAGGTAGAGTTGGAAATAAAACAAAGAGCATAAGTCATGATGGGGATACAAACTACAGAGATACACATCACACCATTGACATTTAACATCTCATTGAGTTTTTTTTAATTACCTTAGATACTAACCTGCATTGAGGATTTTCCCCTTGTGTGTGTTGTTGTTATACCTTTTCCTGTCTAGTCATAATATGCACCAAAAATAACATGTGAGAAAAACTTTGACTTAGTATATACCATGTGTCTTGAGCACATGGTTCATTAAAGAGTTGCTAGCAATCTGAGACTGTCAGGATTACTTAATGGAATAACAGATAGAGGGCAAGAGTAATAGCTCCCTTGTGCCTTGATCTATTAATAGTGGAACCATTAATATTGTAAAATGACTGATAATAAGAATATTTAAGGGGTGGGGGGCAAGTCAGCAATAAATGGACTTTTACAACTAAAAAGGTTGCTAGAACGTAAGTCTAATGCTTTTAAAAATAGAATGCCAATTTATGAGACAGTTATATATTTATTATTTGTTATTATTATTTGTTTACTATGTTATTCTTCCTTTCAGAAAATGTTTAGTCATTTCCCTCTTAGCATCAATGTCCAAAAAATACATGGCAACTCATGACCTAGAAATATATTTATATAACATCACAAACGTTTTCTATGGCAGCAAGCCTTGTCAAGCTGTCAGATGCCATGAGACAGGTTTCTGAGCAGTTCCCAAACAAATATAATTCTAATACAGAAATGAATAAGATTTTTGCTGCTCTACAGTGACATGTAACTGTGAAATTCTGAGCACAACCAAAGAGTAGATGATTTATGTCAGAAGGGCATGACAGGTAAGTGCTAGCTATTTAAAAGAAGGCATTTTATTGTTTGAAACTAAAACAAAACAAGACTAATGGTTCTATATTATCATCCTGAAATCAAACCAATGAAATTCATTGAACCCTCCAATATACTTCCCTAAGGTGTCTCAGAAGGATATATCTCAAAAGTCATAAAACTCTTAGTGTAGAAAAATAAGTTTGTGTGGCAGAAAAGGTTGGGGTAGGAACCGAGATGAATAAGGAGAAGGACATTGTCAAAGTGATTTGGAGGATTTTTTTCTTTTTTTTTTAATTCTTTAATTTATTAATTTGTTTGTTTCCTTTTAATTTACAGGATTCAGTTCCACAATTCCTTGAATTTCACATTTTGTCCCCCTCCCTCCCCTCCCCCCCATGGCGTCTTATAATCAAGTATAGGATCTGTAGATACTTTCACATTATACAATGGTCAGGTTATAAGGATGGATTGTACCAGCTGGGATGAAAAATGGTATAGAGGACATAAAATCAAATAAGAGAACAAAAAAGATCAGGTATTTTGCTTCCACCTGGATATAAATTTAGTTCTTTCTAGTTCTTTCTCTGGATGCACGTTTTTCTCTCCATCATGTGTCTTTTGGGATTGACTTATATCCCTGCATTGTTGAGAAGAGTCCAGTCTATCAAAGTTGGTCATCACACATATGTTGTGTCCGTAATTGTGTACAAATTCCTCCTGGTTCTACTCTTCTCACTCAGCATCAGTTCTTTTAAGCCTCTCCAGGTAAATATGAAGACTGCCTGCTCCCCGTTTCTTATAGCGCAGTAATATTCCATAACATGCATATACCACAACTTGTTCAGCCATTCCCCAATTAATGGACGCCCCCTTAATTTCCAGTTCTTTGCCACAACAAAAAGAGCTGCTATAAACATTTTTGTACATATGGGTCTTTCTCCCATTTCTATGATCTCTTTGGGATATAACCCTAGGAGTGGTATTGCTGGATCAAAGGGTATGAAAGTATTTATAGCCCTTTGGGCATAGTTCCAGATTGCTCTCCAGAAAGGCTGGATCAGTTCACAGCTCCACCAACAATGCATTAGTGTTCCAGTTTGCCCACATCCTCTCCAGCATTTGTCATTTTCCTGTTTTGCCATCTTAGCCAATCTGACTGGTGAGATGTGGTACCTCAGAGTTGTTTTGATTTGCATTTCTTTAATCAATAGTGAGTTAGAGCATTTCTTCATGTGCTTATAGATAGCTTTAATTTCTTTCTCTGAAAACTGCCTGTTCATATCCTTTGACCATTTATCAATTGGGGAATGACTTGTATTCTTATAAATTTGACTCAGTTCTCTGTATATTTTAGAGATGAGTCCTTTGTCAGAGACATAGGTTGTAAAGATTCTTTCCCAATTTCCAACCTCCCTCTTAATCTTGGTTACATTGGCTTTATTTGTACAGAAACTTTTCAATTTCATGTAGTCAAAATTATCCATTTTACATTTTATAATGTTCTCTAATTCCTGTTTCGTCATAAAGTCATTCCCTCTCCACAAGTCTGGTAGGTAAACTATTCCTTGTTTTAGCAGACTAGAAGACCAGAGACTGAATCTGAACAGGAGGAGTTTGGAGAGAACTTAAGGAAAGGTTAAAGGAGAATAGGTTGAAATGAAGCAGAAGGATTCAGTCTGAAGGAGAAGTAAATTTGAAGGATGAACAGTACTGAGGAGGAAAGAACTGAAGAGAATTAAAAAAAGGACAAATTAGTTTTTGAGGAAATGTAAGTGAGAAGAGCTAAGTAAAACACACTAGCAAAACAAAGCAAAAAAGCAAATTGGTAAGTTAAAAAAAAGTAAAACTGAGGTCAGAGAAGGGAAAAGAAGTTGAATATGACTATCCTGCTGATAGGAGATGATTAAAGACTTGATGAAAGGTGAAAAGAACAGATAAAATTGGTGGAAAAAACTTTTAAAAGACTTATGAGATGAATTGTAAAGATTCACCAGAAAGTTTAAAGTTAAGGCTGGAAATCTCACTTAGTATGGAGAGTAGGATGAAATTTTGATGTGATGAGGAGTTAGGATGTTTTTATTTTTCACATGGCTGAATGACTGCTAGCTAATGTTAAAAATGCAGGCTAATCTTCCCAGAACACAAAGTGAAGAGGCTAAAGGAATTTTTCTCCACATTCCAGGTTATGAGGAATATTAAAGTTTCCTACTAAATAAAATGGAAATGGAACTTTAATGTGATAAATGTAAAAAAAGAGATCTGAGAGGAAGAATGTCACACAGAGGAGGAAGTAAAGAGGTCCACTGGACAGTTGAACCTAAAAAATACGAGGCTCTACCAGAAGTAACTGGATCATCTGATATAAAATTAATTACTTGTCCTCCAGGAATAGTAAAATAGATCAACAGCAGTTGCTTGAGTAAGAGATCATTAGCAGTGCAGAGGAAAAAGAGAAGCATAATTGTCGATGATGACTGGAGACAGCTATTTGTCAACTTGATAATAACAACAGAGAGGTCAGTTTTTTTCCTTGAGTATTAATGCAAGACATAAATCAGTGGTGTGCTGGAGCCAGCCTGATGAACTGGCTTCAGAGACTTGCCTACTGTTAAATTTTGAGTGTGATCTTTTATATCTTGGAAATCAGGAGATACTTCAAACAGGGACTTGATATGTTGTTTTGTTGATTGTCTAGACTTAAGAAAGTGATGGACAGAATTAAGTTAACAATGCAGCCTAAATGTAAAAAAGAGTGTAATGCATATATATATATATACATGCAAAATTTAGAAGACTCACTTCCCCAAAACCATATCAATCTAATAAGATTTCTGGATTAATTCCCTACATTAGTGGCGGAGAAAATAATTTTGAAGCTAAGTATTTTTTCCTAAGTTTTCTAAAAGGCAGCTATTGATTTAAAAGAACAGTGAGTATACTAAATGAAAAAGGAAAACACTGGCCATAATCTGCATCAAAATAATGGGTCCATAACCATTATCTATCAGAAACAGCAGAAGCTGAAACAACCACAAAAGCCTTGCTAGTAAAGCCCTTTTTAACAGATTAACCTGCTGAATTATGTCGAGTTTAATTGTGGTAATTTCAGAAAGACAAGGAACATTAAATCACCACCATAAACTACACACTTTAACCAACCAAGCAGTTGTAAAACTATTTTTAAAACAGTGTTTGTGTTAGTAGTAGTGGTATAAGGCCCCTATGATACTGATGTATATAAAAAGGCTTTTCTGCAAAAAATGGAGGCTGTGTATGGAAATGTCTCTTCTCTTGAGACCAAAATAAATAAGCAAATCACTATTAAAAGCATGTGTATATTTCCATCTTTTTATTTCTTTGAATTTTATGTACCACTTGTTAGGGCTGGCATCAGAATCCTGGAATAGATACTGAAGTTCTCTTGGAAGCCTTTGAATAATTACAGCATGGGTAGTCACATTCTCTCCTTCCTGACCTCTCAGTTACAGCTTCACAGTCCCCTTGGGGATCCATCTCCAAGGATGTGAATTTCAGTTTTCTGTCCCATTCTATTCTTTGGTCTTTGGCATCTACTCAATCTGTCATAGGATAAATTAGCAACCATAGTTAGCAAGGACTGAAGTTTGAGCATAACAAATGAAACAACCTAAAAGCAGCCTCTAAAGTTATATGGAAATGTTCATAAGAAATTCGGTTAATTTATTTACAGAATATTTTACATATTTTTCCACTTTTTATACTTTATAATTACTACTAGGACCTACAATAATTCCACCAAGATCCCTAAAGGAGAAGTCTTGACAAGCTTATTTTATTTACTAACCCATACCAGCTTTCTACCACTTCCTAATTCCAACTCTTTCAATAACAATAGTAATAATATATAGTACTAATATAAATATTTAAGGTACAAAGCACTTTAGATATGCTATCTCCTTTAATCTTCACAACAACCTATGTAGTAGATACAATTATTATTCTCATTTTACAGATGAGGAAACTAAGGAAGAGAGATTTACTGATTTGCCCAGCTATTAAATATCTGAGGTAAGGTTTAAGTTCAGGTCACCTTTTGTACAAGACTAGTGATCTGTCTTCTATGGCACCTAACTACCTCTAAATGCAACCAAATAATTTTTTTTGGAGAATCCTGATTACCAGTGTAAAAATGTATGTAACTTACATAATGCACATTGACATCAACAACCAAAAGGGACCTTGGAAACTTCTCAATTCCAAATTTCAATGTAATAATCTTGCTTAAAGTTGCTTATTCATGATAGGTATGATTAAAGATAGAAAAAAAGTCTATGATGAACTTCAGGGCTATTTCTTTTCCATTTCTATCACAAATACCTTTTTAAGTTAAAATTTCCCGTCATTTGACCATATTCCAAAGGATAAAGAGCTGGTTCAGCTCTTTAACAAATCTTTAGGCAGTTACCCAAACACTGGCTCCCAAGTGGAGGTAGATAGATAGATAGATGGGTGATACAACCCATGAATTTTGAGGACCTTGAGAAATCAAAGTCAACCTGCTTGTTTTATAGATGAGGAAAGAGAATAATTTTCTTAGTTGTCAACCAAATGGAGACTTTGGATAGCACCTACATAAAGACAAGCCTTTCCCCAAAAACTCAAAAAACTTAGAGATCTGTGCTTAAGTAAATAGAGATATTCTGTTACTTTTTGTTTTAAAATATTTCCTGTTTTAGACAATGAAAATGGAAGTTTCCTGTACCCTTGAAATATCCCCAGAAAATTAGGAGAAAAGTTAGTGTAGCTATAGGTCTTTGAGGCAACTAAATATATCCAATATTTGTGATAAGGAAAAGTCAAATGTTCTTGCACTGTTGGAAAATAAGCTAATTCCAACCATGTCTCCAAGGCACTTTTGTAAAACAGATTCTTCCCCTGTCAATAAACAGCAAGGATCATTTCTTCCCAGTAAGGAGAAAGAGAAAAAGAGGGCAAAGGGGTGGGGGTTACAATGTGAAAGGCTGAATTTTTCCTAAAGGAAAGGAAACTGAAAACCTGACTGGGACTGAGACCATTCCAGTCCCTCTAGAGAGTAATCAGAGCAGATCCTTTATCTTCTGACATGAAAAGTCTAAGGTGGTCTTATATACTTTTTTTTAAGCAATCAGGGTTAAGTAACTTGCTCAAGGTTACATGGCCAGTTATTTTTGTGTGGGTGCTGAGTAACTGAGGCCGGAACCGATCCCAGGTCTCCCAACACTGGGGCCGGCACTCTTAATCACTGCACCACCTGGCTTCCCCGGTCTTATACACTTTTTAAAAAAGAGACTACAAAGCTCTTTTAATAAATACAATTATACAAAGGAAAAGTGAAACAATGCCTGATGGAGAGAATCCCATGGAGTCCAGAGAGAGCATGGAAGAGCAGGAAGAAATTCTATGTTGGTTTGAAAAAGAAATAAAATATGTAAAAGAAGAAATCAGGATTGAATGTGTCAGATATTACAATACTTGATGCATAATTTTAAAATTAAATTAGGAGATTAGAAAAAAAATTAATTCACAATGGAGAGTCTTTTTAAAGAAGTAAAGGCAATATAATATTCTTATATTTGGAATATAAGAATATTAAAGTGGGGGCAAATCCACCATAAGAGATGAAAAAGGAAATAACATTAAAAAGACACATGAATTCTACATAAGCCAAACTGATATGCCTTGAAGATACAATGCAAAAAGGTAATGTAAGGTTCCCAAGTCTCCTAGAGGACAATGAATTAAAAAATATATACCATAATATAGGGAAAAGATACAAGAAAACTCCTCATAACTTCTGTATTCAGAAGAAGAAAAAAGAAAATCAGTAAACTAAGAATTTGGAAGAGCATAAGGTTTTTAACTAACCACTTACCTAAATGGAGAAAAAGAAGTAATAAAAGATGTGCAGAAAAAAGATAAATAAACTAAATAAATGAAAATAAATTTATATATATATATTGCTTTTTGGAGGGCAATTGGGGTTAAATGACTTGCCCAAGGTCACACAGCTAGTTTTTATGTTGAGTGTCTGAGGCTGGATTTGAACTCAGGTCCTCCTGACTCCAGGGCCAGTGCTCTATTCAATGTGCCACCTAGCCACCCCCATAAATTAATAATTTAAATAAAACCTAAGAGCTAGAGAAAGGTAGGCAAACAGGTGCAAAAGAGTGGAAGAGAACTTTGGGAATAGATTAGAATCAAAGTAGTGTAAGCAAAATTAACTACAGGAATGAAGTATTGACTTAATTGAGAAAGATTTTTTTTAAAAGAATCACTTTAGAGACAAATGGAGGAAAACACAAACCTAGAAACCATAAATTTAAGGGTAAATGAATTAACCACTCCAATAAAATGAGAATGACAGAATGGATAAGAAAACAAAACCTAACAATGTGCTACATACAAGAAAAACATCTGTGAAATAAGTTATTCAGAATCAAAATGAGAAGCTGGAATAAAATTCATTATGCATTAGGTGAAGCTGCAAAACCACGAGTTACAATCATGGTATCAGACAAAGCAAAGATAAAAATTCAATATCAATGTAGCTAAAGAAGAAAAATATATTCTATTTAAAAGAATCATAGACAATGAGCCAATATCAAGTAAACCTACATGCGCAAAATGGAAAAGTATTGTAAGCCAGGCTGAAATGAACCATTTGTAAACCATCTATCTGTTATCTATCTGTTGCTTAGTCATTTCAGATAAAGGGTATAAAGCATGGATAGAACACTGGTTTAAGTGTAAAGAAAGAAAGTAAAAGGTTTAAATATAGGCAAAGAAGAGACAAAACTATCCCTGTATAAAGACAACATGAAGATTTAGTTAGATCCTAGCAAATACATTAATAAGTTAAGCAAGATAATTAAGAGCTTCAATAAAAATAGCAATATGTACAAAAGAGACCTATAAAAGTCAACAGCAGTTCTAAATAGTAATAACAAAATCCAGAAAACAGCAATAGACAGGAAAATTTCATTCAAAATAACTACAAAATATATAAAATATCTTGGAGTCAGTATTCCAGAACACACTTAACACTTGTATAGATATAATTACAAAATAATCTTTTTTTTGGAGGGGGGAAGGCAAGGCAATTGGGGTTAAGTGACTTGTACAAGGTCACACAGCTAGTAATTGTGTCAAGTGTCTGAGGCTGGATTTGAACTCAGGTGCTCCTGACTCCAGGGCCAGTGCTCTATTCACTGTGCCATCTAGCTGCCCCCAAAATAATTCTTAAAAAAGTAAAGAACAACATAAATATCTGGGGAAATACTGAATATTCCTTACCAAGCTGTGCCAATCTAATACAAAAGATGAAAGTACCAAAATTAATTTATATAGTTGGTGCTAAAAACAATTAAACTAACAAAGAGATATTTTACAGACACCATTTATTTGGAAGAACAAAAAATCTAGATTATAAAGAGAAATGATGGAAAACAGGTAGGAACGAAGGGGGAATAGGACTTTCAGACCTCAAACTATATTATAAAGCAATAATTATCCAAAACATTGGTACATTTTTTTAAAGGAATGTCAATCAATGAAACAGACTAAGAAAGAATAAGAAATAATTGAAACTCAAAAGTCTAGTGTTCATATGCTCCAAAACATTATTACCCAGTCCATAACCCCCTATTTGACAAGGACTACCAGGAAAACTAGAAAGCAATCTGATATAAAATATTTTCAGGCCACCACTTTATACTATATCACATGATAAATTTGAAGTGGATACATGACCTGGATATCAAACATCATACCATTAAAAATGAGAAAATAAGCAGATCATGTATCTATCACAGCTATAGGTTGGTGTTTGATGAAGTCCTAAGGCCAACACTCTCTTCAGGTTTAATGTTGGATGATGTGAGGTAATCAAGAATCACTGAACAGTCAACAAAAGGAATTTTATTCAGTAAGGATGTGCATCAAGGATATGATGGTACTTAGCTTCTCAGGATATAGTTCCCTCTTTTTCCTAATGGAAATGGGTCTGGTCAGCAGTATAGGATACCAGGGTAGGATAGTGTCTACTGGAGTCTTCAAAAATCCATCATAATAGGGATTGTCTTCCACCCAATTACACATTGGTGGGAATTTTTAATTCTTTTGGGTGACTGGAAAGCTGTGTCAAGGAAACAGGGACCAATCAGATCCCTGGACTACTATGTCTTCTTTGAGGGAAAACCAATCCCTTTTTTCAGGAGTGAGGGCAGACATTTAGGCCTAACCTGAGCTATGAGGAAATGCTTCTAGATATGTCTTATAGAGTGAGGGCATGGGAGGTGGGGGGCATGTGGGGAGGCAAGGAGAATTCTTAACCAAACACAGGATAGAGACCATTAAAAATATAAAAGAGCTGATTTTAATTTCATGAAATCAAAAGACTTTTGTAAAACAAAATTAATGCAACTAGAAAAAGAAGTGAAATAGCTGACTGATAAAAATGGTTGTATCAATTATCTCTCATATAGATCTACAAAGTATAAATACATGTTTGTAAAATATGTACACATATATACATATGTGTGTGTCACAAATATGCAAGAACAAAAGCCATCCCCATTCCCTAATAGATAAAAGGTCAAAAGTTATGAACAAAGTCTCAAGAGAAGAATTACAAATTATTAAGTCATATGAAAAACTACTTCAAATCCTAATAATAAGACAAATGCAATATACATAGTGTTGTTCTTACATTTTTATAGATTGAATTGGATGGATATTGAGATTCCTGCAAACCCTCAAATTCTGTGAAATTGTATGTTTCTGTGATTCTCAAATTCTAATCAAAGACACCTTGGAAAAGTATACAGATAATTTTCATAAAGGTTTTATAGAGACAAGAAAGTTGGTGCGTAGGTATCCTCTTTGACACCTTATTTCAGCTAATAATACCATCCATGATTTTTACAATCATTCAGCATCTCCTCTTTCAGAGGAATGAATGGCAAAGCATTTACATGGAACATAGTTAATCGTTATACATGAATGTAATACAATATTATTATGCAGTAAGAAAAACCAAATATAATGAAGAAGAAACATCGAAGAAGAGAAACATGGACAGGCTTATATAAACTGATATAAGGTGAAGCAAGCAGAGGCAAGAAAGCAATAACACAATGAATATAACAATGTAAATTGAAAGAACAACTATAAAAGAACAACAAATATAATTTCAATGAATAATCTTAGCCCTGAAGAAGAAACGTGAGAAGACAACTCTTTTGCTCCTTCCTTTACAGAATTAGGGACCCACAAGTATAAAAATTACTCAGAATGTCAGATTTTTTTCATGTTTTAATTGGTTTTTCTGAATTTTTTTCTCTTGCTTTTTTCCCTTAAAAAACAAAATCTGTCACAATAGATGCCTGTCTGGCCTGTCTAAGAAAGGGGGAACTAAAGGACATAGGAATAAATCTAGGCAATGTAAAAACAAATGATATCAATAAAATCTATTTTAAAAGAGGAGAAAATATAAAATACCTTTTTTGTGTAAAGCATTGGGGATACTTATACAAAAGAAAGATGGTCACTGTGTCTGAGGATCTTAAATTCTAATATGATAGGAAAACACATATTTTGTGGTAGTCAGGGAGATTTGTAAAGTCAATAGAGTTGGTGAGTGGAACCATAGGAGAATACATTAACACACTTCTAGTGGCAATGACAGTGTTGATTTGATTATTGTTCTAGAACTTAAAAAAAAGAGGTGTCAGTAATAAGGGTAGATGATGCAAAGCTGGCCAGAGCATAAAGTGAAGCATTTTGAACCAGTTATATATGGTAGGCTATGTGAGACACTCACCAATCAGAACCATCTAATATCATGAAAATGAATTCCTTAATAAGCATTAAAATTGTTTCATGTCTAGCGTCAATTTATCATATGAAAGCTTGGTCTGGGATAGGTGGTCTTCATATCTTTGTCTTCTTTAATTCTACTTATACTTCCTCATGTAGTATATTGGGGACTTGGGTGTTAGAGTCCAAAGGTAATAGTTTCACTATCATTAATTACAGAAATTGGTGTAGAAGGGCTGAAAGAACCAATAAAACAATACTAATGACCATGACAATGTAAATGGAATAATTAATAAAATAAAGCCCAACATTATCTAATCATAATGACCAAGTTAAGCACTAGGAAAGCGTGAAAAAAATGCCCATTCTTCTTTTGTTGCAAGAGTGGAAGACTGGGTATGAAGTCATATCTATTGTCAGACACAGTTAATGTGTTACTTTTGTTGAACTGTTTTTGCTTCCTTTGCTAATTTTTGTTACACAGAAATGCTCACCTGTTAGTGGACAAATATGCCTTTCTAATTTCATCATTCATCCGAAATTGCTCTCCAAAGTTACCAATGATAGCTTAATTGCCAAATCTAATGATCTTTTCTCAATCTTCATCCTTCTCAGCCTCTCTGTAGGTTTTTAACACTATTGGCCTGGTTTTACTCCTGGATATTCTCTTCTCTCTGGGTTTTCCTCACACTGTTTCTTCCTACTTCTCTTCCTTGTCTCTATGAAATTTCTTTCTCAGTCTTCTTTGCTGGTTCTTCCTTTGTGTTGTATCTACTGAAAATGACACTGTCTTGACTTTTCTCTCTCTAATCTCATTTGGTGATTTCATCAGCTTTCATGGGAGCAGCTAACATCTCTATGCACGTGATTTCCAGACCTATTTATAGAACACTTAATTTTCTCTGATATCTTTTTTCTCACATCACTGACTGCCTCTCTGCTATCTTGAATTGGATTTTCCATAGGTATTTCAAATTCAACATGCCCAAAGTAGAGTCAATTTTCTTTCCCCAAAAGTTCTCCTCTCTTTTGAAATTCCTTATTACTGTCAAAGGTACTGCCATGTTTCTCACAATCTCAGTTTCATTTGCTCATTCACTTACTTATACACACAATCCATTGTCAGAGCTTTTTGCTTCTTCTTTCACAACATTGCAATGCTTTTTCTATATTAATTTCCAATTTATACTATATAGAGCTTGTTTGTATAGAGTTGTTTTCATGTTATCCCCCCATTTGATTGCGAGTTCTTTAAAAGCAAGGACTGTTGTTTGCCTTTCTATCCCCAATGCTTAGCACAGCCTCTGGGACACAGTGGGAAATTAATAATTCTTTATTGACTATTAGAAGGAAGAGAATGAGATGCACAAAGTTGAGGGAAGATGGAGTTGGGATGGAATAAAAATCAAGCTGCAAATTTCCCCCTATAGGATTTCCATCAAACAAGGAGTCCTATAGACATATTAATCCTGCAGTATTATGAAGGCTCTGAAATCATCTATTTTTTTCCCTTTTCAACTGCTTTATTAACTTCTGATTTACACCATTCATTTCCGCCAGATTTTGAGTTACAAATTTTCTCCCTGTTTTTTCCCCACCCACCACCCCAGAATAGCAGTCCCACAGGATATCCCCTCCTCCAATCTGCTCTCTCCCATACCCCCTTAGACTTTTCCAGTAGGACATGGTGGATCTCTATGCCCCAGTGCCTGTATATCTTCTTTCCAAATTACATGTAAGGTAGTATTGATAATAGTATATATGTATATATAATTTTAAACATTTGATTTTAAAACTTTGAATTCCAGATTCATTCCCTTCCTCACTTGTCACCCACCCTTACTGGAAAGATAAGCAGTTCAGTACAGGTTGTACATGTGTAGCTAATACAAAACATTAACATAGTAGATATATTGTAAAAGACTGACTATATTTCCCTCCCTCCTATCCCACCACCCACTTGTTCTATTCTCTACTTTGATCCCATCCCTTTTCAAAAGTGAGTGCTTCCAACTTCCTTCACCCCCCAGCTTCCCCTCCCTTCCATCATCCCCCCGCTCATCCCCTTCCCCCTAATCTCCTGTAGGGTTAGATACCCTATTTAGTGTGTATTTCATTCCCTCCCCAAGCTAGATTCAATGAGAATGAGGTTAACCCATTCCCTTCCTATTCTTCCCCTCCATTGTAACCCTTTTCCCTTGCCTCTTCTTTATGACATAGTTTACCCCATTCTGTCTCTCTCCATCTCCTCTCATTATATTCCTCTCTCATCTCTTAATTTTACCTTTTAAGTATCATCTCTTCCTATTAAATTGGTACTGTGACCTCTATCTATGTATACCTGTAAGCATATATACACACATTCACACATGTATTCATATGCCAGTATACCCTCTGATATAGACATATATATTTCTATTCCCTTCAAGTATTTTCATACTGAGAAAAGTTTCATCAATTACAATTATTGTTTTTCCATGTAGAAATGTTAATAGTTCAACTTTGATCAGTGGCTTATGATTTCTTTTCCCTATTTAACTTCTCAAGCTTTTCTTGCTTCTTGTATCTGGATGTCAAATTTTCTATTCAACTCTGTTTTTTTCATTAAGAATGCTTGAAATGGGGCAGCTAGGTGGCTCAGTGAATAGATAACTGGCCCTGAAGTCAGGAGGACCTGAGTTCAAATCCAGCCTCAGACACTTAACACCAAAACTAGCCATGGGACCTTGGGCAAGTCACTTAATGCCAATTGTCCTCCAAAAAAAAAAGAATGCTTGAAAGTCCTCTTTTCCACTGAATGACCATATTTTCCCCTGAAACATGATACTCAGTTTTTCTGGGTAAGTGATTCTTGGTTTTAATCCCAGCTCCTCTGCCCTCTAGAATATCATATTCCAAGTCCTTCGATCCCTCAGTGTAGAAGCTGCCAGATCCTGTGTTATCATGATTGTCTTTCTACAATATTCAAATTGTTTCTTCCTGTCTGCTTGTAATATTCTTTTCATGGGAATTCTGGAACCTGGCTATAATATTCCAATAGTTTTCTTTTGGGGACCTTTTTCAGGAGGTGATCGGTGGATTCTTTCAACCTCTATTTTGCCCTCTGGTTCTAAAACATCAGGGCAGTTTTCTTTGAGAACTTCCAGGAGGATCATTTCTAGATTCTTACTTTGATCATGGCTTTCAGATAGTTCAATAATTGTTAAATTATCTCTCCTGGATCTATTTTCCAGGTCAGTGGTTTTTCCAATGAAATATTTCACATTGCTTTCGATTTTTTCATTTGTTTGCATCTGTTTAATAGTATCTTGATTTCTCATTTCTCACTAGCTTCCCTTTGCTCCAATCTAAATCCGAGGGAATGATTCTCTTCATTGAGCTTTTGAGATTCTTTTTCCATCTGGCAAATTTGGCTTTTCAAGGCATTCCTCTCCTCATTACCTTTTTGAGCCTCTTTTGCCAATTGAGTCAGTCTGTTTTTAAGGTGTGATTTTCCTCATCAGGCTGTTGACTCTCAGTTCATAATTTTCTTGCATCATTCTCATTTCTCTTCCCAATTTTTCCTCCACTTCTCTTATCTCCTTCTTAAGGTCCTCTATGACCTGTAACCAGCTCATATTTTCCTTTGAAGTTTTTGGTGCAGGAGTTCTGACTTCACTATCTTACTCCTGTTCCATGATTTGCTCTTTTTTGTCCCCAAAATAGGAGTCTAATGTTGGAGTCTTCTGTTTGTTTTGCTTTTGCTTCCTTTGTCTGGTCATGTTGCTCTTCAGTCACTTGATCCCTGGGCTTTTTGCCGCAGTAGGACTCTGCCACCAGACAGGGAAGCTTTCATCCCAAACACTGGGGTTTTCTCAGGTGCCAGAGGTATTAGTTGGGTGCCCTCTCTGAGCATGCTCTGGCAAGCTGGTCCTGCACCCCAGGACTTCCACCCCAAACCGCAATCCAATAAAGCAAGAGTGATTACCCCTCAGACTGGTCGCTGATCCCCCTACACTCTGCAGGCCAGGAGCTGAAGCTGCAATGTGGCACCAGAAATGCTGGGCATCTCAGCAGCTTCTCATCCTGAGGGTAAAAGCTGATGCACTCCCAACTACTGGTCCCAAAGTCCACACTGCACTGCCCTCTCACTTTGTCCTTTGCATCTATGTGTTGATGAATCTGGAAAGGGCCTTGGCGTGGGGTTGGGCTTGGCTCCCAGAGCGCTGAGCTGGCTGATTCCTGCCAGCCCTGCCAGGCTGTCCTCAGCAAGAGGTTAGCTTCTCTGTGTCATTTTGTGGGTTCTGCAGCCCCAAAGTTGGTTTAATGTCCCCTTTTTACATAGATTGTGGAATGTGGAAGCCAGAGTCTCGTGGAGGTCCTGCTTCTACCTCAACTAACTTTTTTGTTAGGAGAGGAGAAAATACCAAGGTAGTAGCTAAGAGAAGAGGCCACATTGAAAAGGGGACTGATAACAATTTACCTGATCATACTGGAAGCAATTGCTTACAAGAAGGGCAGCAGAAAGGATATGGTGAAGCCCAGGTCCCAACAAGAAAAAATAACATGAGTAGAGAAACAAGAAAACTAGAAAAGTTCACAATATTTTTCCCCACTGGAAAAGCAGAAAAAGTTTAGAAAAACTAGAAAAGAAATTAGATAAATGTATAATTTTGCAGCAACATATGGATTTGATATAAGCTAAAGCCTGAAGAAATTAGGGGGAAATGTAGAGCTCATTTTAAGGATTAATTCAATTCATCAACAACCATTCATTAAATGTATGCTATGTTAGGTGCTGAATATACAAAGACCAAAAAAAAAAAAAAAAGAATAGTTCTTGACTTCAAGCAGCTTACATCTATTAGATTAAAGCAATATGTACACATTTAAGTGTCATGGCTATTTCTGATTGGGACAATTTTAATGATTGAAATGGTCAGAAACAATGACAGCTGTATAATAAACAGAGAAAAAGCAGTCCCTCAAAGGAAAAGTATTGACTTAAGGAAAGATTCCTTAAGTTTCCTAGGACCTAATTTGTAAATGATTTTACCTAGTACAACAGCTATCAAGGCACTTCTTCAGGCCTTCTGCTCAAAATTTTTGTTTCCAATATCCTTTTTTCTAAGTAGAACTATGATTCCCTCACCCAGGAGCTGAATCTTAGATTCCTCCTCTGGAGTTCAGAATGATTATTGAATTTCTGTTTTTTTTTTCCACCTAGAGACCAAATCCCATTGAGAGAGTCATGGGAACATGTTTGGGGACTGAGTCTAAGATCTTGATCACCCTTTTCTGCTCCTGGATCTAGTTGAATGATCCCAGTTTACACATGTTCCACATTGCCTGCCCTTGTCAGTTGCCTATGTTTTGAAATTGTGATTTGCTATGGTCTCTTTTTAGTTCTCTGATTACCACATGGTCTGGTGCTAAGCCAGAGCTCTGTTCATGTTAGGGAAGCTTGATTGCACTGTTTTCTCCTGCTTCGCCACCTTGACTGGTCCTGTTTCTCCTTCCTATGCAGATGAAGTAAGATGGAGTGGAATGTGTTCATTGGTCCCTCTAATGGTCTTTATCCAATTACTTTCCATCATGTATACTCTTTCTGGTTTGTGGATTTCCTATTATACATAAGGGCAATTAGGTGGCACAGTGGATAGAGTGCTGGCCCTGGAGTCAAGAGGACCTGAGTTCAAATCCAGCCTCAGACATTTACTAGCTGTGTAACCCTGGGTAAGTCACTTAACCCTGTTTGCCTCAGTTCCTCATCAGTAAAATAAGCTGGAGAAGGAAATGACAAACCACTCCACTATCGTTGCCAAGAAAACCCCACATGAGTCACAGAGAGCTGGACACAACTGAAATGGCTCAACAACAAAAATAATGAATTGCAGAGAAGGTGCATTGACATGTGACATTTTCTCACCTAGGAGTCCTCTATATTAGCAAAATCACAGATCTAGTCCCTATCCTTATTTTTTAATGATTACAAATTCCATGCAATGATAACATCAAGTATAATTTAGTTAGTTAAATCTATTATATTTTTTCAACCATAACTAGAAGTAGTAAAGCAGAATGGCTATTATGGTTTAACTACTTGATCATACTGGTCTTACTGTTATTATTCAAAGAAGAAGTATCTAATATCTTTGTATATTAAATCCCCTGATCTCCTAGTAACAACCTCAGGCTTTGAATAATATTTTTCTCCAAAAGAAATTTCTTAATACTCCATGGGAGGGGGAAAAAGATTTTGAAATTCATCTTTTAAAAATATTTTATATCCATTAACATTTTTTCTCCTCCCCACTTCACCAATTGGGGAAAAACAAACTTAAATAAAACCTTTGTAACAAATGAGCATAGTCAAGTCAAATGATTTCCTGCATTGGCCAATGTTGAAAAATATTTCTCATTCTACATCTTCAGTTCACTTTAACTCTTTGTCAGGAGGAGAATATTTAACAGTGGACCTCTGCAATGGTGATTCATCATTGACTTGATTGGAGTTCTTATGTATTTCAAAGTTATTTATCTTTACAACATTGTTACTATTGTGTAAATTGTTCTCCTGGCACTATTTACTTTATTTGGTATCAGAGAAAATTGAATAGACTTGTATGAACTGAATCAGAATAAAGGGAGCAGCATCATGTATTCCATTACATTTTTATACTATAATTTGTTAAGAAATTCCCCAACTGACAGGCACTTCCTTAATTACCAATCCCTTGCCACTACAAAAAAAGGTCTGCTATAAATATTTTTATTCAAGAGTCATTTTCCTAATCCTTTCATCACTTTCAGAGTTTAAAAGTGATGTTACTGGGTCAAAGACTATGTACAGCGAAGGGACTTTGGAGGGATAGTTACCAATTGCTTTCCAGTCTGGAACAAGTCACAGTTCCCCTAATAGTGTATAAATATGTCTGCTTTCTCATAGCCCTTTCAATATAATCTTTGTCATCTTGGTCAAGCTTATGTGTATGAGGTGAAACCTCAGAGTTGTTCTAATTTGCATATCTCTAATTATTAATGATTTAGGGCACTTTTCAATGGTTCTTGATAGTTTGTATTTTTTCCTTTGATAACTACAAAAGTCAGTGCAGTTTTATTATTAATGCTTAATATCTTGAAAAAGTTGAATATCTTGGAAATAAGACTTTTGTCAAAGAAACTTGTCACAAAGATTTTTTCCTGCAGTTAGCTATTTCCTTTCTAATTTTAGATGCATTGGTTTTGTTTGTATACTTGTCTTCATCAAATTGTCCATTGTACCTTTTGTGATCCTCTCCTTCCCTTGATTTGTTTTCTAAATTCATCCCAAAAATCCTATTTGGGTTTTTTAAAAATGAGATTACATACATTCTATCTAACTTCTGTCGAAAAATACAAAATTGATAAGTCTAGCAAAATAAAAGGAATTACACCATTGACTTTCTCTTCTACCTGGATTTTGATTTGTTGGTATTTTCCAAGAATTATTCCCATCAATATTCCACATCTTACATAAATAAATGATTATGGTCTGTGGCACTGCCAACCTACTTATTCTCACTGAAAGGGTATGTCGTAAAAGAAAATATTTGAGATTGAACCATTTTCTGATATGCTTTTTGCTTATGTAAAGTGAAAATATAATATATCCATGCCTCTTCATGATAAGAGGCTTCTGTGTGTCACTTATTTTACCAAAGGGTTAGGTTTTTTTTTCCTGCCTTACAGGGTTTTCATTCCAACAGATGTTGAAATAATACGGTATGCATTTGTTTAGAATCAAGCCAACAATATTCCTCACTGATAACTTTTGGGATCTATCCATCTGTGGTCTCCTGGACATTTAATAGAGTATTCACTGATCTAAATGCTTGCCTGAGCTTCAAAATTTTTGTAGGACTTTTATTTCTTGCCTTATGCGTGATGCCTTACTAAATAGCTTACACTCAAAGTGTGCCTCCATTTTGAAGAGCGTACAATAATTACTTGAAATATGGTGCTAAACTACCAATTATCTTGACCTCTGTACTTTGTTCTTTCTTTCTTTCCTTACCTTATGCCTTTTAAATTTTCCTTTTCCTTGTTTGGTTAGGAGATTGAATGCTGATGAGTGAAAGTTTGGTCTAAGCCCAACCTTCCATATTCATGTGATAGATTTGTGTGCCAAGTCCCAGATATAAATTTGAATAATGTTACACTCCACTCATTTTGGAAAAGAAAGTAATTCAACTCTGAATCATATCTATTTACAATCAGTGCTATAAGCATATGTTACATCAAAAATATACTGTGAGAGAAAAAAAAAGTAGAGAACAAGCTACTTATGAGTTATCTAAAACTCAATCTGTTGAGATTGAGCCAAAAGGAATAATGATTGTCAATGAATATTGTGAAGTTCCAAAGTTCCAATTTCCCAAATATGTACATATTCCATGGAAAGACTTTAGCTTTCCTAATGCATGAAGAAATCATAGGTTTTATAAGTGGAATATTATTTGTCTATATCTTTTTGTTTTTTCAAAAATCCATTTACTTAGGTGGCACAATAGAGTCTGAGCCCTGGAGTGATGAACACCTGTGGTCAAATCCAGTCTTACATGCAAGCTAGCTATGTGACCCTGGGCAAGACAATTAACTTCTGTCTGCCTCAGTTTTTCAACTGTAAAATGGAGATAATAATAGCATTTATCACATAGGGTTGGTATGTGGACCAAATGAGATAATATTTGTAAAGTGCCTGGTACATTGTAGGAAGTCAATAAATGTTTGTTCCCTATCTTCTATCATTTTCAAATTTATCACATATGAGGAAAGGAAGGTTATCCCTCATTGAATGTGGATGAAGGCATAAAAATATTTCTAATTAAGATAAATTGATACATATTTTATAGATGAAGGAAGTAATTGCTGGTCCCATAATCCAATCCTGCTTTCTTTATGGCAAAAGAAAAAAAATCGTCTAACTTGATTCTGTCATTTCTGAAATGCTGATTTGAATAAAGCAGTCATATTTTTGTCATTTTTATATTGTTGGTTAACAATGACAACTGAAACCTTTAAAAAGTTATTTTTTAATCTAAAAGAAAACTGTTTCTTTGAATTGAACCAAGATGAAAAAAGTTAATTTCATCAATAGTAGTAGCTAACTGTAGTTCTTCACCCCGTCTTTACACATCTATACGTGTCCACCATACTCTTCAACCAACAAGTGGCTTTCTCTGGCATTAGTTTATGTATCTATGTTTATAATTTTAACAGATACTTCACCAATATGAAATTGGGCTATTATCTTGATAATGTGCCACTTTTCTACAAATATAGAGATTGGGTAATTACCACCAGAACTATTTGATAAAATTCAAAAATAGATAAATAATGAATAAGAATTCCATTCAGTCATTAAAATTCAGGAAAAAACCTACAAAATATATTTAGCTATTATCCTTTTGATGAATTTGGCTCCCTGCCTCCAAACCACTACCAATTTCAGCTGGCGCATAAGGAACATTTTATGAATACTGCCCAGGGTGCGTTGAACTAAACGGGAGACACTAGTCAATAACAACTCATTATCATCATCCAGATGAAGAAGCAAATTAAGCATGAAAGTATTCTAAAAAAATTTAAGTTGGAATGGAAAGTAGTAAAAGCTAGGGAATTTTGAGCTAAGATTATTCTTATGCTTTCTGCTCTGGGTTGTGTTCTTGTTTGAGAAGTAGCATTTTCATGAAACTCATTGAATAAGTTGCTTTCTTTAACATCAAACAGCTATTGCACTAAGTAAGGCAAAATAATCACCATTTTTGGTCTGCTGAAATGTACTTATATCAATACTATGATGTAACTACTAAAAAGCTAATAATAATTCTCAGTTATTAAGAGTATTCAGACCAAAGAATGGGATAGTGTGATTATACTCTGTACTGCATAGACTGCATTTAAAATATTGCATGCTCAATCCTGAAATCCACATTCTACCTGGGATATAGACAACTTAGTGCAATCAAAATCACAAAGAGTTTGGGAAATATGTGTCATGTAAAAAACAATTAAGGAACTAAGGATAGTGAACCAGTAGAAGACATAATTAGCTGCCTTCAAATATAACAGACAACTAGAATAGGAGGTAAAAGAAACATAAAAGAAACAAAAAAAGTGATGTCATTCTGAAGAGAAAAAGATCACTTTTGGCTAAAGGAAAAGAGGCTAGAGAGGAACTAGAAAAAACTTCAGGGAGGAAGTGACATTTAAGCTGAAGGTTTGAAAAGATGGAGATAAAGGGGATAGGACATTTCAAACAGAAGGAATAGCATGAGCAAAAGTGGAAAAATACAATGTCTACTTAAGGAACAGAAAATTTGGTGGCATATGAGGCATCCATTTAGATATGTCCAATAAGCATTTTTATGAAGTGAGATTGAACTGTCACAGATGGCCTGGGGAATCATCTGCTTAAGATGATTGTTCAACCTATGTGAGGTGATAAGACTAGCAAGAGAAATAGAGTAAATAAAGAAGAGAAAAATATGCAAATTAGAGTCTTGCTGTGTACTCACACAAAGGTAGTGGGGCATGGATAATGATCTAGCAAAAGGGCCTGGGAAAGAATAGGTAGGAAGGTTGAAACAATAGAAAACCTGTTGACAAAACTTCAAGGGAGGGAGAATGTATGGGAGGATGAGATAATCAACAGTATCAAATACTGAAGAGAAGAAGTCAAGAAAGATAAAAACAGAAAAAGCCACTGAACCTGGCAATTAAGAGGAATAATTTTTGTTTGAGTCATGAGGTTGGAAAACAGACTCTAGGAGGTTGAGAAGTCAACCGGAGGTGAGAAAATAGTGGCAATAAATGTGGACTTTTTTTTCCTGGGAGTTTGACTGTGAAAAGGAATAGGATGATAGCTTGAAGAGATACTGATATCAAGTGAATTTGTTTTAAGAATGGGGGAGATCCAGGAATGCTCGTAAACAGTAAAGAAGGAGCCAGTACATAAGCAAAGAGCAAAAATTAGTAAAGAAAAAGGCATATTTGAAGAGACAAGCTCATGGAAGCCATGAAATAGGATGGAAATCAAAAGCACCAGATTAGGAGTTGGTAGATGAAAGGAGGATTAGAGCCCTAAGACTGAAACAAAGGAGGAGAGAGTGGGGGATAGTACATAGGTAACTTAAAGTGCAGTAATGGGGAGAAAATGGGAACTCTTCAACTTAGGTAAATTATGAGATGATATTCTCTAATAAGAGGGAGTGGAGAGAGGAGAATGTCTTTGGTTTCAGATGAGAATAAAAGGTTTAGAACAGTCCAGATAGTCAAACAGGGAAGAGTAAAAGAATTGGCTTACAGCAATAATGTAGTAAAGGAGTAGTTGAGGCTATATAATTATATAGTAGTCTTAGAATGCACCTGTGACTTTTTTTCATCTACATTCTGTAGAATATATATAAGAACATAGTTGGATGATAGTAGGAGTGATCCTGAGTTGAAATTTAGAAAGGAATGAGCAGGGTTAAGACACAGGACCAAGTTGCTATGGAGGTAAAAAACAGTGTACAGTTGAATTAGTTAAGTATAGGGTCAATATTTTGAAATCCAGAGTAGGGTTGATAGGATGGACATTTGAGATAGCTTCAGAAAGAAGGAAGGGGCAAAGTGACTGGAGGTTGCAATGAGAGCAGAAAATAAGTCCTTAGCATCACAAAAACAAGATTTTTTTTTTAAACAAAAAGGATGTTCAAATAAAAGATAAACTTCAATGTTAAATCTTTATAGTAAGTCGTAAGGTATAATCACTAACAACTGGGTTATTTTGATAATAGTTAAACTTGATGATTGGCTAGTTATGCCATTTTTAGGTGTCAAAGAACTGATTTACAATATCTGACTAAATATATCCTCCCACTATGATTATGACTTTCACTCCCATCACTTGAAAGAACCCATTTCCTTCAAGGTCACTAGTAACTTCTCTACTGACAAGTATAACCTCAGTCTCTTCTACTTCTCTCCAACATTTGACCACCATGTTGTTGAGTTAGATGTCTGATCTACTGGGTTTGGCTCTTCCCCTTAGAGATCAGTGCATTTCCCAGCATTTTCACTTACCAGGAAAAAGTGCTAACTTGCCAGAATGAAATAGCACTTGTCCAGTCCTTATTAACTAACCAATGAGGTTAGTGGCCATTAGTGCCCCCTAGTGCTAAAACTATTGCTCATTTAAAAACAAATCGTAGACTAACAAAGTCTCATCATTGGAAAATACCACAAAGGTCATCTAGTTCAGTCCATAACTGAATAAGAATTCATTCTACAATATCCTCAGGAATTGGACATCCAACCTCAATTTGAAGATTACCAATGAAGATGAACCAATCATCTCCCATGCCCCAGCTTTTTCGACTTTTTATAAACTGAATTGTTAGGAAGTTTTCCCTTATATGAACCCTAAATCTGTCTTTCTGAAACTTCTGCCCATTGTTCTGTTCTCAAGGCCTAAGCAGGACAAATCTTGCCTCCCTTCCACACAGCAGCCCTCAGATACCTGAATACATGTTCCCCCTAACTCTTCTCATTGCCAAGCTAACTGTTTCTTGTAGCTTCAATCAATCCTCAAGTGTCATGGTCTCTAATTTTCTCATCATCCTGGTCACCCTTTTATGGATCTGCTTTAATTTGTAAAAATACTTCTTAAAGTGAAGGATCCTCAAAGAAGTAAAAATCCAAATATGAAAAACAAAATAAAGGATTCATGATTGATACAGGGCCAGCCTTGGACTCAGGAAAGTCTAGATTCAAGTTCTGTCTCCAATACATATTATGTGATCATTAGAGCACTTAACTGTTCAGTGCTCCGGGCAACTCTCTAACAATATGTTATAGATGAAATACAAATTTATATTAGTGGAAATAGTTTCCATTCCAAGAATTCCTTATAGCTAAGATTAACAGGTATGAATTTTTTAGAAGTAAAAAATGACAATCATATAGTAAAATTCTAGGATAGCTATTAGAGGAATTGAATTCTTTTTCTTGGAAGGAACATAGAATACAATTCTTTACCCTGTGGAATTTCATGAAGGACTGATTCCCCAGTTAGAGAGCTATAGTTAGAGGAAACATCAAGTCTTGACTTTTGCTTCAAGGCAGTAATTCAATCACAGGTTAGAGGGTTCTATAGTTTATACCCAAGAAGCAGGAAGAGGCAAGTCCAAAGCAGTTAGAACAGATGTTCCCCTGTAAGCTGCTTCACATAAGCTACCTTAAGTGAATTTTGAATGCAGATACCAAACAGCTTTTTACACTCACCAGATGATTTTCCATTCAATAGAATATTTATCTATAACCCCTGTTGCACAGAACTGACAACATTTTGCCTTCCATGGAAATGTAACTAGTCCCTAGCCATTTATGGAAAACTTAATGTTCATAATCATAATATTATCTATTAAATTTGCTAACATTTTTTAGTCTTTATTTTGTTAGCTTTCTGATTATAATCCTTCTTATACTTTGCTCTGACATTTCTTGGCATCTACTTATATTATAGATTTTTGTAACTTTCTCACTTATTTCACTCTCGTCCCAAAATGTTTTGACAAGATAAACTCCACCATGACCTTGGATTTCATTAAGGATTTCTTCATTTAAAATCATAATTGTGCTGCAAAATACTTTAAAAGATATACTGAAGGACAATAACCACAAAAGCTAGTTCTACCCTATTCTAAAGATGAGGCCATTTGAAATTCCAATGTGTTCTGCCTTTTTGTGTTGATTTTTATCTATTTTGTATCTTGTCACTTATGACCAACGTCATAGCACAGAAAAAGTAATTTATTGTGTGTGTTGTTGAGATCTCATAAATGCATGATGTTAGTATGAGGTATAACTTCATGTTTTAACAAATTGCATTGACATGTGGTAGCTATCCTATTCCACAGCCTGTAGAATAGAAAGTTTTTAGTACACCTGTTACAGTATGTTCTAATATAATGAAACACAAACTGGGGTTATGTGATCAATTGTGGCAAAATCAAAAGTTGGCATTTACATCACCAGTAAAATGGAGCATGCTAAAGGCCCAGTTTGTTACCTGTTGAAACACAATAAGATAGTCACTCACCCATAGAACAGTGGATGCCAAGTCAAAATTTGCATATATCCCTTTCTTAAAAACCATATATTTTTCTTAAGGAAAAAAATGCAGAATTATTATTTCTTGAAACAGAACTTGTTGTTTTGTTAAATATCCCCTACAAAAACAACAAAAAGAAAAACAAAAAAACTAACCAAGAGCTAAAGAAAGTAAATGAGTTGAGGCATTCTTATAGATAAAACCTCCCTACACCCCAACTCTCACCCCTGCCCTGAAATGAAAGCATTGATCACAAAGAAATACACAAAAGAATTTGTGATCTCATTGATGTGGGTAGTCTGTAATATAAAATTCAACTAATCCATGTCTACCTATCCTCTGATCCTTTGTGATTCTTGCCTTTGTGACAGATGTCTATTTAATACATTTCCCCACTTTTCCCTGATATTGTGGGGATTCCAGTTATGATAGGACCAGAGTTTTCTTGGGACAACTTCTTTTGCCCCTAGTTTCTCTAATGGTACTTATTTCCCTGATGTAGTCTCCTAATCAAGAGGCATAAAAAGTGCCAGCTATATATACTCTGGACCTCTCAGACTTGGTGGGTGCCTGAGACCATGGAAGTTGCCATACACTGATGACTAATGACTGTTTCAAAATGGAGACAAAGTTGGGGGACACAGTGTTCACAGAAGCTACTGAGTCCATGTAATATAGTCTCTCTGTTAGAGCATAGTAAATCTCTTCCTTTTGCAAATGGTCAATGACTTGTGAGTATCTCATTTTGTTCCAATATCAAACCTTAACTAAGACAATCCTGGCCTTAGAGCTGTGGAGCATATAGGTTGCCCATCAATTTTCCTTTGTTATGTTCATGTGATCAGCCCATGTTCTTTTGACAAGGCTGATTTTCTATCAATTACACCATGCTGCTTTGCCTGTCAAATATTCCTTGAAAAAATTCTGGCTGTACCTTATTGATATTCTCAATCAGGATGTCCTTAATGTACCAGCAGACTCTTTTAAAAATTATATACATATGGGAAAGTAGGTCCCTAGATTAGTAGAAGTTGTTGTCTTCTTTTTCATCTTTTATTTTTTTGTAAACCCCAAATTCATTTCATGCATTTGCTATTTTAAACATTTACTGTACTCTACTTGATATAATTTCCAGTACTCTGAAATCAGCATTTCTAACTTAGTTTACAAAAAAGTAATCTGAAATACGTTGCGTTGGAGCAATGGTCTAGACAGTTCCAGGATTCAGCTTTTTTCTATTGTATCAGAAGTCATCTGGTAATTGATTTTCAAGATGCCATCCTCAAAAGTTAGAGCAGTGTACGTTAAATTTTCCCAACTTCTCTTTAATAAATCTGTAATGTGACATCCTGGAGAGCAGGGACTATCTTGTACTTTTCCTTGTATCCTTGGTGCTTATTTAGCACAGTGTCTGACACATAGTAGGCATTTAATAAATGTTTATTGACTTATCGTAGTACATAATAATTATGTTCTCAGTCTTGTCCCGTTTTTATCAAACAGACTATATGCACATTTAAATTTGCTGATGGCACAAAATTGGGAAAGATAAGTGATATATTGAACAAAAGAATCAGTATTCAAAAAGATCTCAGTGGGATACAAGAATAGAAAAAAAACAAAAAAAGCAATTTACTTGCATACTTTATTGGATCTTCTATATTTTTAGTAGCAATATCAATCAATAAATTTTTAAGTTCTTACCATGCACCAGGCAATCTCCTAGGTGCTAAGAACACAAATACAAAGAGAGAATTTCTGTTTAGAATTTTAGAATTCTGTTTACAATTACATTGTAATGAGGGAGACAAATACTTATATAAAGCATAAATTTAAAGTGAATAAATACAAATATACACAAAGCAGTCAAATACAAGGTTGTTTAGGAGGGAAGACGCTAGTAATGGTAGATCTGGTAAAGCTTCATGTAGAAGATTATGCCTCAGCTACATCTTAAAGGAAGAGAAGCATTCTATGAGGCAAATGTGAGGAGGCAGTATATGCCAGGTATGGAGAACAGCCTGGAAAAAGGCATGGAGACAGGAGATAGAGCCTTGTGTGTGAAGAATGGAAAGCCAGCTGGGCTCAAAGAATGTTCAAGATGGGAGAAATGCCCAATGAGACTGGAAAGATAAGTTATGGCCAGGTTGTATGGAGGGTTTGGGAACCTGTGTTCTCAAGGCCACATGTGGTCCTCTGGGTCTTCAAGTGTAGACCTTTGTTTTGGGTTTTTTATTTATTTTTTGCTTTTTGGAGGGAGAGGAAGGGCAGTTGGGGTTAAGTGACTTGCCCAAGGTCACATGGCTAGTGTGTCAAAAGTGTCTGAGGTCTGATTTGAACTCAGGTCCTCCTGACCCCAGGGCTGGTGCTCTATTCACTGTGCCACCTACCCATCCGGAGTATGGACCTTTGACTGAATCTAAACTTCTCAGAACAAATCCAGAAGAAACAGGCAACCATTGTAATTGACTAAGTAGGGGAGTCACATTGTCAGATCTGCACTTAAGGAAAATGATTTTGGCAGCATTTGGTCAGACGGAATTTGAATAAGAAGAATCTTGAGGCATGGAGACCAATTCGGAGGTTTTCACAATAATCTAAGGAAGAAAGGGTGAGATCTTAAATTAAAGTGGTAGTTGTGTGAGAGGAGGAAGGGGTTGGATGTAATGTACTTTATGAAGGTAGAAACAGCAAGGTTTGACTGCCCAGTGGATATCAGGCATGAAGGGGACTGAGGAATCCAGGATAATGAAAAGAATATGAACAAAGGAGATTGAAAGGTTCAATCAATCTGAGGCTCAGAAATTTCTTTGACTTGGAAAGTTTTGAGATTACTGTTTGTTTTGCTAGGTTACCTTCTATTATAGAAACAGATTTTGCATTTCCATTCTGGAAAAACACTTTTTGCTTGCATCTTTTTTCTTTTCCTTTTCTTCATAGATTTCTTTAGAGTATCAGATAATTTTGTTTCTTCCTGTATATATCCTTGATTTTTTAATGTAATTTTATTTTTTTTTATTTTATTGGGATTTTTTTTGAAGGGGCTTGGCTTCATCCACTGTATTTCTTAAAAAACCGAGTGCTATGTATGTATAATTAATTGCTATAGGTTGAAACATGAAAATAGCAATTGGTACTGCTTTCATGATTTGAATTCATGTTTTTTGTGTGCTAATATAATCTTTGAGGAGGATATATTAATCCAATACAGTATTTTTACTTTAATATTGTATACTGATTAGTCGAATTAATCTTTGTGTATTAAAGTGGACACCTGTGGAACAATCTCTTGAAGATATTGGAGCTAAAATAATTGAGGGGGTACTGTTATGCTTTTATAGCTAAAAAACCATAATGATTTTCTAATATTAGTAGACTAAAACCTTAAGAATAAGGGTATCTTAAGAATATTGGGCAAAATGTGAAAGGATTAGAAGAGTATATAATTGAAGACATTGCTTTTTAAATTTTTATTTTTATTAATTAATTTATTTATAGTTTTCTACATTCATTTCCATAAGATTTTGAGTCCCAAATTTTCTCCCCATCTCTCCCTTCCCCTCCACCCCTAGATGACATGCATTCTGATTACCTCTTCCCCTGGTCTGCCCTCCTAAAGACATTGATTTTAAGGCAGCTAGGATAACTCAGGCAGTTTTTCTTGTCCTGCCTAAGAATTTTGACTATGTAGATATACCTAAATAATTAATAGCTGGTAGCTATTTTTCCTATCTTCTTATAATTTATCCTTTACTTAGAAAACCCTAGGGAATCTACAAAGAAAATAACTTTAAAAAAGTACCAGGATACAAAATAATTCCATAAAAATCATTAGCATTCCTATATAGTAGTAAAAAGATTATAAAGGAAACAATAGAAAGGGAAATACCATTTAAAATTATCAGTAAAAGCATAAAATTTCAATGATCTGATAAGAAACCCTCAAAGCTTATAAAGATAATTATAAAATATCTTTTACAGTAATAAAGCATGACTTATTTATTACTCATTATGAGCTGCTCCAATATAATAAAATTTTGTAGATGCCTGGAAAGTCCCAGGATGTGGAGTGTAACAAGCACACATACACAAATACACCATACTCAGAATATCACAGTCAGAATAGACCACAGAAGCCATCTAGTCCAATTCATGCTTGAAAAGGAATCACCTTTTTATATTATCTAGTAAATGTTCATACAGCCTTTTCTTGAAGACATCCTATGAAGGGAAAGCTTTGACTTTCCAAAATAATCATTCTTCCTTTGGGAAGATATTATTAAGCCATTTCCCCTTACATCAAGCCTAACTTTGCTTCTTTGAAACTTTTGCCCATAAATTCCCTTTGGCGCTAAGCAGAAAAAAATAAATCTCATTCCTTTTCCACATGATACCTTTTCAAATACTTGAAGATAATTAATGTGTCACTCCTAAGTCATCAACTGAATAAATCATCCAATCCAATAAACATTTATTAAGCACTCACTGAGTGCCAGGTACTATGCTAAGTATTAGGGATACAATTGCTGACAAGAAAGACTTTTCCTGCCTTCAAGGAGCTTACAATCTAATGGGGGTAGATTATACACAAAATGGTAGAAAACCAGAGAGGTATATGTAGGCAGGGGGAGGGAATGAGACACCAAGAGATATGTAGCATGGGGGTATCCTGTTACATGGAGATGAGACTAGACAAAGTAGCAGAAACAAAGTGGAGAGAGTTGAGTGTCCAGTTTCTGCTCTTTATAAAGGAAATCACTGGGAGGAGTTTGGTACTCCACTCTCCAGCCCTCCAATTGGAGGGAAGAGGAGGCTGAGGGAGATAAAGTCAATCAAGGATTGAATTAGCATCTTGGTGGTAAGATTAGAAGTGATGAGTTTATCCTGAGAGGGGTATCTTGTTCCCAAGAAAATGAAACCAAGCAGAGCAGAGAATGTAAAAATGGATCCACATAACATCTTAACATCCTACTGCTTCAGCTGTTCTTAGTATGGGAAGTACCTACCTCACAGGATTGTTAAGAGGATCAAATGAGCTAACATATATAGAGCACTGTGCAAACTTTAAAATGCTCTAAAATAATAACTTTAAAAAGAATGTGAGGCTCTCTGTGCTTGTCTTCATCTGGATTTTCATCAATGACTTTACTACACTGGCAAAAAGAATTTAATTTCATATTTGGCTTGATCAGGGTAGGATACCTCTTTATTTCTCATAGATATGCCTATATCAGTTCAGCCTAAGATTGCATTAGTTGTTGCTTTTTAATTCTTCCCCCTACTGTCAAATCACACAATCATTCTTACCAAGATTGCAATCCAACAAAACATCCAGAGCTTTCCCCAGCAAACTGCTCTCTTTCATCTCTCCCATTTCACATTTGTGAATACACATTTTTGACATCAAGTGTATGTTGTTGTCATGCAGTTGTTTCAGTCATGTCTGACACTTCATGACCTCATTTGGGTTTTCCTTGGCAAGGATACCAGAATGGTTTGCTATCAAGTGTTTAATTTTGTATTTATCCCTGTTGCATTTCATCTTGTTAGATTCAATCCCATATTCTAGCCTTTAGATCTTTTTTGTATCTTGATTCCATTTTCTAGCATATTAGCTCTCCCTTCCAATTTCGTGTAATCTGCAAATTTTATAAGAATGCTACTTATACCTTTATCTAAGTTGCTGATAAAAATTACAAAAAGCACAGAGACAAACAGATCCCTGGGGAACTCCACTGGAGACCCTTGCCAAGTGGACGTGGAAACATTAATTCCTCACTAATTTCATCTTTTCAACCAGCTCTGAATCCATCTAAAGTCATCATGCATGGCCTTCAATCATTTCTCAGAAACCATGAAATATGTTATCAAATGCCTTATGGAACACATACCCCAAGAAAATCAGAGACAAAGACAAAAATAAAGGTCTCCTCTACTCTATGCTTAAAAAGTCCTAGCAGCACTTTTTGTGGTATGAAAGAACTTAAAAACAGGTGCATAATAACTGGAGAATGGCTAAAAAATAATCCTGTGGCATAGTAATACAGTGACACACTGAAAATGATAAACAAGGAGTTAAGAAATACTGTACCTCGAAAATGATGCAGAGCGAAAACAAGGAGAATAATCTATACAATTAGTAGGCTAAACATTATAAATATAGCACAAAAATAAGAATAGCTCTCTCTCTCTCTCTCTCTCTCTCTCTCTCTCTCTCTCTCTCTCTCTCTCTCTCTCTCTGTGTCTCTGTGTCTGTGTCTGTCCCTATCTGTGTGTCTCTTGTCTCTCTTCTCTGTCTCTGTCTTTCTTTAATGGCACAGAGTTCCCTACAACACTGAAGTCACAGGTCTAGTTTAAATAAGATAAAAGATTATGTTTATTCAAGAAAAATAACAATGAAAAGAAGCACAAGTATACGAAAAATGCCTGTGAAAATCCCCAATTAAACGTATTGCTATTTTTCTTCCTAAAAAATGAAAGCTTGTTTATTTAAATATTTGCAATATCATTTCCCTTCTTCCAAAATGTTTAGATACAAATTAAGTTCTTGGGATCATATTGCAAATTTCTTCTGCTTGCTATTGATTTCACAAAGTACTCTGGCCTGAGGGTTCAAAACTAAAAAGTGAAATTTTGAAAAATGTTATGTATGTGTGTGTGTATATATATATATGTAAATACATATACATATGTGTATACCTATATGTATATATGCATATAATACAGATATTCCTGATCCTTGGATCAATGACATTAGAGGACTGGAAAGAGAAATAGCACAGATGAGTCAATTCCTTTTCTCTACCTAAGCTATCCTTCTCTTCAGGTCAGTTCCAGTGGCCCCTAGGTTTTTTCTCCTACACAGAGTAGATAGGGGAAGAAGCTTAAGAGCTTAAGACAAACCACTATAGCAGGGGATTGTTGCCTATGCAAGCTGGGATTATAGGGGAGTTATTCTTCTCCCTGCCCTTATGGTCTACTCATAAATTCTTCAGAATAGAAAAGAGTTTCTCAAAAAAAAAAAAAAAAGAAATAACCCCACATCACCCAGACCTTTCATGTAATGTGGAGGTTCAAAATGAAAAGTGGAACATGATTAACTTGGAGCAAGTTCAACAAGCATCCACAAAGACCTTCAAAAGGGAGCAAAATAGGAATCATGAGGAAAACATAATAAAGATATTATGATTATCCAATTTAACAAAGAAAAACTCTAAGCTAATTTGTGTTTCCTTAGATTATTTTACAGGTGAGGAAACTTAAACTGAAAGAAAACTTGCCCAAGGTCACTTGAGTAATAAACTCAACTCCAACTCTAATGTGTTGTCTAAGATGTCATCAGATTATGAAAGATACTACAGATGTGGAATTGATGGGACTTGGTAACTGACTTGATGGAAGAATGGAGATTCAAATATAAAACCAAGGTTTTTAAGAAAGGCATGCAGACATAAATAGAAAAGTTTCTTTTAAATGGTTGAAGGATTAAAATACTTTCCCCAGATTTAGAAACATAGGTGGAAATTGCAGAAATTGCAGAGTTTAGTTCAAGATGAGGGAAAAAAAACTCTTTTAAAAAAATATTTAATTTTTTTAGTTTGCAACATTCATTTCCATAAGATTTTGAGTTCCAAATTTTCTCCCCATCGCTCCCCTCCCCCTCACACAAAGATGGCATGCATTCTGATTACCTCTTCCCCAAGTCTGCCACCTCTTCTATCATGCCCTCCCTCTTATCATCTTCCCCCTTACTTTCTTGCAGGGTAAGATAGATTTCTGTATCCCACTTTCTATGTATCTTATTTACCACTTGCATGTAAAAACCATTTCTTAACATTTTTTTTTAAACTTTGAGTTCAAAAGTCTCTCCCTTCCTTCCTCCCTACCGATTCTTTGAGAAGGCAAGCAATTCGATATAGGTTATACATGTGTAGTTATTTTTTAATTAATTAATTTATTTTTAGTTTCAGCATTTATTTCCACAAGATTTTGAGTTACAAGTTTTCTCCCCATCTCTTCCCTAGCCTCCACCCCAAGACAGCATGCCTCCTGAATACCCCTTCCCCTAATCTGTTCTCTCTTATCCTCCCCCTTTCCACCCCCCCAGGTTTATTTATTTTTTATTTTTTCCCCCAACTTTCTAGTAGGACAAGGTGGATTTCTATACCCCAGGGCCTGTATAGCTTATTTTCCAGTTGCATGTAAAAAAAAAAGCTACATTTGTTTTAAAACTTTGATTTTAGGATGGCTTGGTGGAGCAGTGAATAGAGCATTGGCCCTGGAGGCAGGAGGATCTGAGTTCAAATTCGGCCTCAGACACTTAACACTTACTAGCCATGTGACCTTGGGCAAGTCACTTAACCCCAACTGCCCTGCCCTCCCTCCTCCAAAAAAGGCAAACAAACAAAAAATGAGGAAAAAAACATTTGATTTCCAGATTCTTCCCTTTTTCCCTCCTCACCCACCCCCACTGGGAAGATAAGCAATTCAATATATGTTGTACATGTGTAGTAATGAAAAACATTTCCATAGTAATTATATTGTAAAAGACTAACTATATTTCCCTCCATCCTATCCTGTCCCACCCAAACTTATTCTATTTTTTCCTTTGACCCTGTACCTTTTCAAAAATGTTTGCTTCTGACTACCCCCAACCCCCAATCTGCCCTCCCTTCTATCATTCCACTGTCCCCATCCCCTTCCCCTTACTTTCCCATAGAGTGAGTTTATATGCTATTCCCTCCTTAAGCCAAATCCAATGAGAATAAGGTTCACCCTCTCACCTCCCCTTTCTTCCCCTCCATTGTGAAACCTTTTTCTTGCCTCTTTTATGTGAGATAATTTACTCTGTTCTATCCTTCCCTTTCTCCTTCTCCCAATATATTCTCCTTTCACTCCTTAATTTTATTTTTTAGATATCATCCCTTCATATTTAATTTCTCCTGTGCCCTCTCTCTATCTAAATATATACATATATATGTATGTATGTATTCCCTGAAAACTATCCTAATACTGAGAAAAGTCTCATGAATTACAAATAATATCTTTCCATGTAGGAATTTAAATAGTTCAACTTTGATAAGTCCCTTATGATTTCCCTTTCCTGTTTACCTTTTCATACTTCTCTTGATTCTTGTATTTGAAAGTCAAATTTTCTATTCAGTTCTGGTCTTTTCATCAACAGTGTTTGAAAGTCCTCCATTTCACTGAATGTCCATATTTCCCTTGAAGTATTATACTCAGTTTTTCTGGGTAGGTGATTCTTTGTTTAAATTCTAGCTCCTCTGACCTCTGGAATATCATATTATAAGCCCTTTGATCTCTTAATGTAGAAGCTGCTAGATCTTGTGTTATCCTGATTGTACTTTCACAATACTCAAATTGTTTCTTTCTGGCTGCTTGCAATATTTTCTCTTTGACCTGGGAACTCTGGAATTTGGCTACACTATTCCTAGGAATTTTCCTTTTGGGATCTCTTTCAAGAGCAATTGGTGGATTCTTTCAATTGCTATTCTACCTTCTAGTTCTAGAATATCACAGAAGTTTTCCTTGATAGTTTCTTCAAAGATGATGTCAAGGCTCCTTTTTTTGATCATCACTTTCAGGTAGTCTAATAATTTTTAAATAACCTCTCCTGGATCTATTTTCCTGGTCAGTGGTTTTTCAATGAGGTATTTCACTTTGTCTTCCATTTTTTCATTCTTTTGGTTCTGTTTTTATAATTTCTTGATTTCTCATAAAGTCATTAGCTTCCATTTTCTCCTTTTTAATTTTGAAGGAATTATTTTTTTCAGTGAGCTTTTAGACCTCCTTTTTTCATTTGACCAATTCTGCTTTTTAAGGCATTCTTCTCATTTTTTTTCAGACTTCTTTTGCCATTTGAGTTAGTTTATTTTCTAAAGTGTTATTTTCTTCAGTATTTTTTGGGATCTCCTTTAGTAAGCTATTGAGTCATTTTTTATGATTTTCTTCCATCACTCTCATTTCTCTTCCCAATTTTTCCTCTACTTCTCTAAATTGATTTTCAAAACTCTTTTCAAATTCTTCCATGACCTGTAACCAATTCAAATTTTTCTTGGAGGCTTTTGATGCAGCAGCTTTGACTTTGTTGTCTTCTGGTTGTATGTTGTACGTGTTCTTCTTTGTCACCAAAGTAAGATTCTATAATCTAAGGGTTTTTTTTACACTGTTTGCTCATCTTCTAGCCAAATTCTTGACTTTCTAATTCTTTGTCATGGTAGGACTCTGCTTCCAGTGGAGTGGGGATAAGGGTGGGTGTGGTGTGGCAGGTTTCAGGAGTTTTGTATCAGATGCTCAATCCCCCACCATCTGTGGGCCCAGACCTCAGGAAGCAGCCACTACTATTGCAGCTCCTGGTTCCACTGCCTCCACCACCTCTGCAACTCCAGGGCTGGGGCTATACCCCAGTTGAACCAAGCTCCTCTTTTACCCAGGTCCCACTGATTTTCTATGCTGTCTTTGGTGTTTGTGGATTGGGAAGCCTGGAAACCACCATAGCTGCCAGTGATTCAGTTCCCTGAGGCCTGCTCTGGCCCTGTCTATGCTGGCAGGGCCCACACCAGACTGTGCTCTACTCCCAGCCCAGTGCAATAGACCCTTCCTGTCCACCTTCCAGGTTTTCTTGAATTGGAAATTTGCTTCACTCTGTAATTTTGTGGGGTTTGTAGTTCTAAAGTTTGTTTAGAGTCATCTTTTACATGTATTTGGAGGGATTTGGGGGAGAGCTTAAGCAAGGCCCTGCTCTTATTCTGCCATCTTGACTCCATCCCTCTGGAAAAAATCTTTTTAATAATCACAACTTTATAACAGTGGATTTGCATGTCTTTGAAGCTAATGGGCTTGCCACCCCTAGAAATCTCTAAGCATATGAATGCTTGTCAGGAATGTTACAAAGGGGCTTTGTTTTCAGTTATAGATTATTCCTTGTTGTTCAGTTATGTCCACCTTTTCATGACCCCACATGTAGTTTTCTTGGCAAAGATACTGGAGTAGTTTGCCCTTTCCTTCTCCAGCTCAATTTACAGATGAGGAACCTGAAACAAATAGGGTTAAGTGACTTGCCCTGAGTCACAGGGCTAAGTAAGTGTGTATTGTTATATTTGGACTCAGGAAGAGTCAAGAAGATGAGTCTTCCTGTCTCCAAATTTGGCACTCTATCCACTGTGCCACCTAGCTTTCCATTATCTATTTATCTCCTTTTATTTCTGTTCAAGAGTGTTTTGTAATTGCATTTATATCAATTTTATGACTGTCTTACTTGGTTAATAGCTTTTTAAAAGGAATTTCTCTTATCATTTTTCCCAAGTCTGGCTCATACTGTATAGAAATGTTAATAATTTTTATGAATTTATTGTGTATTCTACAACCTTACTGAGTCTTTAATAGTCTACTTAATTTCTTTGCTGATTCTCTGGAGTTTTCTAAGTGCACTCACATCCATAACAGGTATAGTTTCCACTCATCTTTGCTGATCTTTAAGCCTTTGATTTTGTTCTCATCTCATTGCTATAATTAGCATTTGCAGAACTACATCAAATAATAGTTGAAGGAGGGGACCTTCCTTATTTTATTTATATTTTTTTTACCACGAATACTTCTAGTGTGTTTGTCCAATGCAAATAATAGTAGGTCTTGGTTTTAAATATACAATTTGGATCATATTAAAGAAAAGCCTTTCTTTGTATATGCTTTTGGGGAGTATTGATATAAATGATGCTGAATTTTGTTAAAAATATTTTTCTTCATTTATTGAAATAATCATGAAGTCCTTATCTTTCATGTTTATACAATTAGACATACTTATTATTTTCCTAAGGCTAAATTATCCTTGCATCTTGAATATGAATGCAACTTGGTAATATTGAATTGTTTAATGGATTTATTTCTATAGACCCCTTATGAGTATTATAGTTAATTTTTTTTGCACCAATAATGAAATACTAAGTTTGGTCTATAGTTGTTTTTCTCTACTTTGACTTTCTCTTATTTGTCAGTTATTCAACCAACAAGAATTTATTACATATCTATTATGTGACAGGCACTATACTAAGTATTGGGGAAACAAAGAAAGGCAACAGACATTTCTTGTTCTCAAAGAATTCCCAATCCAATGTGGGGAAGACAACAAGAAAGCAATTGTGTACAAACAGGATATGTGCAGGATGATTGGAGATATTCAATATAAGGAAGACACTAGCATTAAGGGAGATCAGTTATGCCTTCTTGCAGAAGATAGAACTTTAGTTGAGACTTACAGGAAGCTAGGGAAGCCAACAGGTGGTGATGAGGATGCATTCCTGACATGAGGGACAGCCACTGAAAATGCATGGAGTGAGGATATAGATTGTTTTGTTTAAGGAGTAGCAAGGAGGCCAGTGTTACTGCATCATAGAGTACATACACAGGAGAAAGGTATAAGAGGAATGCAAAGATAGAAGGAGGTCAGATTATGATGGACTTTGAACACTAAACAGAAGATTTTCTATCTGATTTCTATTTACTTGGATATCAGGACCATAATTGTCTCATAAGAGGTGTTTGATAGAGTAACTCACTTTCTTTGTCCAGAGTTTCAAGTTGCTACCGTACACTGCATAATATTTACTTTGTTATGTCTTTTGTTATCATTTGCTTATTTTTTTTCCTTATCTATTTATGTTTCCCTGCTAATTCATTAGATTGGGAATTTTCATGCTCAGTCTTCCTTCTTTCCTCCTTTACTCCTCTGATTCACATAGTATTGCATCTGCTTCAACCACCTCACCTCTACACTCCTCAGTGTTTGGTTCCTCCCACATTCAACATCAGCTCTTTTCTCTTGTTCAGAGACTAGAAAATCTTGGAGATTTTCAACAGTCTTTGCATAGAAGGAAAGAAGGTGTCTGGAGTTCTGCCTTATAGAAAATGAAAGGGAAAAGATCACAACTTTATTCATACCTGTCTTTTCCTTAGGAAAGGAAATCTCTTCCACTTAATAATTATATAAAATTATAGTCTATTAAATTATAGTATATTATAATTATAAATCCATGTATATATGTAAACAGACAACATTTATGTATTTAACATGTGCCAGGCATTATTGTAAGCACTTTACAATTATTATCTCATTTAATTCTCACAACAACTCCGAGAGACAGGTGCTATTATTTTCCTCATTTTACAGATTAGGAAACTGAGGTAAAGAGCAATTATGTGACTTAGCTCGGGTCACACTGATAGTAAATTTCTAAGGCTAGATTTGAACTGAGGTATTATTGACTCCAGGACCAGTGTCCTATCCATTGTGACGCTCAATTGTTCTAGCAGCTTCTATTACATTGTCTTTCCTAATTGCCATCATCCCTTGTATTATTGACTCTCTCTATACCACCCCAATTTTCTGCTTTCTTCACCATATGGATGAGAAAATTCAACACACTCCCTGTGCTGGTATTGGAAGTTTGTGTCAGAATGGTTCAATTCTGAGAGTGAATATGATAAAAGATACTACTAACAAAGTTTCAAGTATGGGACTATTGAGCTTCCTATTGCCTTGATGGGACACAACCATGGGGAGTGGATCCTTCATGCAGTGATCTACTAATAGAGCATATGGAGCTATCACTTAACTTTTCATATTTTAGCTGTAATTAGAAATACTTCAGTGGTTCCATGGTGTCAAAACTCAAATAGAAACAGAGGTTTCTAAATGCACATGAGGATATTTTCAGGCCTCCTTATCAACAGTTTTACAATTTAATGTTATCTATATTCTGTTGTACTCTTATTTATTTTGTTAAACATTTCCCAATTACATTCTAATGTAGCTCATGCTATACTCAAAAATATCATGAGTCATGTTTGACACCTTTGTTTTAAAGAACATATTTTAGGGGATGGATGGTGCTGGGAATTTTGCTGAGAAGCAATTTAATTCTCTAGTATTTTGCTTGAATTTACTGTGTTTTAACTTTTTTCTATGTCTTCACTATGACACTGGTCTTAAGCAAAGTAGGCCTATAAAATAAGTCTTGTCTTTTGGGATATTACTGGATGTTTTGCAATGTTCTAACGACTTACTGTCTCCTGGCTCAATGAGGTGAGAGGGTAAAAAAAAAAAATTAGAAAAAAAGAATGTAGGTCAGAAAAGGAAACTGCTATTGCCCTTCTAGTTTTCTCTTTTCTGTTCTGGGTGTGGCCTGATTCAGATTCAATCACCCAGAAGTTTATATTTGATGTTAGAACAAAATGATATACTCTTGGGTCATTCAACAGGTACCAAAAGGAGCTTTAAATAGCCATAACAAAGATAATCAACAATGAGGACATCTCTAGTTGATTCAGCTTCTCAAACCTCCTTTGCCTGAATTGTCCCTTATTTTCTATCCCCTGTAATGTAATGCCAAGGAAAGGCAACTTCCCAAGGTTCAAAATACCAGCATAGGTGCTCTCCATTTTATTCAGTGACCAACCAAGAACAGAGAAGATCAAAACATGACATCATTCAAAATGCAGCATTTACTAAGTGTGATTAAATAATCTCCAAGTACTACCCCACCCCAGGACCTTACATTCATTCAATCAATTACAAAGTCCCTGTTCTAAATACTACTCCACCCCTAGGCTGTACCTTCTTTTAGTCCACCACAAAGCCCCTCTTCTCAAATGGAGATTAGTTTCCAATCTAAGTAAAGTACATTCATTTGTTCAACCATAGAACACAAAAAGGTCAAAAGTTCCCCACCCCTGGATCACAATTGAATCTACCCCAGAGTTACATCAAGTTTAAGCACAGCACTTAATACCCAAATGGAGGTCTTTTCTTCATCTTGACAGGAGGCAAGTTCTCAGCAATCTTAGTTCCTGGGGAGACAAGGCTTAGCAAGACCACAAGATACATTGCCAGTCTCTTCATTAATTCATCCTCTGTCTGCAGAATAGTCCTAGAACCCCTGAAAACATTAGCAAAACCCTCTCCCAGGATTTCTGTAAACATACAACAAGAAAATCCTTCTTCAGGGCTTCTGAACCAACAGAAAGGTTCCCAGACCCCTGCAACAACAGCACTGCCCTTCACCAGTGGACAGCATTCACTCTCTGTCTGCAGGACAGTCTCAGGAGCTCTTAGCCAACAGCCAGGTTTCAGGACTTCTTCAATAACAGGACTGTCTTTCACCAGTGGACAAATCTGGCAAAACAACATCAAAACAGACAGACAAAGTACCAGCAAAACAGCCGTGTCTCCTCAGTCCTTGGCAGCTCAGAGGGCCGGTCTCAAAAGTCCAGGGCGATTCAAAGTGGCCCCCAGTAATTCTCTCAGTCTCTCTCTGCCTCCACGAGGGTGCTGCTTCCAAAAAATTCTTCTGCCTCTCTCTTGTGTCTCCAGATCTATGTCACCAGCTCCTCCCAGTTCAGGACTCTCTTTTCACATCAACAAGTCCATCCCACAGGTGGGATTAACAAGCTCTGGGTTTTAACACAATCAATTTGAAAACCAAGCCAATACTGGGAATCTTTATATTCCATTACTATCACACCCCCTCAAACATCAGAGAGGGACTGGACTGCCTCAAAGGCATTTTATACTCAAGCTACCAGGAAGAGATTAATGCCAATAGCCCAAACCTTTTATTTCTTAAGCCAAAAAAAAATTGAAGATGTTTTCAATACCTTTTATGGAAATCTCTCCTAATCTTGCATGAGGGTTGGGTTTTGAAATTGCTTCCATAACACACTCTTTGGTTAGGGGGTCAAAATTTCAAGAGTGATTAAGTGCCCTGATAAATAGGAAAAAGGAAAAGAAAAAGAGCTCCTTCTCCAACTCTCCTATATCCTACCCCTTTTATATAACTGCTTCTCCATGTTAAGGTTACCTATGAAATTTTCCCCTTCAATATGGAAAAGAAAGAAATCTGGAGAGATTTTTATTATTTATTAACTATGTCTTTTTCATCAGAAAAAGAATGTCTTTGGTCCTATCTAATTACATTAATCATAATTAGATTTCTTATTTAGAACCTGGCATTGCCAAGGACTAAATTCTCTCTATACTTAGCTTTAGTTCTATGTCACTTCCCATCCCTTTGTAATAAGGCAATAGAGAGGAGTGTATGGTATAATAATAAAGTATTACAAGGTGTGTGATTATTGTACATACAATAATATATACCCAGGGTGCAAAGAGAGATTTTTGAGCAAAGTGCAAGACATTAGAGAATTCTAGCTGTGCAGTTATTATAATCTAGCTACACATTAGTTATATCACTTTTGTTAAGGGTTTTTTTTAAATTACAATATAAATTGTTTAAAAAAGAAAACATTGGGAAGTATTATAAAGAAAATGCCAATTTATGAAATCATTTGACTATTTTTATCTTCATTATAGTTAATGTTACAGTGGATGATAATTTCCCTGCCTGTTGGAGACTGGTTAAAAAAATACATACTTCTAAAATTGGGTAAAATATTATAACAAAACTTACTTTTCTTCAGCTAATAGTTAAAAAGATGATTTATAGGAAGTGTTCCTTAAACAAATTAGAAGCATAAAAATGAAATGTTCAAGTTTTCAAAGATGGCAGCATTTAAAATTTTCAGTTCAGAAACTGAGCAGTTTATAAGGCTGTCAGTAAGAAACATAAAAACTGCAAATTAAACTAAATATGATTTAAAGGCTTAATATCTATATTTAACTGTATGTAGGTGGTTCAATAGAGAAGTAGGTCTATTAGTATTGCACTATCTTTAGACTAATTTTGCCTAGAGGCCATCCTAAAGAATATTTATTCTGGCTAGTTTTTTCAGCATTTACAAAACACAAAGGCTAATCATTTAGGGGTGTAAAAATCAATTATAATAGCTTTCAGGGAATGAATACTGAAAATTTCACAATAGGGATCTCTTAGGAAGGAAAAAATAACTTTTTGAAACAATTTAACTACCCTTAAAAGAAATCTGTGAAGGAAACTAGATGTCAAATTGGCTTAGGAAGAAAATTTTTATCACCCTATATAATACTGAATGCTTGGTATTTATTAGGTATTTAAGTAGTGAATGAATGAGTAAATGAATGAATGAATGAATGAATGAATGAATGAACTCATTCAATCATTGTCTCATTTCAAAGTCCCTTGATACACAGAACCATCTGTTGAACTTGTATGAGGAGAAATACAAGGCCTGTCTCTTAGTACTAGTAGATCTTATACACATTATTCAGACTTCTATGATTTGTTCTTAAGCATAAGATATGATGCCACATCTTTTGAAGCCCACTTTCAGCTTCCTCCTTGTCTATTTAACCCACATCTTTCAATCTTTTGAAACAGTTTGTTACTATTGGTAAGATTGGCCCAATCTTAATACTTGAATATCTTTTGGTAATCTTAAAATTTTTTTCACATATCTAAGTCTCATTTCTCCTATTAAATTGTGAACTATTTGTAGACAGGAAGTTGGCCATATTCTTATTTATACCCTCACTGAACTTGGATCCCTTACTAGGAGTTCGGGAAATGTTTATTGAAGGAAACTGACAGAGTCTGCAATGTTTGGTGATTAATATTGACCCTCTATCACATTCCCCACAAGAAATGAACAAAAACTTCTATTCTCAAACCTCCTATATCACCTCTTTCCCACACTCATCAAAAAAACCTTGTCTCCTACTTTTCTTTTCTTTTTTTTTTTTTAAAGCGATTGGGGTTAAGTAACTTGCCCAAGGTTACACGGCCTGTTATTTTTGTGTGGGTGTTAAGTATCTGAGGCCAGAACCGATCCCTGGTCTCCTGACAGCAGGCCCGACATTCTTACTCACTGTGCCACCTGTCTCCTACTTTTCTGAGAAAATTTAGGTCATTCATTATGAACTTCCTCTTCTAACTTATTCAACACTCAAAATCCTCTGACATCAACTCACCTTCTCTTCTCCTTTGTTCCTCCATTCATTTCTTTCTTTCTTTCAAAGGCAATTTGGGTTAAATGACCTGCCCAAGGTCAAAAAGTAAGTGTCAAGTATTTGAAGTCATATTTGAACTCATGTCCTCCTGACTCCAGGACTTATGCTCTATCCACTGTGCTACCTAGCTGCCCCAGTTCCTCTCTGTTCCTTAATTGAGTTGTCTCTTTTTTCCAAGGTCAATTCTTATAATTAAGCCTTTAATCCCATCCTCTCCTATCTCCAGTTAAAATTTACCCCTTGGATCATCCCCTCTTTCTTCAATTTCTTCTTTTCTACCAGTTCCTAGAAGCATGCCTAGATTTTCCTCATCCTTAAAAAGCCATTGTTGTTGTCCTCAATTAGGTTATCATCCCATATCTCAGCCAATTCATATCCAAATTCCTAGAAAATGCATCTACACCAATTGATTCTACTTCCTCATTTCACACTTCTCATCTCCTTACAATTCAGCTTTCAGAACTACTTCTTTTAAGATTAAAAGGACCATTAAAAAAAAAAGATTAAAAGGACCATAGACTTAGAGCTAGGAGAGTCCCTGAATGTCACCTTGTTCAATCTTCTCATATATACAGATGATCAAAATAAAGCCCAGAAAGGTCAAGTTATTCACACATATAGTAAAGCTTTATGTTGGGCTTACTTCTATTCTCTCCCTAGACAAGATCTCTCTGTATACTCTCATCAGCTCCTATGAGTTCAATTATCAAGTTTTCTGAAGAAAACTCCAAAATCTTTATTTCTAACATTCATCTCTTCTGAATTTTAGTTCTGGATGTTTGTAATGTTAATTTAAGATCTTCCCTGCCCATTAGCAGGCCTCACTGGGAGACCATTAGCAGAAGCTTGCTTAGGGAAGGCTTGTTTGTAGAAGGTTTTCACACCTTTTGCTAATTTCTAATTAGGCACTGATTCACCAGGGTCCTCATGCTTTCTGGCTCTGAGAAGTGTATATATACTCTGAGTTGGTATTTTGCTTTGGGAGCTGGCATATGAGAAAGATCTTGTGATTCCCTGGTTGAGATTCTGAACGGCCGTATGTTCCAAGCTCAGATGCAAAGGCTGTCTTGATCCAGAGATGTATGTAAAGTGTATAGCAATATTGCTTTGATTCAGCCAGAAAGCCCTGTCTGTTGGTCTTTATGTCTCTGCTTGTATTTTCTCTGAAGTTTAAGGTGCCAACTTTCCCCCTGAACTAGTGAATGTAATTAAAAAAGATTGTTGACCCCTAAACAAATATATGTCCTAGTAAAGCAGATCCAAGAAGCTGTGCTAGCAGTCATCCTGGGTATGCCAGTGTGGTTGCCCCTACAATGTTCAACTGAGATATTTCCTTCTGAATATTCTATAGACATCTCAAACTTAATATTTCCTTCCTGTAAAGCTGTCCCTCTTTCAAACTTCCCAATTTCTTTTGAGATTACCATCAGTTTTTCTAATCACCCCAGGTTTACAACCTATTTCATCATTCATTCTTTACTCATCCTTATACTCCATATCTAATTAATTTTCAAATCTTGTCAATTCTCTTTACAAATATTTTTCATATCCATCTGCATTTTACTACTCACATGACTACTGGCCTGATTTAACCCCTCCCCCTGCCACCTGTTGCCTGGGTTATCAGAGTAGCCATCTAACATGCATTTCCCTGCTTCCAGTTTATTAAGTCTCTAAGCCAACCTCCACAGAACTACCAAAATAATTTTCCCAAATCATAGGTCTGACTATGACAGTCACTTGCTCAGTAATCTTTAGAGGTTTCCTTTTGCCTCTTCAATAAAATACGAACTTCTCACCTTGGTCTCCCATTGTCTGGTTACAGTCTACCTTTTCAGATTTATTTCATAGTACTCACCTTCACATACCCTCTTTCCAATTCAAACTGACTTGTTCTTTCCTGAAATCAGCAATATCATCTATATGGAAATTGTTCAACACCTCTGCCTCATTTTCACCTCTTAGAGTCTAGCTTCCTTCCAAGCTCAGTTCAGTTGCCTCCCCTAATAAGATGTCTCTACTGTAAGCTCTCATATCAATCATATAATCAATTAATAAACATGCACATGCCTACTGTGCATGTTTAATGTAAACAGTGTGACAATGTTTCCGCTAAGATACAAGGGCACTGGGGCGGCTAGGTGGCACAGTGAGTAAGAGTGCTGGCCCTGGAGTTGGGAGGACCCGGGATCAGTCCCAGCCTCAGATACTTAACACCCACACCCACACACACACACACACACACACACACACACACACACACACACACAAACTGGCCGTGTAACCTTGGGCAAGTTACTTAACCCCAATTGCTTTAAAAAAAAAAGATACAAGGGTACTGTTGTAAGCTCCTAGACAAGAGTGACTGTTTCCCAATTTTGTCTTTTTATCTCCCATACTTAACGATTGTTTAGTCAACATGCATTTAGTGTTTACTACACGCCAGGCACAACGCTGTATTCAGTGGACACGAAGAAAAGTAAGAAACTGTCTCTTCTCTCATTGGTGGAGTCGAGAGAAAAGTCTGATAAGGGAGATGACATGGAAACACAATGCACACCAGGGGGTCAGCATAGAGGGAAGGTTTTACCATGAAATCCTCATAACAACATCAGACAATCCATGTGTCCATTGCTCCCTGGCCATCTTCTTGCCTCGCTGCTGTACTTTTGGATCAGAAACCACTTGCTTAAGGAGTTAACTCTCTAAGGTCTAGACTCCCACCCTAGTGTCCCTCCCTGTCCGGACTGTTAAGTGCCAGTCAATCTAGGTAGTCTCATCCTTTCTTCACTTGACTCCTGGATGTTTTCTTGCTAGCTACCCTCTTACTATGTGCATACCATTATCATCCTTTTCCCTTATCCACCAGTTTTCAGTTTTAGAATCATTATAAATTCTCTCATTGCCACGGGAAAGGGACGATCAGTCTATTCCCCTATGGCTTTATTCATCATCCCTGAAATTTTCCAAATCCAATGCCCTATTCTAGATACCACCACTATACCCATTACCTAGATATAGTTTCCCCTATTATAATTGCAGCTCTTTGAGGGCATGGACTTTCTCTTTTGTATTTTTTCTCTAATGCTTATCACATGACATAGAGTAAGCTCTTAACACTTTTTTATTCATTCATTCATAATATTCCATTTTGTAGTTGAATAAACTAAGGTTCAGAGAAGTTAAATGACTTTCCCAGAGTCATGCAGCCCATAGAAAAGGTTGGATTTAAGCCCAGGTCTCTCCAACAGGACACCATGCCAGCTTTCTGATTGACTCACCCTAAAAGTAATCATCATCAACATGCCCATCATTCCCTGCTTTCAAATTCTAAAACACCTGTTCTGGCCTTATTTTCCTCCCTTTGTTAAATTAATGTGTTGGAGAGCCTTCTTGGAAGTAGGAGAGATGACCAGCTTTTCCTATCTTCCCTCTTTCCTCCAGTTTAGAAAAAAATGTCTTATAAATATGATAATGTTAATTTATGTTATAGTGAGAATTTCACTGATAGAATAGTTCCATTTGTACCGTGTTTCCCTGATAATAAGACACTGTCTTATTATTTTTTTTTGGACAGAAAAACACCAGAGGGCTTATTTTCAGGGGAGGGCTTATTTTAATGAACATTGACAGCAATTTTAATAAACAGGTAAATGTGAACAAAAAAATGTACCTTTATTCAATAAGCAAATCACTGGGGAAGAACAGGATGACGCGCTCACTGCTGCAGCTCTGATTGGATGCAGCTCGAAGCATGGCGTGCGTTTCACGGGGGGGGGGGGACAGTGCATACAGAGGGTACCGTAATGTAGCATGTAGCGCAGGGGATCACCTTCACTACAGTATCAATCTCAATAGGGCTTATTTTCGGGGGAGGGCTTATTTTAGAGGAATCTTACACAGTAAGGGGAGGGCTTATTTTTGGGATAGGTCTTATTATCAGGGAAACACGGTAGTGGACTAGATGGTAAGGGAAACTTTATTAGGAAACCATAATAGTTAATCACAATACCAAAGGGGATACGAGGGAATAAGCATTTATATAGTGCTTATTATGTGCCAGTAACTGTTCTAAGAACTTTACAAATATAATCTCATTTGATCCTCACAATAACCCTATGAGGACAGTACAATTATTAGCCTTCCAATTCAGAAGTTGACAAAACTGAAGCAAATGGAGGTTAAGTGACCTGCCCAGGGTCACACAGCTAGCAAGTGTCTGAGGTAAGATTTGAATCCATATCTTTCTGACTCCAGGACCAGAGTTCTATCCATTGCACCACCTAATTATCTTTAAGATGGTCACTGAGGTCTCTTTCATATTTGAATTCTCTGATTCTGTGATGAATGTGATATAAAATGGTCACACCAGAAGGATTCAAAATTTTTATATATTTGGAGCCAAATTTATTGGAATAAAATTTTGATGAAGTTACTGGTCCTGGGTTTCATGATAAGGTACAGTAGCAAGGCACTGATAATTAGGCCTCAACACACTTCAAATTTAAGTTGTACTTAGATCCTTCAGGCCTAAAGGGCATCTGGCTTTGACATTTCTATTTAGCCCTTCGGGTAAGTGCCAACAGCTGAGACATAGATTCATGAGGAAAGGCACATCCCAAGGATGAAGTTCCTACCACTCCTCTTAGACAAAACTCCCCTCATCTTTCCATGAGGACTATGAGGTTGGTGACAGTTTTCCTTGATTTTATTAATCTTACTTTAGCCCTTCCAACATTTTAACTGGTGAGGAGACATGGTAGATTATCTGTTGTATCCATTCCCCAATCTACAATTCATGGGTCCGAGACAGTGATTGGGCAAGACTGAGATGGCCAGGTAATGATGTCTAGCACAATTCACAAACCTACAAACCGCTTACTACAACTACTATAACAATTCTTTATTGTAAAACCAGGATATGTGATTTTCCTCCTGAAATATTATAGCATAGCAAGTAGAAGCCAATCATTCACTATCAAAGTTTTGATGATTCAAAAATCTTCAGTACTTTGAAGGTTCAGAACAAGCTAAATTGGGTCCCTCTTTTGTTGTATAAATATACAAATTGAATACTTTAAAGGCTCATACTAGCCAGAAGCAAGTAATATTTTTATTATGAACAGGTCAGCTACACTATAAAGTCGCAGTTACCCAGGACCAATCTTACCTAAAGACAAGTAGAAGTGAGAATCTCAGGTCATGTGTTTGCTGAAGAATCCTGCAGTAGGAAACACTGTCCAGTCCATATCAGTCTTGTTTCCACTAATTAAACACTGAATTTTACAATGAAAACATTAGCACTGTCCAGTGATGTATTGAAGCAGAGAATGGCATCACGAAGCCCAGCATGTCTTTTGGTGGGTAATAGCCTGTGATACTAATGTGGTTTCCAACTCTGGGTTAAACCTACAGGCTACAAATCAGTTGTGCTCTCTAACCTTGGATAGCTATGAGAGCCTGACCTCCTACAGATGTCACATCCGGCTTTCCTTGAGCTGTTCTATCAGTGTCATCCACAGGCCCTACTGCATATCAACTATCCAGACAAGATCATCACCAACAAGTTTCTGGAATAGAGCCAGTTCATCAGCATTGAAGCAATACTGATTACAAGATACACATTAGGACTGAGCAAGAAAGAATGGGCAAGAGCGATATGCCCAATCTGCGGCTGTACGGTAGAAGGAAGTAAAAAAATGATTCCAAGAAAGGAGGGCTTGAAGAACTGAAGAAGTGTTTTGAAGATTCACTAAAGGATAGCATCAAACAATGCAGCATAACCATGCAATAAGGAATGAAGTTAGTCTTGTGGAATAGATGCTCAGAAAGTCTGGATATCCATCCAGCTATGGTGTAGTATGGTCACATTAGAGTCAGTCTCCCCTGGCAGTCATTAAGCTTCTGGAGAAACTGAGAGGCAACACAGGATATTTTATTAGTTCTAGTCAGTCACTTCCCATGTCTAGTTACCAAGTCCTGTCAGTTCTATCTTCACAATTTTCCTTCTGCTTGTCAACTCCTCTACTCACCCTGTCACTAGGCTAATAAAGACCCTCATGAATACCCTATAATTCTACCAAAAACTGTTCTTTACAAAGAACTAAACACATTGATTTGTTATTGTGAATAACTACTACAGTTTCTCAATAATGACTAGCATTTATATAGCACTTTAAGGTTTTCAAAGTACTTTATGTATGTCATCTCATTTAATCTTGACAATACCCCAGGGAGGTATGTAGTGTTATTTTCCTCCTTTTACAGATGAAGAAAGTGAGGCTGGAGGAATTGTGACTTGTCCAAGGTTACATGTATACTAAGAATCTGAGCATCTGAACTAAAGTCTTCCTCACTCCAGGCCTAGCCCTCTATCCACAGCACCATCTCTCTGCCTCTAATCTTCCTGCCAGATCTATGCCTCTGAGCATTCAAATCCAGCCCCTTCACTTCATAGATGGGAAGGAAACAGACTTAGATCAGACTTGCCCTGTTTGCCCATGGTACCACAGGTAGTGACAAGTGTATCTGAGGATGGATCTGAACTCAGTTCTTGACTCCAAGTTCAGGACTCCATCTACCATTCTGCCTCTTTTACATTAGGCTTAAACTCTGCTTGAGGATGACTGAAGAGTGAGCCCAAAGTCTCAGAAAGTTTACTGGCTATGAAACATGAAAGGGAGAAAGGAATAAGCAAAAATCAGGCAGGAATGAGAACCATCAGGTTGGTTGTGTTTTTCTTCATTCGCCCACTCTAACTTCATATCTGCACAGAAGAACAAAGTTTTGGAATTGAGACACTATTAAGATCATCAGTGCCTTCCAAAAATGTGACTGATTATAATACTTTAAATGTGATTTGACTAAGGCAGCATATAACAGGGTATTGAGCTCCACAGCACTGGGCGACGTGCCTCTCTTAATTCAGTCTAAGATTGCATTAGCTTTTTTTCCCCTGCAATAACCCCCTATTAAATTAATTAAGAATGCCTTCTATATCATCTCCAGCAAATTACTCTCCATCCCCTGACAGATTACCTCCAGTGAAGAAGAATTCTTTACTTCCCAAGCAACCCCATTCCGCATTTGGACATTTGTGAGAATTAGAAGGTTTTTCTTTACATCAGGTTTAAATTTACCTCTCAGCCACTTCTACTCATTATTTATCATTCTGCCTTCTGGAACCAAGCAAAATATCTGATTCCTCTTCCACTTGTTAGCCCTTCAAAACACTGAAGATATTTACCACAACTCCTATAAATATTTTTTTTCAAGTTGAATATCCCCAATTCCTTCATTTGGCTTTTTTCCCAGTCACCTCCCCATTCTGGCCACCCTTTTCTTTTCTTTTCTTTAATTATGTTTCTTTATTTATGTTTAGTTTTCAACATTTACTTTTATAATATTTTGAGTTCTAAATTTTTCCACCTGCTTCCCCTTGCTCCTCCCCAAGATGGTATACAATTGGATATAGGCTGTACATATACAATCACACTGAACATATTTCCACATTATTCATGTTGTGAAAGAAGAATCAGAACAAAAGGGAAAAACCACAAGAAAGACAAAAGAGAGAGAGAAAGTAGTATGCTTCGATCTGCATTCAGATTTCATAGTTTATTATCTAGATGTGGATAGCATTTTCTATTATGAGATTTTTGTAATTGTCTTAGATCATTGAATTGCTGAGAATAGCTGTTTGCCATCTATCAAAGCGGGTCATCACTCAATGTTGTTACTATGTACAATATTCTCCTGGTTCTGCTCACTTCACTCAGCATCAGTTCATGTAAGTCTTTCCTGGTTTTTCTGAAATCTGCCTGCTCATAATTTCTTATGGAACAATAGTATTCCATTACATTAATATGCTACAACTTGTTCAGCCATTCCCCAATTGATGGACATTCCTTCCATTTCCAATCTTGGCCACCACAAAAAGAACTGCTATAAACATTTTTGTGCATGTGGGTCCTTTCCCCCTTTTTATGATTGCTTTGAGATACAGACCTAGTAGTGGTATTGCTGGATTAAAGGGTATGCACAGTTTTATAACCCTCTGGGCAGAATTCCAAATTGCCTGCCAGAATGGTTGGATGAGTTCACAACTCTAACAATGCATTAGTGTTCCAATTTTCCCATATCTTCTCTAACATTTATCATGGTCAGCCTTTTCTTAACAACATCCAACTTGTTGAAAAGTTCTTCTTCTATTGTGTCTCCCAGATCTTGCCTGACAGTACTTATGTGACATTTGTGCAAGTCACTCAACCACTCTGAGCCTCAGTGTCCTCACTGGTAAAATGAGGGAGTTGAATTAGATAGTTTCTGAGGTCACACACAGTGCTATCTCTGATTCAAGGATCTGCTAATTTATCTCCTTACCTCTAACCTTCCACACCTCTCTGTCCTATAGAGAAGAATGCCATATAATATCAATCTTGCCAAAACAGATCTCTGATCATGTCACTCCCTACATCATTCCACTCAAAACAAAACAAAACTTTAGTGAATACCCACTGCCTAACAAATACTGTCTAAAGTCCTCCTGATATTTAAGGTCTACAACATTTTTGTTTCAATCTGCTTTTCCAGACCTGTCTCCCACTTACATACCTGGTGTTCCAAACATATTATACTGCTTGCCATTCCTGAAATGCTCCCCAAACTTTTTCACACTTTTGTTCATTTGTTAGCATTATTTCCTCTGGTCACAATGCTCTCATTCTCCCAACTCCTATTTCAGCTTAGATAATTTTTACCCATCCTTCTAGACCCATCTCAAATACTGAATGTGAATGATGCCCAAATACTTTCTGGATACCCCAATCCAAAGGTAATCTTTTCTTCCTTTGATCCTACTGATCACCCAAACAAACTCTTGGTAACTATTGTTTACTGATATCTGGAGCACTTTCCTTCCTTCCTCAGTAGGTTCAATTCTTGGCTCCCACTCTTTCTCTCCTTTCTAACTCCTGACCTCATTCTAGGTGGCTTCAACTTACATACTGATTCTCCCTCAAAAACCATAACTTACCTCTTCTTCAATTTCCTCATTTTTTGTGACACTCTTCCTTTCTGCTGCAGAGATGATCACACCCTTGATCTTGCCATGATCCACAATTGCACCACTTCCATGTTCACAATCTGTTGTCATCCCACTTCACTCTCTGTGTTGCAGAACCCAAAACTGTTCTTCATTCTCAATGTGACCTCCAATCCCTCAATCCCTAAGTTCTTTCCCAAGTCATCACCTCTCCAATGGTTGTACTCTCTTTTCTCCATCTCAACTCCTTGGAGATTCAGTTTGCTTCCATATTATTTTTTTCTCCCAGGTCTCCTGCTCCTTATCCTATTGAAGACCTTGTAGCTTCTCTCCCCTAACATTTCCCCCCACCCTGGTGCAGAGCACATCACTTCATACCTGGACTATTGTAATAGCTTGCTGGTTGGACTCCTTTCTCCCCACTCCAAACTGTCCTCCACTCGGCTATCAAATTGATTTTTCTAAAAAGCAGGTCTAATTGTGTCATCCTTCCCTCAATTCAGTAAACTCCAATGGTTTCCTCTCACCTCCAGCATCAAATATAAATTGTTCTATTTGACTTTTAAAGCCCTTCATACTCGGGCCCTTTCCCACCTTTCCAGTCTTCTTAAAACTTAATAACCACCATGTACTCTGTAATCTAATGATACTGGCCTCCTTGCTGTTCACTGTAGACTCCATCTCCCAACTCTGAGAGGTTTTATTTCTTTTTTTTTTTGGAGTGGGGGACTTTAAAAAACCTATGTATTTGTTTTTAACATTCACTTTTTTAAAATTTTGAGTCCTGAATTCTCTCCCTCCCTCCAACCCCTCCCTCATTTGAGTATTTTCATTGTCTGTTCCCCATGCCTAGAACACTTGTCATCACTGTCTCAACCACCTAGATTTTTTCAAGTTTCAGACAAAATTTTACCTTGAAAAGAAGCCTTTCCTAATTCTATGTGATCACATGTATGTATATATGTAACAGATATATATTTATATACACACACATATGTGTATATTTGTTGTTGTTGTTGTTCATTTGTTTAGTCATGTTCAGCCTTTTGTGACACCATGGACCCCAGCATGCCAGGCCCTTTAATCCTCCACTGTCTCTTGAAGTCTATTCAAGTTCATGTTCATTGTTTCCTTGACACGATCCATCTCATCCTCTGCTGTTCCTTTCTCCTTTTGCCTTCAATCTTTTGATTGAAGGGGCTTTTCCAAAGAGTCCTGTTTTCTCATTATGTGACCAAAGTATTTAAGCTTCAGCTTCACTATTTGTATTTCCAATGAGCAGTCCAAATTAATTTCTTTAAATATTGACTGATTTGATTTCCTTGCTGTCCAATGGTCTCTCAAAAGAATCAATTCTGTGCTGTAAGCTTCATAATCCAAATCTCATAGCCATACATTGCTACTGGAAAAATCACAGCTTTGACTATATAGACCTTTGTCAGTAAGGTGATGTCTCTACTTTTTTAGGATGCTGTTTAAATTTGCTATAGCTTCCATTCAAAAGCAGCAAGTGTCTTTTAATTTCATGGCTGAAGTCACTGTCTAAAGTGATCTTTGAGCCCAAGAATATAAAATCTGCACTATTTCCATTTTTTCTCCTCTATATGCCAGGAAGTGATGGGACCAGTTGCCAAGATCTTAGGTTTTGGGTTTTTTTTCTTTAATGTTAAGCTTCAAGCCAGCTTTTACACTCTCCTCTTTCACCCTCATCAAGAGTTTTCTTATTTCTTCTTCACTTTCTGCCATCAGAGTGGTATCATTTGCATATCTGAAATTATTGACATTTCTCCCAGCAACCTTAGTTCTCATTTTTGATTATATGCTCTCCTGGATCACTGCCTTGTTGTGGCAAAGGGGCTTGTGTGACTCAATGAAACTATGAGCTATGCTATGCAGTTACCCAAGACAGACAAGTCATAATGGAGAGTTCTAACAAAAGATAATCCACTGGAGAAGGAAATGGCAAATCTCTCCAGTATCTTTGGCAAGAAAATCTTATGAACAGTATTAAAAGATATGATACTGGAAGATGAACGCCTGAGGTTGGAAGGTTTCAACACTCTACTGGGGAAGAGCAGAAGACATCTAAACTGTATCCATGTATGTGTATGTATATATATATATACATACATACACATACATATGTATATATGTATCTACCAATGAATATACACACATGTGGGGGTGGTATGTTTTTATGTGTATGTGTATATATTTGCATCTATATCTACATATGTGTCTATATATTCCTTTATATCTGTCCATCCGTAGACAGACAGACAGACAGAAAGAAAGAAAGAAGGATGGATGGATGGATGGATGGATGGATAGATAGATAGATAGATAGATAGATAGATAGATAGATAGATAGATAGATAGATAGATAGATAGAGTTTACACACAAACATAAGGGTAGGGACTCTGCTAGTTGATAGACATGACTGTCTCTTATCTGCCATACCATTTATATGACAATCAATATCTAACAGCGTACCCTACCCCTTCTCCCCCTACATTGTTTAGGAAAAAGTGACAAAGCTAGGATTTGACTGTCTCTAGGGGAGAAAGGGTAAGGCTCAAGTTGTGCCTCCCTCAAAGCAGCTCCCTGCTCATCCAGGGGCATAAAAGACCCTTCTAGGTGTAGTGGGTGCTCTTCACATTGGGTGGATGCCAGAGCATCATTCCAGTCATCACACTGCCTACTTACCAGCCTTATTTCCATATGGAGACAAGGTGGGGTCAAGTCAATAAAAGCTAAGTATTACTGTATCCTGTCATTGTTGCATATTCTTGCTATGTTAGGTCTAATGAAACTTTCTTTTATTAACTATTCTATCACCTATGAGTGTCTCATTTTTGTTCTAGCATAGAATCTAAATTAACAAGGTGCAGACCTAGCCCTGACAACTCAATACTTGTCATTGTATTTTGGTTATTTGGAAGGATGCTTTATCTTCTCTGCCTGATTATAATAAAATATGTGAAGACAGGTTGTGCCTTTTTCCTTATTTTACATCTCCCACAACACCAAGTACAATATTTATCACAGAGTAGTAACTACATAATTCTTTGCTAAGTAAATGAATGGCCACAGGCCATTAGCTTTCATCATACTGTTGTTGTTCAGTCAAGGAGTGTGATTCTTCCTGACCCCATTTGGAGTTTTCTTGGTAGAGATACCAGAGTGGTCTGCCATTCCCTTTTCGAGCTCATTTTACAGATGAGGAAACTGAGGCAAACAGGGTTAAGAGACTTGCCCAGGGTCATACGACTAGTGTATCTGAGGCAGGATCTGAACTCAAGAAGATGAGTCTTTCTTACTCTAGGCTCAGTGCTCCATCTACTATATCACCTACCCACCCTGTCCTTAGTCATACCTACATACAAAAATGGTACAAAACCATAAAATCACATTTTCAAACAAAGGACTAAAAATAATACCCCAACCTTTGTAGCTACCAAGGCATATTATATATGATATGGTAGCCCTTCCATGTTTTTTCACAAACCTTGACAGGTACAAAACAATCTTTAGGAGGCAAGAATTTTTTAGTCTATTTGTTCCCATTTTTGTTATGTTTTGATTGGAGAAGGAAAGATGAAGGAGTTTTTACTTCTGGAAGAAATCTATTTATTTTGCAACTAGCTCTAGGGAATGGGGCTCTTCCTGGAATTTTGGGTTGGGGCCTAGAATTTAAACTGACATCCCTGTCTAGGTCCCACCTCAAAAAAGGCTAGTCCTGCTGAAAACCATTCATACTATTCATGTATATTTAAAGTGGAAATAACCCTTGACATTATCCTGCAGTGAGGAATTTGCAAAAGTCAGTTCCAGTTTTATAACTGTTCAAAAAGAAAAATTGGCCAATTTTCATAACTCTTCAAACATATGGCATGGCACAACATATTTGAAATATCAAGAACATTTACATGATACTTTTCCAGATGTTATCATGGATATATATCAAAAAGTATATTACCTGATGGCATTTCTAAGCATTTCAAATGCTTTTTCTAACAATGACAACTTGGAATTTGATTTTGTATATAATTTTATATCAAAGATGGTAATGACTGTGATAGAATTGTGTGCTTTCACCTAAGCCATGCTTTCAGACTTCCCTCAGGATTTCCCTAAGCACTTTCTCCCTTTATTGTTCTGATGGAAAAAATTAGCATATGGAGAAATAATGGGAAAGCTTGAAAACTATGAAAAATATTTTGAATGGATTTATTCTGCTTTCACAGGACCTAATGCCCAAATAATTCTTAGAGCAACCTTTGTTGTTGTTTTTTTCAGTCATTTCAGTCATGGTCAACTCTATGTGTGACCCCAATTAAGGTTTTGCTTGGCAAAAATACTGGAGTGATTTGCCATTTCCTTCTCCAGCTCATTTTACAGATGATGAAACTGAGGCAAATAGGATTAAGGGACTTGCCTAGAGTCCCACAGCCAGTAAGTGAGGCTGATTTGCAATTACTAGCTCTAGGACATGGGGCTCATCCTGGAATTTTGGGTTGTGGCCTAGAATTTAAACTGACATTCCATTCTAGGCTCCACTTCCACAAAGACTAGTTCTGCAGAAAACCATTCATACTATTCATTTATATTTAAAGTGGAATGAATTTTTAAGTAACTGAGGTTGGATTTGAACTTAGGTGTTCCTAACCCCAGACCTAGCACTCTATCCACTGTGCCACCTAGCTGCCCCAAAACATCATTAAGAAATAGTTGGTTCTATATCAACAATTGTCAAGTCGGGCTTATATATAAGAGGAAACTGTGGCTCAGAATTATGTAAATATCCATGGAAAAGCTTGAAAACCTATTCTTGTCTCTATTTTCCTATTATGAATCTTGTCTAATATTAGAGGTAGCTTGACATGGTGAACAGAGAGCTATCTGGTCACCTACCAGGAAAACATGGGCTCTCAATGTTTTTACTGTCTGACATATACTGGCTATGTGATTCCAGGAAAGTAATTTAACCTCTCCGTGCTCTACACAACTCTCTAAGGCTATAAATTGCAAAGGAGGTGCCAACCTCTATTGCTAATGGGAATTTCCTCACCTGAGAGTTCTTTATACCAATGATGTCACAGACCCAGTCTGAGCCTCCACCCTACTTCCTGGTCACGTCCCTCCTATGCTTATTACACTCTGGTCATTATTCCCATCTCTGGCAGGGTGTGTGGGTGGGGGAAGGGGAAGGGGAATGAAGGAAAGACAGAAACAGAGAGGGGAGAGGAGGGCAAGGAGGAGAGGAGAAAAGAGGAGTATTTGTTAAGTATTTACTATGTGCCAGACACCATGGTAATGCTGGGGCTACAAATACAAGCAAAAAACAAAGCAAGTTCTGCCCTTGAGGAGCTTAAATTACAGTAGGGAAAGAAAAGACATAAAATTGAACTGAAAAGAGATGAGGGCAGGAGCTACTTCTGAGAAGGAAAGGTGTCAGAGTCTGGGGAATAACAGGTTGAGCCAGGTTTGCAGTAATCATGGTTGAAGTGGTTGTTTCTTCAAATGGATATCTGGTGACCAATTCCTCAATGGGAGCAGGAGACCACAGAGGTGGAGGCACTGACTTCAATCTGTCTGTCTTCACAGGATCACGGATTTGGAGCTGAAAGGGACCTCAAAAGCCACTTATAACTTCACTTTTACAAAGAAGGAAAGTGAGATTTAGAGAAATCAAGTGATTTGTCCCAAGTTCATAGACAAGTATCTAAGTATCAGAGGGAGGATTTGAGCCCATGAATTCTCCTTTTGCCACTGGGGACCAGTTGTGTTCCCTTTCTATGTGTGTGACCCTTGTAAGTCATGCCAAAAATACAAAATCCATAGACATATTTCTTCTCTTCAGGATCTAAGAGAAACTGATTATTTTTTCCATCTTTGAATAAATTATTCAAGTTATATTTTTTTCCTTTAAAATGTAGGGTATGTGTGCTTTTCTTTCTTAACAGAAAATGTAATAGCATATTTGGTCTCAAGAACAGTATTGTTTCTATGAGACATAAGAACCCTTGTGGAGCCAGAAGCTCTGAGAAACAAGAAAATAATAGAAGAGCTCAGAGTGTCACTGTAGCAGTGACATACCACTAACACCCACCACTTGTTTCTTAAATAGGAAAAGTAAAACATATTCTAATTAGTTGCTTTAACCCCATTGCCTAACAGACATGTCCTGTTGATGCTATTGCAAATACAGGACCATACAGACCAGACATTTTCAACAAAGTACAGAAAAGCTGCACTGAAAGAGGAGCAAACATGGCTGGGTATTATAAACCTTGGTGTGCAACTGGTAGAACTATTGAAACAAATAGGCAGGGGAAGGGGAGGAGGGTGTGGAAAAAGAAGACCCTGGAATCTGTGCCCATTGAATCTCTGCCACTTTCTAAAACAGAACCTTTTTAAAAAATGTTCTGGCAAAATGTTGTTTTCCATTACTTTCCATTTTCTCTTGCCAAGACCCAAGCCAGATGTTCTGAGATATACCATTGCCTCGCTTTTCACAGCATCATAGATTGTACCCACCTCAGGAACTCCTAGACATTTAAAGTGAGAAGCTTCACAGGTGACTGTCAATCACATTTCTGAGACTCCTGGCATTTTGGTTGAAATAAGAAAGGCAGTATCATTCAAGTGAATATGCTGGAATGGCTTATGTTCTTCACTAGATATATTCATATTTATAATGAAATGAATATACTCAAAGACTTTATCTTGCAGCATATGATATAGCAAGTTGATCAAAGTCCATGCTATGATTTCACCCCCCAAAAAACATTGCTGCACTATTAATATAAACAGGACAGGGAGGGTATGTGCTAGAGATCCAAAATTTAAATTTAGCTCACCACAATAATGCATGAGAAGGTTCCAAGTTGAAATGGAAATATGGAACAAAAATGATATTTTACAACTGGGCTGCAGCTTTGGGTGGATGTCATTTCCTTTGCCTCCTTTGCCCCTTGCATCAGAACCATAAAATAATGGATCTGAAAACTACCATTAAATATAAACAGAACTTAAAGTCCATGTGTGCATATAGTTAGAATTCTTAAACCCAGCCCCCATTTACTGTGTTATTTGGCATACAATGTAATTACAGGCATGTGTCTTAAAATGCAAAGAATTAAAGAAAGGGATCCCACATCTTCCGCTGACCAGATCAAAACAATTACATTTTCGTAACTACTACATCCCTCTGGCTGCCAAAAGCAGCTTAGTCCACATCATGAGGAATTTTCATGCTGAAATGACCAGTTGCAAAAGCACTGATCAGTCAGGCATGATGGCACATGACTGTCATCCTATAGCTACCAGGGATGCTGAGGCCGAGAGAGCTCTTGAGCATGGCAGTGCTAAGCTAAAGTGGACTGTGCTGATTGGGTGTCCACACTAAGTTACCAGGTTGCCTAAGGAGTAGTGAATCAGTCCGAGTAAGAAACAGAGCAGGTTAAAACTCCTCTAGTCTGAATAAGACGGAGATCAGGGAGAAAGAATGAAAAGGTGAAAGGGTGGGCAAGCCAGTGTCTTACAGATCACACTGGAACTGTAGGGAACTTAGAGAACATTGAATTCAAACCCCCCCCCTTTTTTTTGAGGCCAGAGAATCAAAGGCCCAGAGAAGTGAAATGATTCTGTAGTCAATCAGTTAATCAATAAGCATTTATTCAGCTCCCATTATATTCAAGGAAATCATGCTAGGTGCCAGAGATACAAAGAGAAGGAATAAAATAATCTTCATTCTCAAGGAGCTTATATTCTATCAGAAAAAAAAAAAACAAAAAACCAACATGCGCATATCTAAGTGTATACAAAATAAATGCTAAATAATTTAGAGAGGGACGACACTAGCAGTTAGGAGGATTCATATAGAAGGTAGTACATACTTGAGCCTTAAAGAAGCAATAATCTTAATAGCTAACATTTATATAATGTTGAGGTTATCAAAGAATTTTACATACATTCTCCAATTTATGTGTCATAAACCTGTGAAGCAGGAGTTTTTTTTTTTACAGATGAGGAAACAGACTATGTGATTTGCCTTGGTCACTTAGCTAGTAAGGGTTGGGTACAAGATTTGAACTCAGATCTTTCTAACCCTAACGCTCTCTTCACTGAGCTTCCTAAGTAAGGGGTTCTGTGAGCTGGAGGTGAGAAAGGAGAGCATTTCAGACTGTTTGAATACATGATGATGAGAAATGGAAGGATATTTACATATACATATGCATATATCATATAAATGGATAGATAGATAGTATTTACATAGTGCTTTAAGGTTTGCAAAGTGCTTCGTATATGTCAAATCATATGATCATTACCACAACCCAGTGACGAAGGTGCTATTATCATTTCTGTTTTACACATGCTTAAAATGAGTGGCCAAGTGACTTCCCCACAGTCACACAGCCAGGAAATGTCTAAGACAGGATTTGAACTTAAGTCTTTGTGACACCATGTTCTGCATTTTAACCACTGTACCATCTAAATTTCTCTGCTGTGCATAGTCTGATCAGCACCATATAGGTGCTTTCTTTCAAGTGGTCATGTGAGGGACAATAAAAAGTCCAGTTTGGCTGGACCATAGAATGTGGAAAGATGAGAAGTAGTAAACGATGAGTCTGAAAAGAGAGGTTCGCATAAGGTTGTGTAGGCCTTTAAAAGGCAAAGAGAAGAATTTATATTTTATCTTAGGGACAACAGGGAGCCACCAGACCAAGCAGGGAAGGGATATGATCAGATCTCTGTTTTGAGACATAACTTTGGCAGCAGCATGGAAGATGACCATAGCAGAGAGAGATCTGGAGCAGGGGGACCAAATAAGAGGCCACTGGAATAGTCCAGGCCAGAGGGAATGACAATCTGAATTGTCAGTACCCAGAACTAAGGTGTGTGAATTGTGAAAAAGGGGGGAATGCACTGTGGAGGCAGAAATAACAAAATTGAGTGAATTAGAAAGAATCCTGAATTTGGGATCAGACAGCTCCATCTAGTACAGTAGCTAGCCAGGTATCAGCTTGGCTGAAGCCACAGAGGCTAATGAACTGTGTCTGTTCCTGTCCTTAGCCTTCCCTCACTGTTTGTCCAGGTTCAGTTTGTGAAGCATGATCACTCAATGAGAAAATGTGATATTCATTTTCAATTCCTCAGAGACTATTATACTCTTTGTCTAATTACCAAACAGTAACACCAATTGGGCAAAATGTTCTCATTAAAATGATGGGCCTTCCTTTCCATGAGAAGCTTGGGGGTCATTAGAGGAGCTTTGAAATTACCTGAGGGAAATCTAGTCTGTTCACTTCTTTAACTCTGGCCCCTCCGTGCTCTCTGTCTGTCTGGTCTACACCAGATAAACAAACAAATGGACCTGTCCTATAGGTTTTCTATCCAAATTCATATAATTATCTGGTCAACAGACATCTCTTCATCACTTGGCCTTTCTCATGTGATGCTCAAACTCTTCTGAGGGATCTCAGATCTCTCCCAGGAAGCTATACTAAATTTCATGGCTTTGTACATCTGGCACAAGGTCTTCTGCCAACAAAAGCAACTGAAGGTCTCTCTCCACCCCACGCCTCAATTAGGACATAATTAGAACATTAGAATGCAAGCTCGGCTAAGTACGAACTTTTTCATTTCATCTATTTGTATCCCCAGAACCTAGCACAGTGCTGGAAAACAGTAGGTACTTAATAAATACTTGGTGGAATCATTGATTGATTGATTGCCCAGTCTGGTGGCTGTCTCTCAGCTCTGCTAAAACAGAAGATCCAGAATTCTTCTTGTGAAGTGCAGAGAAGCACATCACCCATGAGGTATTTATCTAAATGAAGACTTCGTTTTAACCACAGGGAAAATTTTGCCTTTGATTCTCTCCTGGATCTCTTTCATCACAGTGGTGAAAATCTTTGGTGAGCATACATCTCCCTATTTTATACCTCAAATGATGTTTATGTTTATGATATAGGGCTGCCGAACTGGGTTATTTCTGATGTTATGTGTTTCAAGGACTCCTGATTGATTTGATGTATGGTTAGGAGACACCATGTAATAGAAGATATTTTAATACTGAGTTATTATGCCCTATCGAATCAAATATTTATTCATAACTGACAAACAATAAGCACATTGTGTCCTTACATTCTCTATATCTTTTAGTCAGTTATGGAAATAAAGAAATAGTCCATTTTAAATACTACTTTTGAAAGACTGTTCCTAATGCTCTCATTGAGGGTGCCATCAGGTCCCATAGAAATTATATATATATTGTGTAGGTGGGAGAGTAGGAAGCCCTTTTATGTTTTTCAAAGTTTTTTCTTACATATTCTCTCACTTAATCTTTACTACAGTGCTGGTAAGAAAGAGGAATAAGACATTCATTATCTGCATTTTATTAATGTTGAACTTGCCACCTAGAACAATTAAACAATCTGTCTGAGATTCTGCATTAGGGACCCAGAAGCAAGGTCTTCTAACATCTAGTTCAGTGGTCTTTCTGTAGCACTTTATATATTAAAGTTCACTAGACAACTGAAGGGAAGCACGCATGATATTACATTGTTAATACTGTATACTGATTTGCTGACACATTGACATGGAGGAAATTAGAAATCATTTTGCTAAATCCTATTGGTGAAAACCCATTTCAACTGCAGCCTAACGGTGGTGTCTGTCATCGCTTCTTCCACCTGACTCGTGGCACTCCCTTCATACTTTCTCCAGTTCAGACAAACTGACCTGTTTGCTGCTCTTCGCACATAACAATCTATCTCACACCTCCATACTTCTGTAGTCTGTCGCTTATTCCTGGGATGCTCTCTCTTTGACTCTACCTCCGAGAGCCATTAGTCTCATTTGAGTGCCAGCTCGAAAACCACTTCATATGTGAAACCTTTTCTCACTCCCAGACACTAGTTCCTCCCCTCCCCTCAAATCCTTTATATATACTTATTGTACATGTTGTCTCCCTGTGTAGAATGTAAGTGCCTTGAGAGAAGGGTCTGGGTCATATTTTACTTTATATTTCCAGAAGCTGGAAAAGGGTCTGGCATATAGTAGGTGACTCAATAAATGTTTACTGATAGATTGACTGGAATGTACTCACTTGTGAATTCATGCCAGTCACACAGCTATACTATATTCTTTGTTGCCGTAACATTCCAATTAACTATAAACTCCTTGAGGACAGGGATTGTGACATTGTCTTTACATTCCCAGCACCTAGAACAGTACCTGACACATGCTAGATGCTTAATAAATACCTGTAGAAGCTGAGGGGGGAGAATATGGAAGAAAATCTTTGAAGAAGATTAAGGCTATATTTAAAATCTATGGCAAGGGATGGCTAGGTGGCGTAGTGAGTAGAGCAGGGGCCCTGGAATCAGGAGAACCTGAGTTCAAATCCAGCCTCAGACACTTAACACTTACTAGCCATTTGACCCTGGGCAAGTCACTTAACCCCAATTGCCCTGCCATCCCCCCTCAAAAAAAAAGAAAAGAAAAAGAAAAAAGAGAACATAGTTCTTTGGGAGCCGCTAGGTGGCACAGTGAATAGAGCACCAGCCCTGAAGTCAGGAGGACCTGAGTTCAAATCCACCTCAGACACTTAACACACTAGCCGTGTGACTTGGGCAAGTCACTTAACCCCAATTTCCCTTCAAAAAAGCAAATAAATAAATAAAATCTATGACAAGGTAACATGTTTTTTGTTTGTTTTTTTTTCTTTTTAAATCTCCTTTGCCATTTAAAGGTAGTAGTTGAATTTCACTACTTTGTTCTTACACTGTCAAATTCTACCACTAACATTCTACCATTGTTTGATTCTGATTCTCAGGAGTTTGAAAAGAAGGCTATACTATGATGTCCATCATATAAGAAATTTGTGGGGCAGATTGACAGGCAGTGTGGTCAGGGCCAGCCCTAGATAAAATTATTTTGAACCATTTAAATTAAACAAACATGCATGTACCTACTCTGTGCAGGTACCTGCAGGAGAAACAAAGTTTAAATCAAGCCATCTTCCCTTGCTCCCGATTCCATAACATTTTCCACACTCAGCAGCATGTGCTTCTTTTCCTCCTCAGGTACAGTGTTTTCAGGTCCTTAAAACCCTACCTTCTATTAAAACTTGTTCCCAAGAAGGACCAGATCAGCTCTTTAACACAAAGGCACAAATGACTTGTATGTTAAAATGGTACTGGTCAAGGCTATCCCCATTTTGGAATCAAAACCTTAAGATAACAGTTTGGAATAAAGTCAGAATTTCAGTTATTAGTAAGTGGCTGGAGGAGGGGATAGAAGGACTTTTCTAGAATTCTTGGAAATGTATTACGTCACTCAGGTTATGATCTACAAGATAGTAACATAAACTGCTGTAATGAACTTATCGAATCTTATGACACAAAACTGACATTCACCACACTGACCACCATTATGCTCATTTTCAATCTGCTGAAATTTAGCTTTCAAATCTAAGTTAATATTTTAAATACCAAGGCATTTTTGAATTGGGATTGACTTCTCTCTTATTTCTTCTAAAGCTATGCTACCTGTTCATAGAATTATTTACTTATGTTTAAAAGAATGAACACAGTCACAAAATAGAATATCCCTGTCAGATGTAGAAATTGTTGGAGTACCCTTCTCCATCTAAATTACATGGTCAGAGTTGGATCAAAAAGCAGTTCGAAAAGTAGGAACACCTTAGTAATAGTGTTTCTATTCCATTAAATTATTGTAAATAGGGGCGGCCAGGTAGCACAGCGAGTAAGAGCACCGGCTCCAGTGTTGGGATGACCTGGGGATTGAATCCTGGGCTCAGACACTTAGCACCCACCCAGAAACACCTGGCCGTGTAACCTTGAGCAAGTTACTTAACCCCAATTGCTTAGGGGTGGCCAGGTGGCTCAGTGAGTAAGAGCACTGGCTCCAGTGTCAGGATGACCTGGATCAAATCCGGGCTCAGATACTCAGCACTGCACCCAGAAATAACTGGCCGTGTAACCTTGAGCAAGTTACTTAACCCCAATTGCTTTAAAAAAATTATTGTAACTAATCATAGAATTATAGAATATTAGAACTAGAAGGAAATTTAGTGAATTTTCTAGTTCAGCCCACTCATTTTCAGATTCAGAAATTGAGGCATAAACAGATTAAGTGATTTGCCCAAGAGTATACAGGAATTAGTAATAGAACCTACTATTCCTAAATTCACTTAAGCACATTAGTACAGAAATTCCTATTAATTCACAAAGGAATCAGTGAATGGTAAAAGTTAAATTCTGGGCCCCTAAGGAAAATTTTGCTAACACCAACAAAAAACGTCCCCCTTCACCATGCCCAGTAATAGTTTGATCCTACATTAGAGCACTTTGGGGACTTCTTCAGCGCCTAACTCTAATGATTGTTTTTTTTTATAAGTTCATTATGGTGATACCTTTTGTTTTAATAGAATAGACAATGACTTCTATCATAGACGAAGAGCTGAAAGGAAACTTTGAGACCATCTGGTCCCTACTCCCTCATTTTTTACAGATGAGGAAACTGAGGAAAATTTGAACTCAGGTCTTCTGACTAAAAAAAGTAGTGTTCTTTCCAGTGTACTATGTTGCCTGATTTGAAATATATTTTGGTTTTGTTTTATTTGGTATCATTCTGACACTGTAGGAAGAAATCACAAAACAACACAACAAAGGTTTTCCTCACAGCTGCTTCAACCAGATGGTGAATTGGAGTTCCTGGAGATGAATTTGGAAAGCTGATTCCCGTACAAATTTTCTCTCAAGCTTAAATGTTCTTAAGGCCCATGTGGGACATGGGAAATCATGTTGACCTTGAGATGTATAACTGAATGAGGACTCCTGACTTTTTGTCATTTACCCACCATGAGTTGAGATCTCATTTTTTACTTCTAATATGTAAACATTTAGTCATAAATTGGATTGCTGTTCAAAAATATCCTGTTTCCATTCTTTCCTTTATATACTATACTTTTTGCTCTATGGTGCCATTCAAGATATTCATTTTAATCTCACATTTCCTATGACCACAATGAAATGACTTCTCTTACTCATAAACTTTAAGGCAACTAAAGTAACTCCTGTGTGAACTTGAAAGGTTTAGAATGGTAGTGGCTCCCTTCTGAAACATTAGCTTTTGAATTTCCTTTCTTTCTTGTTACCACCATTTGGGATTCATTCAAATAGCCTTTAAGTCCAGACTTCTGAATGCTTATTTAGAGAGATGTTAAAGAACTCAGGAGTGTGACATTAGCTAATATCTTTACAGCCACTGTACCCCTGGGGTTTCTAGATGTCTAGGTAAATTAGATTGTGATTAAGGTGGAGGTAATTACCTGACTTCATCTAAAATATTTGGTTAATGAATGGTAAGAAAAACTAGACACAAGTCATTCTCTACTTCATTCAAGCCCACATTTATTGTTTAAGTGCCTGTCAATGGACACCATATTATATTTCCCTATTGATTTTATAAGTAGAATATTCCACCTAATTTTGTTTTTTAGTCAAGTGTTTGCCTAAGGGTGAAATGCAGATCAAGAACCCCAATTACCAAGGGTTGATTTATTTTGCTATTGATTTATTATGCTCTTTTATTTTATTGCTTTATCACATTTCTCTGCCCTGGAGATTATCAACCCAAGTCTCTTGAAAAAAAAATCACTTCAAAAGGATATGTTTCACAGGCAACAAAGTGAAATGAGAATTGGGTATCTAATCACATCAAGAAAGGCAGCATGCTTTTTGGATGACTAAAAAGCCACTTCTGGTACAAAGGAAAGTGTCAAATCTTAGATTTATTTGTCACAGAAAAAGGTGATTCTTTTTTATTTTAAAGATTATTGCTGACACAGACAGCATTATAGAAAACAAGATTGCCTCTTACATCAATTAATCAATGAAAATTTTTTTTAATAAGTGCTTACTATATGCCAGACACTTTGCTAAGCGCTTGAGATTAAAAAAAAAAAAAGGTTAAAAAAAAACAGCCACTGCCCTTGGGTTCCACATTTTATTATAATTTTTTGAGGCAATTGGGGTTGTGACTTTCTCAGGGTCACACAGCTAATAAGTGTCTGAGACTGGATTTGAACTCACGTCCTCCTGACTTCAGTGGTGGTTATCTATCCAATGTGCTACCTAGCTGCCCCTAGCTTCTCACATTATAATCGTAAATATTATAATATTTATAACATGTAAATAAATAAATGCAGACATACCTCATTTTATTGCACTTCACGGAAAGTGCATTTTTTTTATAAATTGGAGGTTTGGGGCAACCCTGTGTCAAGCAAGTCTATTGGTGCCATTTTTCATACAGCACATCCTTCACATCTGGGTAATTCTCTCAATAATTCAAATGTTTTCATTATTATTACATCTGTTATAGTGATCTGTGATTAGTGAACTTTGATGTTACTGTTGGAATTATTTTGGGGATGCCACGAATTGTGTCCATATAAGACTGTGAACAATAAATGTATGTGTTCTGACTGCTCCCCCACCTGACCATACCTCCATCTCTCTCTGTTTCCTTGGGCCTTCCTATTTCCTGAGACACACAAATATTGAAATCAGGTCAAATAATAACCCAAAAATGGCCTCTAAGTGTTCAAGTTAAAGGAAAAGTCAGTCAATTAATTCTGCAAACTTCACTGTTGTCTTCCTTTAAGAAATTGCCACAGCCATTCCAATCTTTTGCAACCACCACCCCAATTAGTCAGCAGGCATGAAAATCGAGGCAAAACCCTCCACCAGCAAACAGATCACAATTCACTGAAGCATAAGATGATAGTATTTTTAAGCAATAAAGTACTTTTTAAATTAAGGTGTGTACATTTTTTGTACATTTATTGAACACTTAACAGACTACATCATAGTGTAAACATAACTTTTATATGCACTGGGAAACTAAAATATTTGTGTGACTCATTTTATTGCAATATTTGCTTTACTGTGGTGGTCAAGCACTGAACCTACAATACCTCCAAGGTATACCAGTATGTGCAAAATACATACAGTCAAAGGAAAGTAATTTCAGAAGAGAGCACTAACACTAGCACCTGGGAGACATTGGTATCACCCTCCTTAAAAAAGACAACTCATTGACACCATGCTTTGGATTATCATTGAAAGATACTTTATGATTCATTTACCTCCATTCAACTTGGATGAATGGGTGAATCTTAGGGACTTTGGGGCCCCAGAAGATAAGGGGAGGCCATGAAGGTGAGGAGATAAGTCAGCAATGGGAGTAGTGAACCCTGCAGCTTTTGAGCAAATATAGGGACACACTAATACAGAATCACAGAACTCAGGATCTCAGAGTTGGAAGAAAACTCAGAAGCTGTTTCTTCCAACCCACATCCTGCACTCTGGCAGTACTGGGGCTATCTGATATTCTCCAAATACCTTCTTTCCTTCTTCGATGAAATACCTTCATTGCCTCCAAATACCTGTGCCTTCTTCCCTCCATATATTCACTCATGGCATTTCTTCTTCATGGATTGCTCTTCTTGCTCATTTTCCCCTATCAAAATACTATCCATTATTTAAAGTCCAATTTGAATGCCACTTCTCCCAACAGAAGAAAGGGATCATCCAAACAAAAAGTGATCCTTTTCTTCTCTAAACTCCTATAACAATATTTGTACTACTTATATTATATTTATTATATGTAACCTTGTATTGTAGATATTTGAATACCCATCACTGCTTTTCCTCTACACATACAGGGACCATGTCTGGTAGACTGTGTACCACACAGCTCCTATCTCAGTGCCTTGAATGTTTCTAGAGCCAGAACCCCCAACCTCTCAGGATGACTCCCTAGAGCTGGAGGTCAGTAACAACTGCCCTCTGGGAACCTAAACTACTAAAGTGAAAAGAGTTGGAGTGTAGCACTGAGGGGTTGCTCCTTCCTTATTGTCAAATCCAACAGGCTTTTCTTAGTCTTCATACTTTCTGACCTCTGCAAAATCTGACACCAATGACTTCTCCTTACTTCTAGTCTCTTCTCCCTAGGTTTTAGTGACACTGCTTTTAATAGTTTCTTTCCTGTGTGAACTATCTTTTTGTCTCCTTTGCTGGATCATCATCTATGTCTGCTTCCCTATTCATGAGTATATCCCAGATTCTGTCCTGTCTTCTCTACTCTTCTCTGCCTACACTATTTCTCTAAGTGATTTTGCCAATAAAATTTCATCTCACTTCAGACTACCAAATCTGTCTATCCAGTCATGAAAGTCCAACTCTAAGAAAAAATGCAAACTCCTCTCTTTGGCACTTAAAACCTTTCACAATCTGTCTCCAACCTTTCTTTCTAGAATTATCTCACAATACTCCCCTTTCCAATTCCCCTCTCTCCCTATACAATCCATATAATAGCCATACCAGCCTACTTTCTCTTTCCTGTCTCTGACATTTCATTTTCTGTCTCCATGCATGTCTCCATGCACAAGTTGCCTGCCTTCCCTCTTCCTCCCATCTAACTTTGGTCATAACTAGTCCCCTTTGAGGCTCATCTCAAATAACCTGCAAGAGCCATTTCTTGATTGCCCTAGTTCTTAGCGCCACCCCCCAATTCATTTTGCATATATCACTGACATTTAAAAAGTTCAATAGACATACTTCCTGAGAAATCATTATATTAATCATGTTAGTATATTTTTAATAAAAGCATTGGTCATTTGGCCCTTTCTCTTGGACCAAAGAGAAAATCATGGTGGTGGGTTCACAGTATAAATGCCTATGGAAGAAAGGGTGTTCCTGAGGGTGGCAATCAATTCTGATTGCTTAACAATTAATGAGAGAGAATAAATATTATAATGAGAGGTGGGCTTATTATAATGAAGGGTTAGGTGAACATAATTCTGATCATGTCATTTACTTCCAAATCACCTCCAGCCTGGTAGAAATCCAAACAAAGGATCTTTTTTTCCCACCCAAGCTTGAGCAGAAGACAGTAGGCCAGAGTTTCACCTTAGATTAAATTCTTTGTAAGGTTGAGAAGGGTTACAATACCTAGAATGAGGAGAATGTTAATCCTATCTGCTATCCTCACCACATATTTGATTATCTGCAAAAGCTCTGTATCCAACATCCACTAGAGGCCAAGTTTTGTTCCATTGTTGTCTCTGTATGCTCTATCTCTTGTACATGCCAGGTGCTACATAAATTGAATTAAATTGATAAGAAATTACAAAAAACTTGCCAGTCTACAACAAATCAACAAGTTAAGGCAACAAGCATATATATACACACATACACAATACATATATGCATATAAAAAAGCATATGTATGTATGTATATACTCATATACATGATTTTCTAAAAATTTTAGTGGAGTTTTAAGCTATTAACACTTAATATATACATACATATGTACACATACATAGTATGTGCCTATTTATGTATGTATATATAAATATATAGTATGTGTCTTATGCATATACATACATATATACACCCATATATAGTATGTGTCTTATGTGTGTCTATATACATAGGTGTGTGTATTTTTTTTCCTCAACTGTAAATGGTTATAATATTGCTATCTACTTCACAGGGTTATCTTGAGCATCAGATGAGATCATATAAAGCACTTGGCATAATGCTTAGCATATAATATCCACTGTACAAATATTAGTTATTATTATTATTGTTGTTACTTCATATAATACACATATGCATATTCACAAAACAAGCTTGTTGACTTGGTATCAGAGAAAGGAGTTTCTATCCTGGGAGTTTCCAACACTGTAAGAATCACAGGTCTGTCTGAAAAATAGAAACGTTTACATTAAATATATTATGCGTTGAATTTCACCATATGTTCTCATAGATATTCTGAGTCAATAGTAACATCTCCATTTGGTTCATAGATCTTTGCATTAATATCCCTCCATATCCCCATGAGTAAGAATATTTATAGCTCTCAACGACAGTGGTCTGCACAGACCACAGGAGAGATCTATATACTCCACTAACACTTCTCCATGTTTGAGCTAAAACCTTTCCTCTCATTAGCAGTCATGTGACCTGTGGGCTGTCAGTGTCACAAGGTGATAATGAGGGCATAATGCTCCAGCCGCACCTATCCTACAGGGATAATAGAAAAGGCTGCTTTTTAACTTAGTTTGTAATCATATAAACAGAGTCAAATAATGGAGGTAGAGTCAGCAGAAAGGATGGCATTTACAGGCTTCTGGCTAGAACCTCAGCTACTTTCTACAGGGACAATAATAATTAACCAGAGAGACAGGAAGAGAAACCTTAAAGGCAGAAAATGCATTCAGAAGACTGAAGTTATAACCACTAGGCTCCAAAATGTTGTTTATTTAAGACATAACTACAGTTCCTACAGAAGCCTGGGAATTCCTAGTTTCTAGAAATTACCTGAAACCATCTCTTGATTTGGGAAGTCAATCTCTAAACAAATATTTAAGCATCGACTTTCTGCCAGGCACTGTGCTAAGAACTAGAGATACAAACAAAGGCAAAAACATGGTCCCAGTCCCTAAAGAGCTCACATTCTAATGGGGAACACAAACATGGAAAGAGTTAATAGATATATAAGATAGGCACAGTGTAAGAAGAAGGTAACTTCAGAGGGAATGTACGGTATGTACATGACTGAGAAAGGCTACTTGTAGAAGTTAGGATTTAAGACTAATTAGGATTTAAGATAGATTTAATTTAAGATAGATAGCAGAGAAGTTGAACAGAGTAAACTGTAAGAAGACTGGAAAGGTTGGAAGGGGCCAAGATGTGAAGGTCTTTAAAAGACAAATAGAAAATGACCATACACACATACAAAAAGAACTAGACATTTTTTCCAATTTTGATGAACTCTTGAACGTTTAAAAATATTAAATTTGTTTGACAGAAAAAGCAATGTCACAAGGTAAAAGGTAAACAACCTGATGAAGTAACAAGGTAAAAACAAGGTAAAAACCTGATGAAGTAACAGTAAAAAGTCTAATCCCTAACTTCTAATGTACCTACTCAGTACCCTCTCTCTCACCACTCATTATGCTATGATAGGGTTGCACATGTTGACCCAAGAGGTTGTGACAAAACCCAACTCTACTTCACTTCCCTTCCCAGTGCCATGGAAAATCAAAAGGCAGAAGCTTGCTTTGGCTAGAACTACTGCAAATGCCACAACAGTACTCAATTAGAAAAGCTAGGAACAGAGGGAACTGGGGCAAGATGCTAGTGTATACTTCCTTGGGTCTTACTATGCCTGCCTGAAGTAATTGTCCCAGTACCAAATTGGGGCAAGTTCTGTGCCCCTCCCTAAAACCCCACAATAGAAGTCACCAGAGACAGAGGCTAAGGCTGGTGAAATTTAAATTATGTAGTGTAGGAGGAAGCTGAGACAGCTTTGAGGTCCAGCCCCTAGGGAAACCAAAATCAAAATGGAGTCATGAAGTGAGTAATAGGGAAATATAAGAGGGAAAAAAAGGATGAAATCACCAGTGATCTCAGAGGGAAGAAAACTCAGTTAAAGAACTTGAGCATAAGCAGATAAACCAACAGGAAAGATATTAATAACAGAAAGGCACATAGCCTGAAAATCAGCAAAATGAGTCTCCACATCTGCAAATAATTGTGTAAGACAAAGGGAAATGAATAAACACCTGATGATGCAGAGAACGCCATGGATTCCCAAAAGAGCATGTAATCACGGCAGGATTTTCCTGAATGGTTTGAAAAAGAAATGAGAATTATGAAAGAAGAATTTATAGCCTACATAATATAAATAACTGTCAGATTAAAAAAAAAACCAATCTTCTACCCATGATAATAACAGTTAATAATACTTAACATTTCTATAGCACTTACTATGTGCCAGGCCCTGTGCTAAGTGCTTTACAATTAACACTTATTTTGATCCTCATAATAAACCCGGGAAGTAGGTGTTATTATAACTCCATTTTACAGATGTAGTAACTGAAGCAAAAAGAGGTTAAGTAATTTACCCAGGGTCACATAATTAGGAAGTGTCTTGAGACCAGATTTGAACTTAGGTGTTCCTGCCTAAGAAGTGAAGGATAATCTGGAAGAAGAGAAGCAAAAGCAATAATGTTTAAAAAATATGATCTCTATATAAGCAAAACATATTAATCTTAAAGACAGGATACATAAAAACAACTTAAGGATTATAGGTCTCCAAAAAGAATAAGAAGCAAAGGATCAGAAGATGCCATCCAAGATGATACACCCTGAAAATCTGAGCTTAACCATTAATGGGGAAAAAATGAGTATTCTACCAATAAAAAAAGAAAAGAAAAGAAAAAGTGTTCAAAGCATTCCTAGAAAGAAAATCTGAGCAAACAGATTTGTTGCTTTCCAAATACCTCAGACAACAAAAATAAAAGAAAGATAAATAAATATTACAACCAGAGACAACAACAAAATCACGACAGAGGATCATTAAGAGATTTTTTGTTTTCTGAAAGCATACACAAGGAGATAGCAGCGAAAGTAGAAGTCAAATGGAAGAGGTAGTGTAGAAGCAGGCCTGAAATATCATCGAGTAAACTTCACAACATTGTGCCTAGAGGTAAATCAAAGCTTTTTGATGGAGTAAATTATCGAACTGAAGGGTACATATAAAGGGAGAGCACAGGAAAGACAGAGGGATATATTATGGGATGTACCCTAACCAACTCAAAGGTTAACAATGAAGAAGAAAAAACTCTTGTAGCGTCTCAAAAAGAAGAGTGCCTACAGGAGAACGGGTGCAAAGAGAGATTGACGTGGGGGGAAGGAAAGAGGGAAATCTTGTTTCACTGGTAAGAGGGAAGTACCACTAATGAACACTCCCATGGGAAAAGACAGATATTTTTCATTAGGAGATGGTAACCTTACGATGGATATAATCTATAGATATTTGGTTGTTAGAGAGATCATTCATCTTGCCACAGAAGAGGCTGGGAAGGGAAAAAGCGAGGAAGAAAACAGGGAGGAATATGGGATATATCCTAATCAAGAGGCAACTGGGGTTGTAGTAAATGAACAAATCATAGAAACAATTAACTGTGTGGATTAAAATGATGACAAAGAAAAAACATCCCAAAATTTTGGGGAATATAGCTAAAGCAGTCCTCAGGGAGAAAATCACATAACTATAAACATATATTAATCAAATAGAAAAAAAAGTTTAATGAAATGAATGTGCATTTTTTAAATTAGAAAACCAGTAATAAAAAATAAACATTAAAAGATGTATTGAAATTAGATGAGAAATATATAAAATGAAAAAACAAGAAAAATATAGAAATGATAAATAAAATTAAAATGTGATTCTTTGAAAAGACTAACAAAATTGATAAACTATTAAATAATCTTGTAAAGAAGATGGAAAAAATTAAATCAACAATAGAGCAAACAAATCAAAATTACAACAAAACTTGGGAAAATAAAAAGTAGCAGAGCCTACTATGCCTAGTTTTGTTCTAAAAAAGCTGAGAACATAAAAGAAATTGAGGAATGATTTCAAATATAAAATATTCCAACAAACAGAAAGAAAATAAAGATCTTAAATAATCCAATCTCAGAAAAAGGAATAAATCTCACTTTAAACAAACTACCAAAAGTGAAAAAAACACTTGTCCTTCTGGATTTATGGAATAATGAAGATGATGATGATGATGATGATGATGATGATGATGATGATGATGACACTGTAATAGCAACACCCTACCATACCCAGGATGGCTGCTAGCACAAGGTCTTTGATCTGCTTTTCTAAAGGAAAGCAACTCAGAAGGGGTTAACACTCTTACTTCAATTAAACACACATACAGATATAGATAGATAGATAGATAGATAGATAGATAGATAGATAGATAGATAGATAGATAGATGGATGGATAGATAGATAGATATAGATATTTATATATCTATCTATATTTATCTATCTATATTTAAATATCTTTCTAAATTATCTATCTAATTTATCTAAATTATCTAAATTATCTAAAATTTAGATAATTTATCTAAATTATCTAAATTATCTATCTATTTCTAATTATCTATCTAAATTTAAATATCTTTCTATATTTATCTATCTATATTTACCTAGTTCAGGGGGAAAAGTCAGCACCCTGAAACTTCAGAGAATACAAACAGAAGTTACAAGCAGACAAAAATTACAGACAGAGAAAATAAGACAATTCAACAAATAGACAGGGCTTCTAGCTGTCTGACCATTATATACACACAGTGTTAGTTACCAGAGAAAGCAGCACCAACATCTGGGTTTTCAAAGCTGGGGGGCTCAATGGCTGCCCAGAGTCTCATCCAGCCAAATCACAAAACTCTTCCCATAAGTGAGCCCCAAAGTAAAATGTCACTTCAGAGGTATATATAGCCTTCTTTAGCATCAGAGAATATCACAATCATCCTGACCCACTGCCTAATTACAAAGAAACGATGTGTAGGCCTTCCTGAAAAACAAACCTCCCCTAAGCAAGCTTCTCCTGTTGGACTCACCTTTCAGCAAACTCCTCCCATGACAGGCTCCATGTGACCACATTCACCCTATTAGGGGACAGAATATATTTCCAAATCAGGGAAAATCTTCAAATTCCCTTAGGTTTATTAAGGGGGCAGGGAAGACTTTCAAATTCCCTTACCATTACAAACACTTATTATATATCAAGCACTATATTAAGTGCTTTATAATTATCTCATTTGATACAACCATCCTAGTACATAAGTGCTCTTATGACCATTTTACAGATGAAGAAACAGAGGTTAAGTGAAAACAATTACTAGACATACTACTCAAATAATTCTCAAATTTTAAGGGAAAAAAAGAATTGTACCATATATTTTTTAACTTACATTTTTAAATTTTAAATTTTTTAAAAATATAATTCCGAAACTAGACAAGGATAAAACACAGTAGGAGAATATAAGCCAATATCATTAATGAATTTTAGTTTTGAAATTATAATAAAATCCTACCAAACAGATTACAATGATTTATCCCAGGAGTCATTTACTATAGCAGAATGGATGGTATGACATTAGAAAATCAATCAATATAATTGATCATATGAAAAACAAAAACTTCTGAAACCACATGATTATGTCCAAAGATTCAGGAGAAAATTTCATTGACAAAGTACAACCCTCATTTATGCTGTTAAAAAAAAAAGCTATGAAGTACAGGCAGAGAAGAATCATTTTTTTAAATTTAAAAGTATCGAAAACCAGAAGCAAACCTCATATACAACATACAGTATAGCCTTTTCCAATAAATATGAGAATAAAACAGAGATGCTCACTCTCTTCACTGTTATTTGACATAATCTTGGAAATGCTAGCAATAGCAAGAAGACCAGAGAAAGAAATTAAGGCAGAGAGATAAAGAAGTAATAAACTATTCTAATTTGCTGGTCATATATCATGGTATACTTGGAAATTTCTAGGGAATCAGCAAAGATACTGGGTCGATCATTAGTTTCAACAAAGTTTCAGGCTACAAAACCCCTCCCCCCCCCAAAAAAAATCAGTATTTCTATACCAAAACCCAAAAGGCAATAATAGGAAGGAAAATATTCCAAATAATCACAAAATACACAAATTATATAGGAACTGATCTACCAAAGCAAACAAAATACTTGTGGGAAAATTTATTTTAAAAATTAACAAACAACTTACCTGGAGGAATATTAAATGCTCATGACTGAACTGTGCCTATATAATAAAAATGATAGCTGCTGTCTATAATTTATACTTCTAATACTATATAAAGTGATCAAGGGCATACTTTAATATAACTTGATGAAATGTTATCAAAATTTATTTGGAAAGGAAAAAAATACCTAGAATATCAAGAGAAATGATAAAAAGAAATAAGGACAAAGGAGGAATAGTATTTTCAAGCCTCAAACTATACTATAAAACAACATTCATTAAAACCATCTGGTATTGGTTAAAAAATGGAGAAGTAGCTCAATGGGATAGACTAGATGTGAGAATCAGAACTCAATAATTCAATGATAAAGTAGAAAATATAAATTACTTATTAAAGAACTTCTAAATGATTTTTTAAAACTGCTAGGAAGAATGAAAAGCAGCATGGCAGAAATTAAGCTTAGCCTAATACCTTCGACCATATTCCATAATACACTCTTAGGGTAAAAAGATGTCCTATTGACCGAACAAGGAACAGAGGCAATTACAAAAGATGAAATAGACAAGTTTTATGACATAAAACTGAAATGCTTCAGAGCAAAGTTCATACACCTAAGATAAGAAGGGGAGTGTTCAAAGGGGGGAAATATGTGTATGAAATTTATCTGATAAAGGTTTTGTATCCAAAGTGTAAGTTTGTGTATGTGTATATATACACACAACTACATATATGTGTGTGTGTTGCATGTCTACAATTTATATACATACATATATATATGTATATATATATATATATATATATATATATATATAAAACCAATGGCCGTTCCCCAAGAGATAAGTGGTCAAAGGATATAAATAAATAGTTCTTTAAAAATTGCAAATTATTAATGACTATATAAAAGAATGCTCCAAATCACTAATTCGAAGAGAAATATAAATCAAAACAATCCTGAGGTTTCAGTTCATATCCTGAAAATTAGCAAAGATGACAAAAGATGGGAATAGTCAATGCTGGCCAGGGTTGTAGGAAGATAGGCACACTATAATGCATTTCTGTTGGAGCTGTCATTTGGCAGAACCATTTTGGAAAGCAATTTGTAGTTACTAAAATAACTAGCATATCCACATGCTTTGACAGAGAAACTCCATTCCAAGGAGACTACTGATAAGGAGAAAGTCCCCTTATACACAAAAATATTTATAGCAGTATTTTTTTGTGATAGCAAAGAATTGGAAACAAAGTGATGTCCATAGATTGGGGAATGGCTAAACAAACTGTGGTACATTAATATAATGGAATATTACTGTGAATGAAGAATATGGTGAATACAGAGATTCAAGTAAAGATCTAAATGACCTGATGCAGCGTGAAATAAGAAGTCAACAAAACAATATATGCAATGGCTACAACAATGTAAATGGGAAAAATAACAATAAAAATAAAAATTCAATGTTGCAAAATTACAAAGAATAAAGTTGAAAGAAGAGATATGAGAACACAAACCTACCCCAACTCTTTACAGAGAGAAGTGGTCCATAAGTGTTGTGAACTGCATATATTTTAAAATTCATTTGATCTACTGATAAATCATGTAAGTTTTTTCATCTTTTTTTAAACTTCAAAACATTATTTGCTACATGGGTTAACTCTCTGGGAGGGGTAAGGTGAGGGATACTGGAAGAAACCATGGTGACGCTAAAACAAAAGCTATCAATAAGCACTGTTTTAGGAAAGCAAAAAGAAAAGCCAAACATAAGATCTTATATTGTTCCTAAAGTGATGGGGAGCCATTAGAGTTTACTGAGCAAAGGGATGGAGGAGTGGAGAACTTTTGGGGAAAAGCACTTCAGAAGCTGAGGGGAAGATGGATTGGAATGGAGAGAGACTTGATTCAAGGAGACCAACCATCAGATATTGGTGTATTCCAGACTCAAGGTGATAAGGGCGTATACTGGGGAGAGGGAGAACAGTTGAATGAGGTGCCTGATGGGATTATATACAAGAAATGTTGTGAAGATAGAAATGACAAGACTTGGCAACAGACTGGATATAAGGGGTAAATGGAATTAAAAATTTAAGGATGACCCTGAGGTTGTTTTCATTAATAAAATATCAGGAGAGGGAAGTATTTTGGAGAAAAGATAATCAGTTCTGTTTTGGATGTGTTGATTCTGAGATGTCTATGTGACATGTAGTTCAAGTTATAAAATAAGCAGTTGGTGTTGTGAGATAGGAAGTCATATGAGAGGCAGGTTTTTATAAACAAGATCTGAGAATCATCTGTATAGAGATGATAACTCAATGCATGGAAACTTAGTGATATCACCAAGTGCAATAATTTAGAGAGAAAAGAGAAGACAGACAGAACCTTGGGGGGTACCTAGTCGGCTCCTAGGCTGTGACCTAGAGGAAAATCCAGCAAAAGGGGCTGAGAAGTAGCAGTCAAACAAGTTGGAGGTCTAGGAAAGAATAGTGAATACCTAGAGTAATGAAATAACTAGAAAGAGAAATCAGAAGAAGACTGTGACAGTGTCAAAGTCTGCAGCGAGGTCGCAATTAAAGAAAAAATATCATCAGATTTGGCCATTGAGAGGTACTAGTAATTTTAGAAAGAGTGGATTCATTTGAATGATGAGGTTGGAAGCAGACTGCAGAGAGGCAAGCAGAAAGTGAGAGGAGGGGAAATGGACGCATCAATTATATGTGGCTCTGTCACTGAGCTTTGCTGCAAAAAGAAAATATATATGATGACAGTGAAACCCCAACCCGATTAGAGTGAGACTTTCCTAAATGATGGAGACTGCTAGTTCCTCACATATGGTCTTCTTCCCATAGTCTTTTCCTTCAGCGACATGAAAGTGGAGTTGACATCTTTCTTCTCTCTTGAAAACCTGGAAGCCAGAATCTCCCATGGCAATTTCAGAGCCAAAAAGAGGCTGAAGAGAGTAGAAGAAACTTGAAACTTGTAGAAAACTTCAAGGAATTCAAGAGCTCTTCTCTTTCCCACTCTTCCCAACCTTGATCCATCCCTTGTTCAGGGCAAGGCATTTATCTCCACCAATGAGGTAAGTAGTCTAAGTCTAACCAATGTTCATTTTTCAAATGAAGAAACTCATTCAGAAAAGCTAGAAGACTTGCCCACAGCTCAAAAATAGAAGAACCAGGATTTGAATCCAGGTCTCGTGGTTCTAAGTCCAGCATTCCTTCAGTATTCCAGTTCAGTATCCTTTTGGTGATCTTTGAAAAATACTCACTCTAAGAAGGTATAAAGTAGAGTGACTCATTATTTGGAGGTTAGGGTTTAAAGTCAACATATATGGAAAAGAATTACATTTAATCAAAATTACCCTTGCAGTTAAATTGAAAAAGGAGAGGTCCAAAAGAAATTCTTTTACTAACTTTATGAAGATAAAGCCCATCTTTTTAAGTACTAATATTCTATCAGAGTTGCTGAATGTCAGTGTCATGGAATACAATTGCCTCCAAAAATATTTTTAAAATAAGCATCACCTAGAGGGCAATGGTTGGTGTGAGCAGGTTGCAACATATAATTAATTGGAATTGCTGAAGAATAGAAATTAAGGACATCATCAAGATACTGTATGATAGGAAAAAAGAGGACCTGGTCATGTGCTAAGAATGAAAAAATGACAGATTGATAGCCAGAGAAATTTACTGGTATTCTTGTGATTCAGGAGACCTCAGAGAAGGCTTCCAACCCAATGGGTAAACTTTCTGTTTTCTGGAGGCTTTCCTAAGTTTAATTTATAGTAGGAAATGGATGAGTCATGGGATGGGTAGGCATGTATAGATTGTTTTCTGTATTGTTCAAGTGTAACTTCTGAGATTAAATCCCATATTTGCCTGAGTATTTGAGTACCCTTGAAAATTCCTGAAATTATCCATAATGTATAGGAGAGTAATTTTTTTTTCTTTTCTATACAAGACAGTATTTTTTAGACAGTTGTAGCTAAAAAGAGGCTAGGGTAGCTTTTAAAGATAGTGGAGTATATCAGAGAACAGAGATATGAGATAGTAGTTTTGAAAACAATTAAAGATAAATTTAATTTTTTATTACATTCAGATAAACTCTAGATTGGGAAAGATGGGAGAACCAGAATTTCTTCTCAACTAGAAGAAAACAGAAACAAGCAAAGACTTGGCTGGCAGAAATTAATTAAGAAAAAATGCCCCAAAAAGGCCTTCCTGCCATCTCAAACAGAGCCATTTAATTTAAAAATACTTATTAATGTTTGATATGAAAGTTGCTGTACTAGGAATACATCCAAAATTTTTTGTACTTCTCTTTTGTGAAAGAGACTAAAGCTTTTACTTTATTAAAACTAATCAAAAGGAAGACAGAGTTTCCTTATGCTGCTCCCTCTCTTTTCTTGGGTTGTTTTTTTTTTTTTCAATTTAGTTACTCTATCCACAGGTAGAAAGAGAAAAGAGAAGGTAATCACTGTAATATCATAGTCTCTTTAAGTAGTGAGACTCTTCCTCAAACTTGCCTTTCTTTCTTTTATTTTTATCTGTCCATTTTGACTTTATCTTGGTGACAGTGTAAGCTGTTAGTCTATATCTACTTTTTTGCTGTACTGTTTTGCAGGTTTTGTCAAATAGTGAGTTCTTATCCCAAAAGCTGGGGTCTTTGGGTTTATCAAACACTAGATTACTATGGACACTTACTACTAAGTCTTGTGAACCTAATCTATTCCACTGATCCACCAATTTGTTTCTTAGCCAATACCAGATTGTTTGGATGATTGCCACTTAATATATAGTTTGAAATCTGGTATGGGTATGCCATCTTCCTCCACATTTGTTTTTTATTAAGTTCCTTGATGTTCTAGACTTTTTGGTCTTCCAGATTAATTTTGTTATTGTTTTTTTTCTGGCCCTACAAAATAATTTTTTGATGGTTTGATAGGTATGGCTTAAGTAAATTAATGTAGGTAGAATGGTTATTTTTATTACATTGGCTCAGCCTAGATATGAGCAATTAATATTTTTTCAATTGTTAAGATAGGATTTTATTTGTATGAAAAGCATTTTGTAATTGTGTTCATATGGCTCTTGGCTTTATGTTAGCAGGTAGATTCCCAAGTATTTTATTACAATTATTTTAAATGGAATTTCTCTATCTCTTACTCCTAGACTTTGTTAGTAGTACATAAAAATGCTGATGATTTATGTGGGTTTATTTTACATGCTGCAACCTTGCTAAAACTGTTAATTATTTCAACTAGTTTTTTTTAATTGCTTCTTTAGGATTCTCCAAGTATACCATCATACTATCTACAAAGAATGATAGCTTTATTTCCTCCTTTCCTATTCTAATTCCTTCAATTTCCTTTTCTTCTCTTATTGTTATAGTTAGCATTTCTAGTACAATCTTGAATAATAGTTGTACCAATGGGCATCCTTGCTTCACTCCTAATCTTATTAGGAAGTGTTTTAGCTTATCCTCATTACAGACAATGTTTGCTGATATGATAGTTTTAGATAGATATTATTCATCATTTTAAGGAAAGCTCCATTTGTTCCTGTGCTCTCTAGTGTTTTTAATAGGAATGGGTGTTGTATTTTGTCAAAAGCTTTTTGGGCATTCATTGAGATAATCATATGATTTCTGTTGGTTTTGTTATTGATATGGTCAGTTATGCTGATAATTTTCCTAATATTGAACAAAACTTATGTCAAGGTATTAGGAGATACCCTCTTTTCCAGAGCTAAGCGTCAGCAAGCAAGCTGTGCCTTGAGTTTGACAAAACAATAATCCTTTGCACTCACTCTCTGTATGATCTCAGCCACAGCAAAATCCCAGAATTGGGATTTATGATTTTCATATTAATCCCTATTTCCCAGGGGATCCTGGCCTGAGAGGTGGGGCTACAGCTGATGTGCTGCAGCAGAAAGTGACCAATCACATGTCCTGACACTCTGAACTATCCTTGCACCTGTAAATGCTAAGTGAACTGAACTAGGTGGTACACTCCTGCTCCTACCACACTAACTCTGGTTCTGAACCCTGCTGAATAGTCATAATATTCAATAACCATTACGATTTGAGATAATCACAAGGCTTTTAGGGAGTGTTCTGACAAGACTCAAGAATACCTGTATTGTCCCCAAAATATCTGCACACATGAGCCTGCCCTGGGAACTGTTTACTCAAGACCTAAGAATGACTGTGTTGGGTCCCACCTTTTTTTGGTTTTCATGCTGAAAAACCCTACCCCTGCCACAATCTACAAACCCTCCTTCTCAGGACAACTTCCACTTGCAAGTATCTTCCTTACTTTGAAATTAGACTTGTGTTTGATTCGTGACTCTACTGTTTCTGGCCTGCATTATTCAGCTCTGGCCACCTACATATTAGAGACCAGTCCCAGGATGGTTGATATTTGCATTCCTGGTATAAATCCCACCCGATTATCATATATGATCCTCATGATACATTGCTGTAATCACCTTACCAGTATTTTATTCACATTTTTTTGTTTCATTAGGAAAATTGATTTGTAGTTATCTTTCTCTGTTTTAGCTCTTCCTAGTTTAGGTATCAGCACCATATTTGTGTCACAAAAGGATTTGGTAAGATTTGTTCTTTGCCAATTTTACCAAATAGTTTATATAGTACTGGAATTAATTGTTCTTTAAATGTTTGGTAGAATTATTTTGTGAATCTATTTGGTCCTGGGGATTTTTTCTTAGATAGTACATTGATGGCTTGTTCAATTTCTTTTTCTAAGATGACATTACTTAAGCATTCTACTTACTCTTCTGTTAATATGAGCAATTTATATTTTTGTAAATATTCGTGCAATTCACTTAGATTGTCAGATTTGTTGACATATAATTGGGCAAAATAGCTCCTAATAGCTGCTTTCACTTCTTTTTCATCAGAGGTGGATTCATCCTTTTCATTTCTGATACTGGTAATTTGGTTTTGTTCTTTCTTTTTTTAAAAATAAATCAACCAATCATTTATCCATTTTAGTGTGTGGTTTTTTTTCATAAAACCAGATCCTAGTTTTATTATTAGTTCAATGATTTTCTTACTTTGAATTTTCTTAATCTCTCCTTTGATTTTGAAGATTTCTAATTTGTGTTTAGTTGGGGATTTTTAATTTGCTCTTTTCTGGTTTTTTTAGTTGCATGCACAAGTGGTTGATCCATTCTTTCTCTATTTTATTGATGTAAGATTTTAGAGATATATGAGTTTTACCCTAAATACTGCTTGGGTGGCATCCCATATGTTTTGGTATGTTGTCTCATGGTTGTCATTCTCTTTAATGAAATTATTAATTATTTTTATGATTTGTTCTTTGACCCACTCATTCTTTAGTATTAGATTATTTAGCTTCCAAATAATTTTAATTTATCTTTCCATGGTCCTTTGTTGAATGGAATTTTTATTGCATTATGATATGAAAGGATGCATTTAATATTTCTTTCTGCATTTGGTTATGAGGTTTTTATGCCCTAATACATGGTCAATTTTTATGTAGGTGCTATGCACTACTGAGAAAAAGGCATATTCCTTTCTATCCCCATGGATGAATTGATATGCTGAGTTTATGTAGAAAGCATCTTCTCAGGAGCAGGCTTCTTTTCCCCAGAGAGTTTTTTTCAAGCTTCAGACTCCTCCTCTTCCTCATCCTTCTTCTGGCTTATTGATTAATAAACATTTATTAAATTTCCATTATGTGCTAGGCAATAAGCCTTGCAAATACTAAAAGAAGCAAAAAGACAATTCCAATTCTCAAAAAGTTTATGATAAAATGGGAGAGACAATATGCAAACAAATATATAAAAGCAGGATAAATAAGAAATGATTAACAGAATGAAGGCATCAGGATTAAGAATGGTTGTGGAAAGCTTCCAGTAAAAGTTGGGATGTTTGTTGGGACCTAAGGGAAGCTAGAGAAGCCAGTAGACAGAATGGAGGAGGGAGAGCATGTAGGGTTCACCATGATTCTCAAATTTGCCAATGAGTTCTTCTTGGGTATTCATCATTGAATCTTTTTGCATGGTGCACAGAAGGGACCATATCTCTAGGCTGTTCAGAATCCTGGTTAGATTTGTGCTGATGATCTTGTGCATAGGAAAATTGTAATGACTCTTCAGGGTAGCAGGCTTGCATCATGTACCATACAGGTCATCCAGCTTGCAGAAGGCACTTTCAGTCCAAATACAGAAATGCCCCAGTGTTCCTACCAGGAGTAAGTCTTAAAATGTTCAATTTGCTCACATTAAGGAGAGCAATATCAGGAATGTTTCCAAAGGCCTTCACAAGTACCACTGTCTTTATTATAGATGATACAAGATCCCCTACAATGGATCACATGACAGTTCCTCATATCCTTACTAGCTCCCAAGCATAGACTTTTTTGATGTCATTCCATGCCTTCAACTTCCTAAGCAGCAAAATGGCTTCCTTAGTCTTCTTAGACCCTTCAACTTTATTTTCCATCACTAGAGCAAGTGTGGGACTTCTTCACTTTGATGACCTTTTGCCATAACCCGTGCTGTCAGGGAAGAGGCTGCCCATGCAGAGCAGATCGCATAATGTTTTTGTGTTGTGTTCACTCTATGATGCCACCAGTGCCAAGTCTTGGTGGGAGCAAACATGTGACCTCCTTAGCACATATTTACAAAACCATCCTGGCCAGAGTAGTGAGTCCCTCTACTCCAAACACAGGGGATTAAAGCAATAGCTCTATCAAATTCCAAAGACTGCACTGGTCTGATGACCTGCTAATTCAATGACAGCATAAGGTTGCCAGTTATTGGTATGAAAAAATTTACATTATCTGGACAAATTGGAGCCTTCAGGCAAGGTAAAATTTTTGCCAGATAATTCACTTTTTTTGGAGTACACACATATCTAGGGACATACACAAGCCATGATTGGCACTGGAGAGTAAGAGCCACTCCAACTCTCTTTTGCAATGAGAAGAATATTTCTTTCCACCTGACCTCCTCACATCATTATACTTCTGTCTTTTGTCAAGAAACTCCCTCCAGCCTTCACCTCCTCCATCAGATATTTGCTTTGTTGTACTGCTCTTAGCAAAGGACTCCTCCCCTTCCATGAAATACCACTCTGAGGCCTTGTCACAATATGGAAATGACCCTTAGTTCTTGAGGGCTATGTCACTAGATCACCATCTCTCTTTGGTTCTTATCACACTAGAAAGGCTTGAGTTGTGTTACCAGCCACAGACCAAGGCAGTTTTGGGGGACCAGTTTAGTTAAGTATAAAGATAATCATCTCAAATAGGCTGGCTATTTGGAGATGAATTATTGGGCTGTGGAAAGCAAATATAAAATGACCCTCATTTCTATGGTGTCCCCTTTCCCTTTTATAAGAGCCCATACCGCAGTGGTGAAAGGGAAGTTAGAAGAAGAAAAGAAAGAGATGTCAATAAAACATTTTTGAAATCTCAGAAAAAGAGCAGAAGAAATTCAGAAAGGGAAACAAACAAGGCAGTGTTGGTACATTGTGTTAAATTTACAATATATTTTTATTTTTAAAAGCGAGCCATATGAAATAGAGATTTGTGGTTTCATATACCTTTTCCTCATCTTTGTATGGCACTGTTTGCATTTGATTTTTTATGTTCCTAATAAAAAAAAGAAAAAAGGCAGAAGGTGCTAAGAATTATACAGTTTTTAGACTGTCTATAAACTTTAACTGCCAATACTGTAGTGAATATCCCTGTCCAATGACTAATGCATGAATATACTACTGGAGGAACTGAATCATATCAATTGACATTTTTGCTACAAATGTTCTCTAAGATAGAAGTTGTAGCCAAAGAGAAAGATAGTTTACAGATTCTCCATTGAGAAACAAATAAAGGAGTTAGCACAGTTTGTAAATCTAAAGATGGGACTTTAGAGGCCATTTAATCTCATGTCCTTATTTTTGCAAATGGTGGAACTGAGGCCCACAGGACTTAAGTGATTTACCTTTGACCTCAAAACTCTGGATTTGGACTATGATGTTTCTGGGAGTTATTGTTTTGGATTTTCTTTTAAGAATTAACTAGTGTATTCTTTCTATTTCTACTTTGTCATCTGGTTCTAAGAGATCTGGGCAGTTTTCTTTTTCTAGTCATGGCATCCAGACAATCCAATGATTCTTAAATTTTTTTTTTCTAAATTTGTTTTCCAAGTCAGTTGTTTGTACTATGAGACACCTCAAATATTCTTCTGTATTTCTCAGTTTCTTAACTTTGCTTTACTATTTCTTGTTGCCATGTAGAGTCGTTGACTTATTTGTTCCCCTTGAGTTTTCAAGGAATTTGTTGCTTAGGCAAGGTTTTGTACTTCTTGTGCCAAGTTGTTAAATTCCCTTTCTCATTCTTTCTTCCATAGATTTCATTTCTCTTCCATTTTTTTTCTCAAACTCTCTCATTCCATTTATAAAAAACATTTTAAACACTTTTTTACAACTCTTGATGCCCCTTTCCCTAGTTGAATTTTTTGCCCCAGCTGTTTTTCCCCAAGGCACCGATGTTTTAGTGATTCTCCTCCTCTGCATTTGTGTCTTGAACATCCTTGTCATTAAGACAGCTCACTCTGCTGGGGTTCTTTCCTTGTTAGTCCATTCTTCCAGCCTACCTCGACTTCAAATTGATATTGGGGCTGGGCTCCGGGACACCTCTGGAGGGAAGGTCTGGGCTTGTCCTGTTTCCACTTTCTCGGGGCATTAATCCTGTTATTCAGGATTTCATCAATAGATTAGGGAGCTGCAAGCTTTCAGTGCTCCCAAAGTGGTATGATCCACACCAAAGTTTGACTGCTGCCCTCTCATCTTAATTCTTTAAGTTCCTGATCTAGATTTGAGTCAGAGCAAGGGCAAAATTCTGCTAGGCTCCGCATCTCTTCGTCAACTAGAAAAGCTTTATTGATTTAGAATGGCAGGATTGTAGGCTTCCCTTTAGTCTAGAGAGTCTCTGATAGGTGCCTGGAGTCTGAGCCAAACTACATGCTTTTGAACTTCCTCCTTTCTCCATACCTTGCCCAGATGAAACTCCACCTTTCCTGAGGCCACCCCTCCTGTGCAAGTCTGCCCTGGATCCATGACATAGAACTGAAGAGTGGGTAATAAAGCTGCCTATTTACACCTATTTCTGTTGCAACGCCCCAGTAAGGGTCTGAGGATGACCACTTGTGGTCACCTCCTCTTGGAGGGATTTCCTTTTGTGCTGGTCTGCAGCCCATCCTGGGCTCTGTAATAGTCTATGAGTTCTTAGTTTGACCCCAATCCCCAGTGCCCACAGACCTTCCTGCCTGTCTCTTTATTCTGCTTTGGTCTAGACAAAGGACTTACTATGACTTTTTCTGAATTTCTCCATCTGTATATGGTCTGGTAAATTTTCTAGGTCTGTTTGGAGGAGTTTTGTGGATGGGAGCTCACCACATTGCTTCCTAATCCTGCCCCAGATCATAACTTAGTAGAACATATTTATACAGGGAAATTTAAAACACATTTAAAGTATTTCAAACACAATGTACATCCTGGAAGAATGCCCCAAGATTAGAATGAGTGGAAAGTAAACAAATTTACCTTATAGGAAAGGTGAAGATAGCCTATAGGCTAGACAGAAATGATAAAAGTTAAAATAATATTGCCAGATGTTCTATGAGATTCATCTGTACTTCAGTGAATGTTTTCAGTTAGATGAATAACATCTCTCATTTAAGTTTAGCTAATGTTGCTGATAACTACCAGTGACTACTTTTATCCACTCTGACCAGTATAATGCATCTAGTTGTAACTAGTGATGTTGGTGTCCAGGGAAAGTAGACTAAATGTGCTTTTATATCAACTTTCTAATTGATGTGACTGCTGATAGGGGTAAATAAGAAAATGGACACTTGGTAGGTTCCTAATTTATTTTATTACTCTTGCTAATTAGATTCTATACTGCTAAAGCAAGTGCTGTCAAAACATAAATATAACTTCTTAATTGCATGAACTTTTATTTTACTTTATTTGGTCCACTTGGCGAACTAGACAGAGGGCTGAACTTGGAGTCAGAAGACCTGGGTTCAAGTCTTGTTTCTGACACATACTCACTAATGTGACCATGGGCAAGTCACTTAATCTACCCCCAATTAATTCTCCAAAACCTTAAGTTATAAAATGAGTTGTTGAGCTGCATTGGTAAAAAGATTTTTTAGCTGTATTTCTTATTATTGAATTTTATCACCAACAAACACAAATATTTCAATATATTAATTTAGAGCTTTGGGAGACCTTTATAGGATCTTAGACAGCTCAGAGGATTTTCCCAGGATGACAGAGCGTTCTTCCACTGTTCAGAGACATTCAGGAGGGCTCAGTTTGTTTTGGGTTTCTAATGACTTTAAAGAAGGAAATTTTGCCCAAATATTTGGGAACCAGTAGGCTCTAATGACATAACGAATGTAAAGAACTTTGTGAACCTGAAAGCACTATATAAATGCTTGTTATCACTATCATTATTATTACTATTATTAATATTTATTCTTAGCCTATGGTCACCAGACCTCCAGTGTGGTGGTGATTCCCTTCTCTAGGCCTTCTTCTGCACTCCTATTCACTCAAGAAATGTTTATAGAACAATACAGGGGTGCCTTGAAAAATGTTTAGCCAGCATATCTAAAAAAAAAGACAGATGCCTGCACACACATTTTTAAAGTTTAATCTGCATTACTAATAATTACAAAACAATAAATCAAGCACTAATAGTAGAAATTACCAATTTTTGAGGTATAAATCCTCCCAATGAAAATTTAACAATGAGCTTTTGCAAGCTAGTTACAGCTGACTCCAGCACACCTCTGGGTATTAGGTAAAGAAGGCTGAGAGGCAAAATTGAAGCACAAGTAAATGAGCACCAAAACATGAAGAATGAAAGGAGACAAAATAGATTTTTTTTTTGCAGGGTAATTGGGGTTAAGTGACTTGCCCAAGGTCACATGGCTAGTTTTTTTTGTGTTAGGTGTCTGAGGCTGGATTTGAACTCAGGTCCTCCTGATTCTAGGGCTGGTGTTCTATTCATTGCACCACCTAGCTGCCCCAACAAGATAGATTTATTGAGGGAATAGACTGGCATTGAAACTAGGTCAAAATAGCTGTTCTAGCAATTGGTGAAAGTGAAATTAAATCTATAGGTTCTTACCTCCCTCTGTTCTTCTCATCACCCACTACCTACCTCACACCCCCAAACATAGCTTGGGAAATATTCATCCCAAGTTTAAGATACTATTCCTTTCTTCAGTAACATCCTTTCAAACAAGCAGGAAAAAAAGGCACAGGAAGAGAGAAAGAAGTGACGTTGGCAGTAAAACCCAGCATAACTCAGTGTGTGTGTGTGGGTGCGTGGGTGCATGCACATGTATGCACACATGCATGCACACATGTATTCATTCACACATATCCAGAAGTGTGTATATATGCACATATATGTGTATATATACATATATACAAATATGTACTTATATTTATATGTGTGTATACACACATATCTTTGAATGTCTAGTTTCATTTCTCTACTAGTTAGTATAGCTAATAACATGGCAATAATAACATGGCAAGTAACATTGATTTTATCTGAGCTATAGAGATTTCAAGAAGGAAAATTAGCCCAAGAGAAAGAGATTTGCTTTATGTTACTCTGGGTTGCAGTTTGAGCTGAAGAGCAAGAGAGTTTCTATAACATTAGTAACTGACTGGACAAATCTCCAAGCATGAGAGTGGTTATTGTAGAATCATGAATGGAGAACGGTTCTCTGAGTCATGAAAACTTGAATTCAGGTACTAACTACCTCTAGGATTTGTAAGACCCAGCCAACTTATTTAACTTTTCAAGGTTCTAGGACACTCAGACTGCATGTTGCAGAGAAGATATTCATATGCACTGGTAGAGAATTTCCTGATCTGGCCATTCCCTATTTCACTGAAACCCATATCCCTGTTACAGGCCATAGCTGTTACCTTTGAAGGATATGTGAGAATTAATAAGGAGACAAGCCAATGTTAGAGAAGAATGGAGGTTAACATGGCTGTCCCCTAGTTCACCTTAAAGGCATGACATCATATACCCACACACCCCATAAAAGCTACCCTAAAAACAACCAAGAATACTTGTTATGGAACCATGGGATCCTATTACATATAGTTCACTTTTTAAAGTTTATATTAAATTTCTCAAGGTAGTAACAAAATTGCCTTTTCTGTGTTCCCTTATGAACCTCTTTGTTTTCTTTTGTGTATTTTAAAATGTTTTAACTTTTTAAAAATGTTTTAACTTTTTTTCTTTCTTTTTTATTTTGCTTCTTTATCATCACCTACTACCTTCAACTTTCTAAACCTCTCAGGAGCCCTCCCTTGTCAAAAATAAATACAGCCAAACAAAACAAAAATCAAAACATTGGCCTTGTCTGAAATAATATGTCATAATCTGTACTTATAGTCCAGAGCTTTTCTGTCAAGAGGCAGGAGTCATATTTTTTATCATTAGTCCTTGAAAGTCAGGCCTGGTCACTGCATTGCTCAAAGTTCTCAAAGCTTTCAAAGTTTTTCTTTTCTAATATATTATTGTGGTCATCATTTAAATTGTTCTCCTAGTGTTACTCATTTTGTAGCAGCTCATGATAATCTTCCCAGTTTTCTCTGAATCCACTTTATTTGGTTTTGTTTTTCTTATGGTATAATAATATCCTTTACATTCCTATTGACAATTTGTTCAGGCAGTCATTCCCCAACTTACAAATACCAGCTTTATTTTCATTTCTCTGCTACAACAAAAAAGTTCTGATAATAAATGTTTTTGTACACATAAATCCTTTCCTTTTTGTTTTTGGCATATAGGTTAGTGACATTTTAGGTACATTGTGGAGAGACTTGCTACACTGAGAATTTCCCTTCCAGATGAAATCATAGGTTTAAAATAATTCTTTTATATTTCTGTAATCCTGTAACTGTTAGTGTCCTAGAGCAAAGCCTCATTACTCTAATGTGGTTAGGGATCTGTGTGCTATATTCTCCAAACTAAAATCTAGCCCTCTAAATTGGGGGTCACTTGGGAAATCCCAAAAAATATCTTACAAAATATCTTGTTATTTTTTTTTTTAAAAGCTGGGGCAATTTATTTTTTGTCCTGTGCAGTTTTCATTTATTATTTCTTAAAATACAGTTCTGAAAAAAGCAGGTTTAAAAAAACCTTCCTTTCAAATAGAATTACTTGATTAAGCTTTTAAACCTAAATTACTGGAGCTTTCATTGAATGGTCACAACAGCCCCAGTCCAAGCTTCACTGGTTCATGGTTTAGATTTTTATGACTTAGAATGAGTGTAAGTAGCATTTGTTTTTTATTCAGACTTTGAGGATCTTCCCCTCCCAGACTGACATTTTTATAATGGTAAATTAAACCATCTTTCGTCTCAATTCTTACCTAGCCCTTAGTTATTGAATGCACATTGCCTCACACAAATTGAAACCTAAGAAAGACCTTAATTTAGAAAGGCCAAGGTTACTGTTGCATATCAGGCCATCCCCATTCTTATTGACTTTTGTCTTACCTCTGGATTTGGATGACCCTAAAGGAGAAAGGCTGGTGAAGTTGAGCTCTGCCTTGATTAAATCCAATTCCCAGTTCAAGTCAAGATACTGCCCTCATGATGTCATCAGTCCTATTTAAAAACTAAAGACAACAACAATAACCCTTGGGAACTAGCTTTAAAGTAACAGTGACATCTTGAACCTAATCCATAGTGCTATGAAAACCAGCATAAACTCATAGGAATGAGATTAGCATGATATCAGAGATGAGTGGGGAGGGGAGATAAAAAAGGTAGTAAATACCTTACATCTATAAAGATGTACTTTACAGTTTACAAAGCATTTTTATAAGCATTATTTCATCTGAATTCATTTAGAAGATGACTTCCACTAGAGGCATTAAAGCTGCAAATTTAATTTGGGGTGAGAGTGACAAGAATTCCAACTGAGGCTGTGGGTATTGGGTTGAAAAGGTATTAATTCTAAAATTGACTTTGAATGGTCTGAAAAGGGGAAAAAAAAAGCTTTTCAGTTTTTAAGTTTCTCCTGGTTTTTTATTTTTTTTTTACTTCTAAAATTACATTGTGAAAAGATGATCTGGAGAACAATTCCATTAACTCTTTCCCTGTATCTCTGCAGAGCGGATATTCTCTGCCTGGTGTCCATAGAACTTATGTATTTCTTTTGAAGAGTTGGGCCTGTGTGTCATCTATACTCTTAGATAACAACAAATATGGAAATTATAACAGCACTAAATGAGCATGACTATCAATTCTGATCAATATACGTCTCTGATAGAAAACTTGGAGCATACCTAATCCAGTTAACTAGGCCCCTGACGATGCCACGTGAGCTCTGTATCACCAGTACCTTGGCTTTCTTTATTTCCATTATCCATCAGGACAGCCCATGAGGGAATCCTGGGGAACTGTGTAGTTCTCTGTAATAAGCCACAATGCTAATGAGGCATAACAAATTTAGCAAGTATCATGTATAATGTTGATCTTTCATTGACACTATTACCCATATAGATTACAATTTGCCATTTGTTATCCACCTAATATAGATGAAGTGGGAGATGCAGCTACTCCTTCCATAGTTAAAATATTTTTCAGGTGGTTGTCATGCTCCAGAACTAAAACTCAGTAGCCATAGCCTCTGTTTTTGCTGCTGCTGTTTCTCAGCAGGATTTGCTGTCTGCTCTTCTAGGAGGTCAGCCAGATTTTGTCTTTCTCACAGTTTCAACTTTCCCCTGGGATTAAAAGTCTAATATATTTCTGTAACCCAACAACTGAACCCAAGATAAACAAGGACCCAGAGAAACATGGCCCTGGTACCATCCTTTCTTTAGAAAGAAGTCTGCAATGTTCTTTTTCTCTAGGAATGTGCCTGCATAAAAGTGCTGGGGTGAGAGTGTACTTCAACGATAGGAGATTTTTTTGGTTGAAAAAAATGCTAATTTGCCTTTGAGGATTCTATTGATTCAGTTCAATTTACTAAATATTTCTTAAGTATGTTAAAAGAAAAGAAAGAAAAAGAGGGTCAGATAGATATCTTTTTAAAGATATAGAAAATAGAATAGGTAGAAAGAAGCACAGAAAAGCAGGATGGCTTTGAATGTGATGGGTTGAATTTATGAAATATTTTTAAAGAAACCAATATGTACATAGTAGAGATATGAAGTTTCATGTATAATACTCACTTTTGGTTCTATTACATATATATATATACATATATATGGAAATTATATATATATAAATTATATATATATAATGTCTATTTTCTCTCTCTCTCAAGTCTAAAAATAATTAAATTTTGTAAGTATTTTCTTCCTGCAACATACATATCTGAGTGTCAGTGTGGTATAGTAAAACAGTCAATAAGGCCTGGTTTCAAATATTACTTCTTTTTTTTTAAGCAGTTGGGGTTAAGTAACTTGCTCAAGGTTACACAGCCAGTTATTTCTGGGTGTGGTGCTAAGTATCTGAGCCCGGATTCGATCCCCAGGTCATCCCGACACTGGGGCCGGTGCTCTTACTCGCTGAGCCACCTGGCTGCCCCTAAATCTTACTTCTGATACATACTGGTCATAGGCCTTGGTCATATCAATTAAGCTCTCACTGTCCCAAGCAATTGAGTTGCAGAGTAGGTGCTGATGTGCAATGGTAGAAGAACAGAGTTTCTTCCAAGGGAGCCCACGGACACATAAATCAAAAGGTAGAAGACAACTTGGAGGCCATCTAGTCCAATCCCATCATTTTAAAGATGAAGAAAATGAGGGCTACAAAGGTTAAGTGACTTGTTCAAGGCCACACAGGGAGTAATAGAGGAAGGTTTTGAATCTAAGTCCTCTGACTCCAAACCTAGTACCTTTTCCCATTGTACCTACCACATTTATGAAATCACAGGTTTAGGCAAAGAAATATTCAAGAAGGCACTACAGACTCAATAAGAGGTAGCTCACAAGTCCCTAAACTCAAGAAATAGTAATTCACATGATGTACATTAGTACAGGTCTTTAAGTTTAAGAAGCACATTCTTCTACAAAACTCTAGGGGTTTGGTAGGGCAGGTATTCTTACCTACTTTTTTAGGTGAAGAAACTGAGGCACAGAGAAATTAAGTAGCTATTTGCACAGCCCTTAGCACAGTGTTCAGAGCATAGTAGGTGCTTGATAATTGCTTCTTCCCTTCCCCAACCCTTGTCCATGAATGCATAATTAGCAGATGACAGAAATGGAATTCGAACTTGTCTCACCTGAGGCTCCACAACATCAAGACCGCTGGTTTTGTTTTATCTTTTAATTAATTGGTGTTAAGAAACCACCCACAAAACACAATCTCCCAAACAGGCAAGCAAAACCACATAAAAGAATGCAGTACTAACGATAATATTTCAACTTTACACTTTGAAAACAGAGGCAGCTAGGTGGTACAGTGAATGTTTAGGTAGTATAAGGGATAGACCATTGTACCTGGAGTCAGAAAGACTCAAATTCAAAACTTGCCTTGTACAGTTACTAGCATTTACCATCTTGTCTTCCTCAGTTCTTTCAACTGTAAAATGGGGTAATAATAGCATCAACCTCCCAGGAGTATTGTGATGATTAAATGAGACACTATTTGTAAAGTTCTTTGTTCACTTTAAAGCAATATATAAGCACTAGCCATGGTTATTATTTTACTGCTGGTAATTAGAAACAGAGGGTGTATTGCTTTTCCTTAATAATTACATCACACAGCATGGTGTAGCAAACAAAGAACTGGTCTCTGAACTAGGAAAACTCGGGTTCTGCCTCCGATACTTACTGGCTATATGACCACAAACAAGTCACTTATCACCTCAGTATTCCAGGCGACTCTAAGACTTCAATTTGAAGAATAGCTGCTGATCAGCACTGGAAGAGAGTTTCCTCTCTGGGAGTTTTTTATACCAACAAAATCCCAGATCTAATCCTAAAAGGCTTAAGATTCTTTACCATCCTGGTTGCCCTCTTCTGGAGGAAGCTATTGACGTCCTTTCCAAAATGTTCTTCCCAGGGCTAAATACAATACTCTAGATGTGGTCTGATTAGAGCAGAATGCACCAGGACTAATAATTCGATAATCGTGGCTACCATGGCTCTTTGATGCAGACTGATTACATTAGCATTTTTGGCTGCCATATGATACAGTACTGTCTATTCATATTGAGCTTATAGTCCTCTAAAAGAAAAAAAATCTTTTTGTTTCTTTTTTGGAAAAATTGGTAACTAACCATACCTTTCCAATCTTGTACTTGTGGGGATGATTTTTTTAAAACCCGTGGATTAATTCACATGCAACTATATTAAATTAAATTCCCTTGTAAGAGATTCAAATCAACATTCAATCCTGGTAGGTTGGTGGAGTGCCTGTTAGTGCAGGCTGCAGTGTAAAGGTGGCTAAGTCTAAGAACCATACCACCCACAATGTATCATGAAAATGGTACAGAAATAGCATCAAGAAACCTAGGTCACAGGGGTACTAGACAGGGGTTGACCCCAAGTTTCTGAGAAATATGAGCTTTGCCAAGAAACACAACAAAAAGGGGCTGAAGAAGATGCAGGCCAACAATGCCAAAGCCATCAAGGCCCCAACAGAGGCCATCCAGGCCCTGAGCACCAAGGCTTCCAAAGCCAAGGTCCTCAGGTCCAAGATCCCCAAGGCCAGTGCCCAGCGTGCTGGCCACAAGATGGCCACCAAACAACCAGGCCCTAGGGTCAGCATCTAAGGTCCAGGCTTCAGGATCATGAAACCTGACTCTGAGGTTGCCAGAACCACTGACCCCAAGGTCACCAAGTCTGCCACCAAGGTCAGTAAGTCTCATCCCAAGGCCACCAAATCTGATTCTAAGGCTACCAAGTCTGATCCCAAGACATCCAAGTCTGATTCTAAGGCCACAAAGCCCAGTGATTTCAAGGCTGCTAAGCCTACCAACCCCAAGCCTGCTGAGTCCAAACCCCAAAATGCTGGGGCTAAAGCTGCTAGTCCCAAGCCTCCAAAATAGATGCTTCAGGACAGAAGGACTTGCTTAAGATCTAAATCACCCTTTTTTTTCCCAGCTAGGGTATGATTATTCACTATTTTGGACAAAGAAGGTAATGGTGAGTCATAAAACAAACAAACAAAAGCATTCAAACCTATGAAGATATTGTTGGATCCTGACTATCATCTAATGTATAAGCTATCCTTTCTAGATTATTGTCATTTTGATATTTGATTGGCATGCCACCTATTCCTTTAGCTAAATTCTTGATTGAAAATGCTAAGGAGAACAAGGCAAAACACTGATCATTGGGGTTCTCCACAAGAGATCTCCTACCAAGTTGAGATCATACCACTAAATGACTACTTTTTGGATCCCACCATTTAACCTATTTCAGTCCAGATTTTGTTCACAAAAATAGCATAAAATATTTTTCAAGATGCTTTGAAAAAATATAGGTAAATTATATCAACAGTCAAGCATTTCTACCACAGAAGGAAATTAGGTTAGGGCAACATGCATAAATCTTGATGAAACAGTTGGCTTTTACTGATCACCACTTCCTTTCCTAGATTTCCACTAGCAATATCTTTAATAGAATTTTGTCAAGAATTGAAGTTAAGTGGTGTTTACAGACTAAATTCATACACTTTCTCCTTTTTGAAAATAAAGGCTTTTATTTTTCTCTATTCCTATAGCTCAGAAATCACCTACCCTAGTTCTTTAAGCTTCCTTTGAGCTGGTTTTTTTTTTAGGCGTGGTACCTTTAACTCACCAAGAGCAATTGGGTGATCTCTTACCATCCCAAAATTCAACTCTCTATTACCAAGTCATTTCTGTTACATGCTTTTCAATTCAATTCAGTAAGAATTTATTATTTGTCTATTGTGTGTTGGGCACTATGTTAGGTACTCAAGCATGGGAAATAGAAAAACTATTCCTATTCTCAAGGAACTTCCATCCTACTGGAAGATACAGTATTCAATCCAATCCAAGTATGCACTGTGCTATGTGCTGGGGACACAAACACAAAATCAGGAACAAATTCTGCCCTTAAAGAACTTCCATTCTATTTTATGCATACAACATGATAAATGTATATATACATAAACACATATATGTGTGTATGCAGGTTTTATATGATTATTAAAGGAGGGAAGGAGCTCTAAGCCAAAAAGAAGGTAGCCTATGGGTTGAGCCTTGAAGTGAACTAGGGTTTCTAAGAGGCAAAGATGAGGAAGGAATGCATTGCAAAAATGAGGAACAGACTGTACAAAGTCACAGAGGTGGAAAATGGAGTGCTAAGGTCAGGAAACAGCAAGTAAGCTAGTTTGGCTGTGATAATGTATGAAAGGGAATAATGTGAAATAAACCAGAAAAAGGAGAACAAAGCCATATTGCCAACAGCTAAACACACAGGTGCACAGAAGATCATTGGAAGATGGAAAGACCACTAACAACTAGTGGAATCAGGAGAGGCTTTTCATAGGATATAGATTCTGAGCTGGGACCATAATGCAGCTAATGTATAGAAGAGGCAGAGGTGAGGAGAGAGGATATTCTATCCATGAGAAGATATATGGTGAAAAGGCATGGAGGTGAGCAAAGAATGCCAAGTGCTAGGAATAACAAGCAGGCCAGTCAGGCTAAAACACAGAATGTGATGGAAATAATGTAAAATAAGTCTGGAAATGTACTGTGGAGCCAAGAATTTGAAAGGCTTTAAATGCCAGACAGAAAAGTTGGCATTTTATCGTAAAATTAACAAGGAGTCATTGAGGAATTCTGAACATAGGAACTGACTTAGTCAGACTTGCGATACAGGAAGATTATTTTGGCAGATGAATAAAATATTAATTGGAATGGAATCTAGATGCAGGGAGACCAATTAGGAAGTTATTGTAATAGTTCAGAGAAGATATGATGGAAACCTAAACTAGGGTAATGGCCATGTGAGTGGAGAGAATGGAATAGGCAAGAGAGATTTTATGAAAGTAGAATCCAAAAGATGTGATAATTTATCATATATGAAGGAGGACACTGAGTAGTTGATGATATTGAAGTTGTGAAGTGAGATGGCTATAAGGATAGTGGTACTCGAAAAAATGACATTTGAAGGATGTCAGAGTCAAATTAATGAAGAAGTGAAAGGCTCCTTTTATAAACATACTGATGGTTAAGTTGCCTAATGGATGCCTGATGGAAGACACATGACACAATAATGGAGCTCAAGTTCTTTCTTGCTTAGGGTAAATTATATAAATTTGGGAGTCATCTGATTAGAGTTTATAATTGAACATATGGGAGCTGATAAGATCTCTAAGAGAAAGAGAATAGGACATAGAATAGAGCCTTACTTGCAGAGTTCCCACAAATGGCAGCTTTCCCAGATAGTGGTCCAGCAAAAGACACTGAGGAATGGTCAAACAGAAGAGACTCAAGAAGTGTCAAGGGAGCCATAGAAGGGGAAGATAACTAGGAGGAAGAAGTGGTCATTAGATTGGAGAAATGGCAAAAAGGATGATGACTGAGAAAATAATCCATTGCATTTTTTAAACTTTGTAACCTTTGTGAAAGATATTTTGTTGTTATGAGCAACATGTACAGAACTAGAATAAATGACAGACTCTTCACCATGAATACCTTCTTCTGTCCTTTATATCTCAAAAAAACTCTGACATTATTCTTTATTTCTCCTCCTTTGTTGCAGTCTCTAATGAAGTTACCCCTCTCAACAGCACAATTTACATGTACAATTAATACTATCCCCTCTTATCTCTACTAAAAAATGACTCCCACAGTTATTGCCATTCTCTCTCTAATCTTAAATCTCTTGCCATTTGGTTACTTGATTTCTGACTACAAACACGCACAGGTCTTCCCTATACTAAAAACAAACAAAAAATCCCAACCCTCTCATTTAAGCCTACCACCAAATGAGCTATCCCCATTCATTTCTCAACCCTTTAAAATCTAGTTTCTGACATGAACACTCAACTTAATTTATTCTTTCTATAGTTACATGTGATCTCTAAGATGCTAACATTTTTTTCTCAATTTTCATTTCAATTTAATCTCTCTGCAGCATCCATACTGTTAACCATAATCTTCTAGATACTTTCCCCTGGATGGAATTTCCCAACACTGTTCTCTCTTGGTCTTCATTCTTCTTGTCTGACTATTCTTTTCAGTCTCCCTTGCTGAATCAAACATATATTTTACTCCCTAACTGTGACTAAAGCTCAAGGCTCTGAACTGGGACTTCTTAGTTTCTCTCACTACACTTGCAGTAACCTTATAAATTGACGTAAATTTAATTACAAATCCATCAAGGTGATTTTTAGAATGTTAATACTAATTGTATCAATATATTCCATCTTAGTTTCTCTTCTGAGCTCATTTCCCATCACTAGCTAGTTATTTATTGAACAAATAAATAATCTATTATATAGATCCATTCCAAATAGATCTATAGTCATCTCAAACTTAACATCTCAAAAACTCAGCATGTCTGTCATCTTTCTTACCAAATTTACCTCTCATTTGAGTTTTCCTATTTCTGCAGAAAAAAATTATCATCCTTCCAGTCACCCAGGTTCAGAACATTTGGAATCATCTTGATTTCTCACTGTCCTTCACCCTCCATTTCCAATGTTGTCATATCTTGTGCTTTCTACCTCCACAATGTGTCTTTCATCTGTCCCCTTCTTTATATTTAGTCTCACCTCTTCTATTAAACAGGAATGAAAAAGGAGTATGGAATAGGGTGGAGCTTAATAGAGGAGGGTTGGGAGGTGTGCCCAGGAAGGGAAGAGGCAACTGTTACAAAGTTGTAGATATCTGAAGAGAGTACCTGGAGTATTGTCCCAGACAAAGGTCAACTAGGTGCTGCTGTAAAGGTTAGGTGACCAGAGAGTATTCCAAATAGACCACTGGTTTGTGGGACAGTCCAAAATCTAGTACTGCATGACTTATTTTATTACCCTTATCCATTTTTTTCCTTATTTCCTTTTTGAAAGTTGACCATTAACTTCTCCAAATAAATTCTATTATAATTTTGTCTAGTTCTCTAAAGTTATCTTTCAGTTGTTTGGTTTGTTTGGCACTGAATAAATAAATTAATATAAATCGTATTATAACTTTTATAATATTACCATAACTCAACCAGGAACAATTAATATCATGATATAACAATTTATAAATGGGTAAATAATATGTGCATACATATACACATATATGCACGTGCATATATGATTTTCAACCATTTTATATAAATTGTCATTCTGTCACAGGATTGGGCAAAATACACTTTAATATTTTCCTTTATTTCTCTGTCCTTAAAAATGCATATTTATTTATAGGTGAAATGGACAATTTGCTTTTCTTGTCCCATTTTAAAAATCAGATTGGCTAATAGTTTATTTTATTGGGTTACAAAAAGAGCCTTTTATTTATTAATTAGACAGTAATTTTCTTTCATTTTATTAATCACTTCTTTAATTTTCAGAATTCTACCTTGTTTTTTAATTGGGTTTCATTTTTTTTTGTCTTAATGTTCTTTTTAGTTGCAGATCCATTTGACTGAGTTTTTCTTTCTGTTCTTTTTTTCATGAAAATATTTCAAGATATAAATTTTCCCCTCAAGGAATACTTTGGTTTTCTCATAAAACTTTTGGGTATAGTGTATTATTTTTGTCATTTCCTTTCATTTTATTTGATTTTCTATTAATAATGTAATTTTTCTTTGACTCATGAATTCTCGAGGATTGGTTTCTTTGTCTCCAATTAATTAAAAACATTTTCTTCAGTGGTCTTCTATTGAATATAATTTTATTGCACTTTGGTCATTAAAGGGTGGACAGATAATCTTTCAACTTTTCTACATTTGATTTTGAGGTTTTTAAGCCTTAATATATGGTCAATTTTTGTAAAAGTGATATGCACAGATGACAAATAAATATTTTCTCTCATTCTCCCTTAGAAATAGTTAAAGATCTATCATATTTCTCTTTTCTAAAGTTCTCTTTAGATCCTTCTTTCTTGCATACATATATTTTTGGTACATTTGTCTAGATTTGAGAAAGACACTTGATATCTTCAACTGTTAAAGTTATATTTTTACTGTAAATAAATAAGTATTTACATTTTGTCATTTAAATTTTATGTATTAAATAAATATTAATTTGTTGCCAATAATGTCTTTAAGTATAATGCAAAGTTACTGTTTATCTCTTTTAATTAAGTCTATTTTTGCTCTTGCTTTATCTCAGATTATGATTTCCACCCTGGATTTTTTTAGTTCACCTGAAGTGTGATAAATTTGTCCTACTCCCTATTTTAATTGTGAATTTTTCTCTGTTTCAAGTGTGTTTCTTTTAAACAATATATTGTTCAATTCTACTTTCTAATCTGCTCTGTTACCCTTCAACATTTCTATTTATTAGTTGTGCCTTCTCCTCCATCCTATGTCGTTATACTTTCTCTTCTCTTTGCTCCCCCTTCATCCTTGTCTTTACAAAGATAGGGATGTAGAGAGAAAAGGATTATGCTCAACAGTTGTTCACTATATTTGATGCAATCTGCTTCTGTTCAACTTCTCTCCCCATTTCCCAGGAACTGATCATAGTTTTTTCATCTTTCTTTCTCTCCCTTCATTCTTCCCTTAATGTTCTAGTCTCCAAAGATGGAATTTGCTCAGACAAATTCTACACTAAAAACCATTTCCCTCTTAATGCCCTCTTCCATCTTCCCATTCCCTCCTGATTTCCTGTTATGTTAAATACATCTATGTAGTAAATTCTGATATGTGTTTTGTGTGTGCATGCTTACATGTATGTGTTCAGCTTTCCATTTTGTGGTTAAGATGAAAGCAGATTTCATATTTAACTTTCTTCTTTTACCCTTTCCTCCAGGTTTATATAATCTCCTTCTAGAAGAACCTGATTATGTGATATTGTAAATTCTATCTTTTCCCTCTCTTTCTTCCCTTTTGTATTCCTTAATCCTTCCCATTTTTTTTCTCTAAAGATCAAAATAATCTATCAAAATTGCTCCCATGCCATCTGCCTTATATTCTCCCTCTGTGGTCCTTTAAGATATTAAGGTAATGAAGGGACATTTGTTTCTTTCCCACTATTTGGATAGAAACATTTTGTTATTATATAACTCCCTTCCAGCTATTCAAAGTTAATTATCTTTCTATGTTTCTCTCAACTCTTATGCTTTGCAATTAAATTATTCTAGATTTTACAAATTTATCTTTGACCTTCTGAAATGTTGGGTTACAAACTCTCCTCTCCTTCATTATGGTAGCTATCAGTTCTTGTGTGATCCTGACTGTGACTTCTAGATACTTGAGTTTTTCTTTCAGTATTTTGTTTTTGACATTTTAATTTTTAACAAGTTTTCATTTTGGTGTTTGTTCCAAGAGGTGACCAGTGGGTTCTTTCTAGTTGTACCTTGCCCTGTTGTTCTAATAAGTGTTTGAAGTCTCCATGTATATCTTGAAATACAATATCCAGGTTTTTATGGTTAAGGTTTTCAGTTAGTCCAGTGAATAATAGATTACCTCTCTTTGATTTGTTTTCTAGATCAGTTGTTTTTAATTGATGTTGTCTTATATTTTCTGATACTTCTGCAGTCTTTTCATCTTCTTCTTTCTTTATCATTAGCTTTTTAACCTCTTTATTCATTTCTTTAGCCTTACTTTCTGAATCTGAATTTTGTGTCAGAGTCAAACTCTGTGAACTTCTTGAAGGAACAATGAAACCTTCTTTGGTACTTATATGTCTTATCTGGTATTTGAGGAATGGATATCATGTTCTTCAAGAACATCAGGAAAGGCTGGATATGGATATCATAATCATTGGGGGGAGTGATATCTAATTAATGGGATGTGTTTATGCCCCTAGATTCTGCATGGGGCAATCTATAGAAGTGATCTTTCTGGGTGAATTCCAGGGACCCCTTCCTTACTGGGTGAAAGAGACATAACTGCAAGTTCAAAGCATCCTTTGGCTAGCCCTTGCTCTAGACTCTCATTTCACTCCTACACCAACCTCCCACCCCCAACACACACACACACACACACACACACACACACACAACTTCATGCTCTGGGACTATAGGCCTCCTGATACATTCAAGCCTGGGAGGCTTCATTGAGCTGCACTTTAGTGGCATGGAGGAGGGGTATTTCTCTGAATGAATACTTTCCCTAGTATTTTCAGTTTTCTTGCCTTCTCTTTGTGCTCACACACCTTTCCAGGTTTGTATAAGACACTTTCTATGATCTTTCTTTGATGGGGTAGTTGTGAAAGGGTTGAACTTTTTTGGTTCTTCACTATAGACCATCTTAAGGGGAGTCCCCTACATGCCTTTTTAAGAATCTATGTTGGTGAGTGAATTCCCTTTGCATTCTGGTTGATTTCTTTAGAGAACTCCTCTCCCCACTTCAATTCTTGATTTCTTCATAAAAAATAATCCTCTATGTCTTGACAATTACAAGTTTTAGAACTTCATATCCCTTCTGAAATAATTCCCACTTTAAATTTGATTCCAAAATATCTTGCCTTTCCAATCTGCTCTCCTGAAATTAATTCCATTTATTACTAAGGCTGTCATTTTGTCTATCTCAAATTCCAAGGTGTTGTGGTCACTTTCTCCCTTCAAAGGTCCCCATCATGTCTACCCTAGAAACCAAGTCTTATTTGTTTTGGCATATTCAAAATAAACATTTTCCCCAATTGTTCCTCAAATTTTTGGAGTCATGCTGGCATTAAGGGAAGTCAAGAAGTAAGTAGCTGGTCTGCTCTTGGCAGAGAATGAGCCACAGCTTTGGGTAAGCAAACTTTCTGCTATTTTAATAGTTAACACCTTATAGTCATATCAACTAGTACTATATTAATTTTAAAATAACTAATGCTAAAGACAACATGCACTCAAATATCAGGCATGAATGGTTAAGATATTTTGGACTTTCAGATCAATTCTGTTTTCAGTCATTCTAACTCTATTATCTCAGAGATCCAAAGATTAAAGGCATACTTCCAAAAATTTACTTCAATAATATGAAATGTCAATGGAGATAAAGTGAATTTTGTTGGGTCAAATATTTAAAGGATTTATACCTTCATCTGGCTTGTGGAACACAATTGGAGAACTCTGGAGTGGTTAATTAATAACTAATATTTATTGAGTGCTTACTTATATGTTCAGCCCTATGTTAGCAGCTGTGTGGAAACCAAAGAAGCAGGGTCACATCTAATGCTAAACTGTTTGCATATGCAACTTGTGTATCAGGCCACTACTCAGAAGCATTACATGCATATTTCTAGGAAAAAAATATTATAGCAGAGAGTGAGAGACTGTTATGGTAAAATAATGCAGATTCACAATTTTCCCAAATTTCCATTGCTTTATACCATTAAAGGAACATGATCAAGATATATACAATGTTAAATAATTTTTTTGCCCAGAAACACATGGAAAGTGGAGGAAATTATAGCTATATCTGAGCACACTTGGCCAATTTTTTGTACATGCCTATGGCTACAAGCAACAATTATGAACCAAAAAATTCCATTTTTAGTTTGTTTTGATGATTTTTTTAAAGATGACTTTCTTTTTTCTGTTCATTTATATGTAACTGGGCACTCTAATATTGTAGAAAGAGCTCCAGAATAGCTTTTAAGAGACATGGGGTCTCATCATTATTCTGACAATTAATTATGTGTTATTTGGCAAATCATTTTGATCTGTTGGGGCCTCAGTTTCTTCATCTTCAAAATGAAAGCATTTGACTAAATGATGTCAAACATTTCTTCCAGCTTAGCAATTCTATGATGCTTTTATTTAAAGAAAAGTCTCATTGCATAGGTTGTTACTATGAAAATTAGATGACATATCTTAGCAGAAAAGAATTATCAAATTTGAAGATCTTGTTTAATTTAGCAGCAATATAAAGTAATTGAATTTTGATTCATCTGTATTAGTTTTATTGATGCTGGGGGCACCATTAATTGTAAAGATTCTTTTTTTCTTTTAGCACACATCAATTTGAAAGAAAATTTCTTAGCCTTGATTCAGCTGCAATTGATTCAGTGAGCATGCAAGGGATTTTTTTCTTTTAGATATTAAGTGTTTCAAAAGTTTATCAGAATGCAAATCATAAAGAATAAGTAGTATCTTATTTCTATATGTGCATTCTATTTTCATTTTAAAAATACAATTTTCAAGATTTTTAGTTGAATCAGGATATTTCCCATAAAGTTTTTTTTTATATGGAATTTCTATCTGAAACAAAAAATCATGCTGGCTCTCTGGAAAAAAAAAAGAATACTTCCCAAATGTCAACAGCCAATATATTTTTCTCTGTAATAGACATTAGCAGAAAGAACAATACGGATATTGTTTAGAGACAGACAAATCTCAAAGGGCTGAGGATATTGGCTCAGCGGAAATGAACTTCACTTTAACATTTGTCTGGACTATCTGAACATGATATTTTAAAGAATTCTGGTGAGAAACCTTCTGGAAATGGATTTATGTAATTTGAAGAACCTTTCCTATCTTTTCAAGACAAGCATATTAAATGATTCACTTTCTTTGTAGAACAAAAGTGCTGCTTCTTCTAGTCTTGGCTAAAAACCCCAATGAAATAACTAATCTGAATACCATATAATATATTTTTTTAAAAAGTCAGAGTTGTCATTTTAAAAGGGTCAAGATTTTCAAGAGAGTTTGTATGTCATAGAATTTTAACATATGACACTGTTCTGGATACTACTACTTCCCCCTTCCAGATCTGTTCCTGACTTTCTGGACTTCAAACCCACACCTTCTCTACTCATAGCTCATCCTGAAACTTCCTTTAGAGTCTGGGGCCCCTTCAACATAGAACGGCATGTCATTCCTACTCATTATGGAATATGCATCCTTAAGGCATGTCCAGTTCCCCAAACATAACCTACATCTCCGCCTTTGTTGACTCTCTAATATTGATAATGATAATAATAATATCATTATGTAGTACTTTAAGGCTTGCAAAATGCCTTACAAATATTTCATTTTATTCTCACAGCCACCCTGGGAGGTAGGTATCATTATTATCCCCATATTACAGATGAGAAAATTGAGGCAAATAGCTGTTAAGTGATTTGACTAGTATTACACAACTAATAAGAATCTGAGGCATAATTTGAACTAAGATTTTCTTGACTCCAGGTCAAGTGCCCTATCCATAGTGCCACCTACATGACTATTCCAAATACTTAAAATGTCTTCTTCCTGTGTCTCTGCCTGTTGCCATGCTGTTCATCATTAAAAACTTAGTTCAAATGCTACCCTCCCTCTTTAAATACATGCAAACACATATGTTTAGGATGTTTCACTTACTATTTTATGATCAAGTTTCTTTTTACTGTTTATTTTATAACTGGTTTTGTTTGATGATCTACATACACATTTAATATGTTTTATATATGTATCTATAAATATGTAATGTGCTTTATTCATTTCTATGTATATATACACATATATGTATGAGCTAACATTTATATGGTGTTTACTATGTGTCAAGCACTGTGCTAAACTCTGTAGAATTATTATCTCATTTGATCTCCATAATAACCCTGGGAAGTAAGCACTATTATTGCCCCCCCCTCTTACAGATGAGGACACTGAGACAGAGATTAAGCAACTCATGCATGATCACACAGCTAGTAAGTGTCTAAGGCTGGATTTGAACTGAGGTTTTCCTGATTCTAAGGCCACCACTCTATTCACTTCACTACCTTGCTGTCCTAAGACATAGATATAGTTAGATAGATAGATAAATAGATAGATGGACAGACAGACAGACATAGATAAAATACATATAATATGGTATATATTATATTTTGTGAAAGGATATCTATCTATAAAGATATTCCCAAGTAAAATCAATTATAGAATAAACAAAACCAAAAACAGCAAGAAACTTCAAGTCCCTAAAAAATTAAGCTAAGCACCATAGAACTGTCTATGAATAACTGTATATGCAATTCTGTTCTATTATTTCCAACCAGATAAAAAAGGCCATGTGCATTAAATTTAATAACACCAATATTCATTGTATTTTGTCATTTGATTTTCTAATATAGTCAAAGTCTGTGTATATATTGTTCTGTTGGTTCTGCTTTTGTCCACTCTAAAATACTTCATGCGATTCTTCACATTTTTTTTCTTTTTCAGATTCATCCTACCTCATGGTGCAACATAGCATTATGTAAACATATAATTTGTTTAGTCAAATTATTGATTACTTAGTTTGTTTCCAGTTTTTCATCATTACAAATAAGGTTGCAATGGCTATTTTTTTTTAACAAATCTGACATTTCTTTCTTTCTTTAACTACTTTAAGGTTGGCAACCCCAAAATCAGATTACTGAGCCCAAAATATGAATACTTTTATTATATAATTCTATGGTGTCTTTCAAAAGAACCGATTTATACTTAGCAATATCATACCTTCCCCCCTACATTTCCAACACAAAGTTTTTACTCATCTTTTACCATCTTTGCCATTTTGATGTATACAAGGTAGCAACTCAGAATTTTTTTCATTTACATATATCCAATAAGTAATTCTGAAGGACATATAAAATTTTTGCTGATAGTTCATGTTTCTTACTTTGAGAACTGCCTGAACTTGGTCTTTGATCTTACAGCTACAGGAGAATGGTTGTATCATTCATATAAATTTGTGTCATTTCTCTATAAATTTTAGCTGTAAGACACGTTAGGAATATTTAGTGCAAAATATTTGTTACTAGTTCAAGTATTTATTCTTTACTTATTCTGGAGGCACTGAAGTTATTTATGTTAAAGTTTGTTATTTTTAATTAATTAAAATCTTTTTTCTTTCTTATTTCCTTTACATGCATGTCTTTTGACTATAATATTTCTCCTATCCAAGCTGTAACTTTCCATCACCTATGTTTTTATGATGACATGTTATATTTAGAGCATTGATCCATTTTGAAATTTATTATAATGCATGGTGTTGGATGTTGATCTAATTCCATTTTCTATAAATCTGCTCTCTAGTTTTCCCAGTGGTTTTTTATTGAATAATGGGTTTCTTCCCAAGCAATTTGTGTTCTTGGGTTTTGAACAATAGCCTACTATATGCATTTGGTCCTAAATCTTGCTTATCTAATCTATTCTATTTATCTAATTTTCCCTTTTTGTCTGTATAAGATAGTTTTAAATAGTTACTGTTCTGTAGCATAATTTATGTCTTACTGATACCATTTTTCCTTTCTTACTATTGTTTTCCCTTAAATTCTTTTTTTTTTAATTTTTTTTATTTTTAAGCAATCGGGGTTAAGTAACTTGCTCAAGGTTACACGGCCAGTTATTTCTGGGTGTGGTGCTGAGTGTCTGAGCCCGGGATTCGATCTCCAGGTCATCCTGACACTGGAGCCGGCACTCTTACTCTCTGAGCCACCTGGCCGCCCCTAAGCAATTGGGGTTAAGTAACTTGCTCAAGGTTACACAGCCAGGTGTTTCTGGGTGGGTGCTAAGTGTCTGAGCCCGGGATTAGATCTCCCTTAAATTCTTGACCTCTTATTTTTCCATATGAGTTTCAATTTTTTTTGTCTAGTCCCTTAAAGTGTCTGATATGGTATTTTCAAAGATATCACATTAATTGTGTAGATTGGTATCATGATATCGATTAGATACTATTGACTACTAAATACATTTGACTCATGTACATGTTGTATTTAAATATATTGTTTTATTTATTTTATAAGTCATAGAATGCAATTTTAAATTTTTACTAGTCTGAAGATATATTTTTATGTTATATTAGATAAGCAAGATTTAGAACCAAATTCATAGAGCAATTTATTGTTCAAAACCCAGGGACACAACCTACTAAGGACTGAACATATTATTCAACAAAAACTATTAGAAAAATTGGAAAGCAGTTTTGTAGAAAATGGAATTAGACTATCCTAAAACAAAATAAAACCACCTACACCAATGAAATCACAGATACAGACAAATCCGTGTTTGTGTATCACTTTGGATTTCATCAACATAAGGGACTCCCAGAGATAAACTCCATCTATTATTCTATATTTGTGTCTTTTTACAATTTTTAACTTTAGCGAGTTTTCTGGAGTATTGAAAGATTAAGTGATTTTGCAGGTTACATAGTAAGAATGTGTCAAAGGCAGGATGTGAAATCAGGGTTCCCTCACATGGAAGCTGGTTCTCTACCAACTAAGCTATATTGTCTCTCATTAATAATTATTACTAATAATTGATGACATTTAGATAGTGTTTAAAGATGTGGAAAGAATTAGCATATGTTTTCTTTTTTTATCCTCTTAACAAAATTCTATGAGATAATCCTATTGGTATTATTATCATCTTTTCTTCCCCCAAATAAGAGATTGGAAAAGTTACTGACTTGCTCAATCCCACAGATAGTAAATGCCAGAATTATATTGAAACCTGAGTCTATCTTGAATTCAAGTCCAGTTCTTCTTTAACTGCATCATGTTATATATGGTCCATCTAAGCTTGGAACATTGACTATCTCTGCAATTATTTAAATCTTCCTTCATTTCTATAAAACAGTTTTATAATTATATTTCTATAAATCCCATATGTCAATTATTAAGTTAACTCTCAAGTAGTTAATATATTTTTCTGTTATTTTAAATTGTATTCATCTTCCTACAATTTTCCCTTGGTTTTGTTAATAATACTTAGAAATACTGTTGATTTTTATTTTTTCTTTATCCCACTACTTTGCTAAGATGATTATTCTGATTTTTTTTGCTGTTGTTGATTTTATCAGATTTCCCAAATAATTCTTTATATTCTCTGCCAATAAAGATATTTTAGCCTCTTATTTGCCAATGCTTATTCTTTTTATTTTTTCTTATCTTATTGCTACTTTTAGCATTTCTATGACTACATCAAAGAGTAATGGTATAGTGGGCATTTTTGCAAATAATGGTAGGTTTTGGTTTTAGATGAATGATTTTAACCACATGAAGGACAAATTCTTCCTTTTAGTATCAATATCAAACTTTTTTTTTCAATTGGTTCAATTCAGTCTATGCAAGGCACAATGCTAATTGTCTATTGAAATGAATATGTCAGAAAAAGTCATGAGAGCAGTCAAAAACTTGTAGATTCCACACAGGCCTCATATTTTTTTATATTTCCTGAATATTTTCTTTAAGAAAAGAATTAATTTTAATGCTAGACTTTGGGATAGCTAAATAAGATCACAAAAATGAAACTGATTATATTTTATTATATATGGAAAGATTCCTTATTATTGTAGGTCATTCTTAAATTAAGTTATTCTCTGTATAGTCAAATCAACTTATGATAGCAAAGATTTAAAAAAGTAAAAACCTAGAAGAAATCATAAGAGTGATTGTGGGAATATGACAGTGTGCTAGGACATAGAGGATCCCAGACCCCCCACAAATATCCCAATAAAGCTCTAAAAATTTACCAGATTAAAAAACAAAACAAGGCAACAAAAATCAGCTATAAAATCTGCCTGATCCAGGTCTAAACAAAAAGACTTTCATAATTTTGCAGAAGTTAGAAATAAACTAAGTTAGATATAAGATTGATCCATTATGAAGCAGTCTAGTCCCACAGTGAGGTGGGGAAAGGGGAGAATGGGATACTAGAGCTCAATGGGAGCAAAAGAAAGGTTCCAGAAGAAAGGTATCTTGAAGTTGTTAGTTACAGCAAAAGAAAGGCCATAAATAATATTCAAGTATTCCTGGGCTAACCAAGCATCCAAGAATCCTGGGGCCAAAACAAGGCTGGAGACAAGGCCAAACAATTCCTGTAGAATGTGGGACCTACTGTTAAGCACCACACTCAGAACCAAGCAGGACCAACCAATACCATCCAGGCATATAGGTGCATATTTTGACAATCTTCCAACCCAAACACTGTGGATGGTGATATATGTAAACCAAAGAAAAAAAACAAAAATAATGAATAAATTTCTTGGACTGAGAGATCCTCAAGGGGCAAACCCAAAAGAAAAGAGTATCTCTACAACAGACCAAAATAGAGTATCCGCAGAAAACTGTCTTAGACACAAGGACTACAAAAGTACTTAAGAAGAAGCAAATGGAATAGCTACAGTGGAATGAAAAGGAATGAAAACTGATACTTTAGGACAGTGGGAAACCTTATCCCAAACCAAAAGTCTTAAAAATTAGAATGGATCAAACACAAAAATGGCTCAATTGGACAATAAGGAACATTAAAAACAAATCAACACAGTGAGAGAGAAAAAAACCCAGGATAAAATGTGAGGAATATGAGGTCAGAAACAATTCAACTGAAAAATAGGAAAAATGATTTAAGAAACTTTGGACTACCTGAAAATCATGATTAAAAATTTTTTAGATATGTTTGGAGAAATCATAAGTAAAAAACTGCTTAAGTCTCTTCCTCTTTGCCAGAGTGCAAATGCAAAGAAGGCAATGGTCACCTCTTGAAAGAAACCACAAAATGAAAACTTCAGAGATTCTAAGTCAAAGAAAAGACACTGCAAGTCACCAAAAAGAAATTGTTCAAACACCAAGGAGACAAAATCAGGATCATACAATACTTGGAAATCATCTAGGGACAAGAGAACTTGGAATATATTCCAAAAGGCAAAAGATAAGAATAAATTCCCCAGAAAAAGAGTTATTCTGTCCACTGAGGATAAAGGCACAGCATCCCCACAATCTGGAAAATGCATGTAAAATTTTTTGGCCCTCCCTTTGTGCCAGAGAAGAAGTCTGAATTTTTTCTTTTTCTTTTATGAGGTGTTTACAGTGCATTATTATAAAATTTGGGTTGATATTATACGACACTATACATATATTTTATGCATTTCTGAGTTTCTAAACTTTTTCTGTGTCATCTGCTGGCCTTCAAGTATTGTCTGTGACTTCTGTAGAACTCCCAAAAAATTCTCATTTAATTTCTTATGCCAACCTATAATAGAAACCATAATAGGGAAAGCCAGTATATGGAAGGGATAAGTGAATAATCTTATAGGGAAAAAAACTTTTAATAAATAAAGAAGTTTCAAGCATTTCTTATGAAAATAAAATGCAGTAGAATTTTAAAATGGAAATTTAGGAGTTAAGAGAAACAGAAATATACACATATATGTTCACTAAATAGGGATTGCTAGAAATGAATTGTTTAGGTGCTAGCAAGAAGAAACAATAGACTTCTCAGAATCCTATCTTCAAAGATTCTAGAAAAAGGTCATTAAGGTAAAATGGCTTTGTCCTGTTTTGATAAGTAAACTACAGGTATTTTATACATTCTGTGGCTATTTTGAATGAAATGTCACTTTCTATTTCTTCCTACTGGATTTTATTGGTAATATACAGATATATTTTTTATATGTGTAGATATATTTTATAGACTGAAAATTTGCTGAAGTTATTGTTTAACTTTTTAAAATTAACTCACTAAGGTTTTCTAAGTAAACCAATCATGTGTTTCTGCAAAATGAGGTATTTTTGTTTCCTTTTGTCTGCTTATCCTCCCAATTTCTTTTTCTTATTTTATTGTTTTAGCTAGCATTTCTAACACTATATAAAAGTGGTGGTGATAATGGACATCCTTCTTTTACCCATGATATTACTGGAAAAGCTTGTAGTTTATCCCCAATATATATAAAATATTGGATACTTGTTTTAAGTAGATACTACTTACATTAAAGAAAAGTTCATTTATTCCTATGCTTTCTAGTGTTTTGAAAAGGAATGAGTGATATCATGTCAAAAAGTTCTTTTTACATCCATTTATATAATATATAATTGTTTTTATTCTTAATATGGACTCATTAATATCATGATTTCAGATGAGGTGTTGAAGGTTACAGCAAAGAGACTTGATAAAGTGAGATAAGAAGAAAACTACATTAAAATAAAGATTTGTTGTTGAGTCATTTTTAAGTTATGTCTGACTCTTTGTGACACCATTTGGGTTTTCTTGGCAAAGATACTAGAGTGGTTTGCCATTTCCTTTTACAGCTCATTTTACAAATGAGTAACTGAGGCAAACAAGGTTAAGTGATTTGCCCAGGGTCACACAGCTAGTAAGTATCTGAAACCAGATTTGAACTCATGAAAAGGAGTCCTCCTGATTCCAAATCCAGAACTCTATCCACTGTACTACATAAATGCTCTCATAGTAAAGGTACCATAGACAATGAATCAATATCAATACTTAATATAAGTGAACTGGACATCACACTATCTAAATATTTAAAGGAGCAATTCATCTAATTGCAGGGAGAAAAATTATAACTGTAATGTGTGTGACATAAATATGCCACTTTCAGATGTAAACAAATCTAACCAAATGATAAACAATAAAGTTAAGGACCTGAGTACAAATTTAGAAAAATCAGTGTACTGGAACTGGGCTAATGAGAGAACTTAGAAATATATTTAATTCCTTAACAAGAGGGAAAGGGAGATGGGAAAAAGGGAAATTAGAAGGAGGGTAGATTCAAGGAAGACTTAGCAATAGTAAAGAACTGAAAACTGAGAGGGTTCCCATCAGTTGGGGAATGGCTGATCAAATTATGGTTATAAATATGAAGAAATACTATTATGCTGTAAGGAATTATGAAGAGGGTAGTTTCAAAGAAAGCTAGAAAAACTTGTATGAACCATTTTCAACTGAAATGTGTAGAAGGTGGAGAACTAATATCATAAGGGCAATATTGTGAAGGTAAGCAGCATTGAAAGTTTGAGAACTCTGATAGCATAATGACCAGCCCCTCAGAAGAGTCACATGAAAAGTATTACTCAATATACATATATATACACATATATGCATATATTTGCACATATATGTGTACATATTTGTATCATATGGCCAGTGCAGAAATTTGTTTGTGACAGAGATTCTGCTCTTCCTTCATTCTCAAAGAGGAGGCAGAGGTGGGAAAGAGAGAAGTTTTTCAATTGAAAAAAATTTTAAGCAACCAAAAAAAAATGTGCAGCTCACAGATTTTCACCAGTTATTCATGCCTCTCCCACCATTGAAATTACATTTCCCAATATTTTTTATTTACTTACACATTCACATGATCTTTCCCCAAATAGAATATAAGCCCCTTGAGGGTAGAGACTGTTTTTTTTTACTTTGTATTCTTAGCAACAATACAGTACTTGGCATGTAGTAGCCACTTTGTAAACTCTTCCTTTTGTTGCCACTGGTAACTCTTTTGAGACGGTCTCTATGGATAGTAAATGGGCAAATATTTACTCAGGGATTTTGATTCAGAATTTTACATATTGGGGTGCCTATTAGAAGGGACAGGAGAGAATTACTAATATGTGTATATATATACTTATGAACATATATGTGTATGTAAATATTTATATGTATATATCTATATCTACATATTTATAAATATACATATATATAGTTTCAAGCATGAATCTGTTTATATTCACAAAGGATTATATTTAAAATTATTAAACTCAAAATAACAAACCTGTCCTTAAGGCAAGTTATAGTAAGCACAAAACAAAAATTATGAATCAATTTTGACTATCATAATAAACTATGAACCTAACCCATCACCTGACTTTACTTGCCATTTCTAATAGAAACATCCATGGAACATGCTCCTGTGAATGCTAGTCATTGCTGTCTTATATAAGGCAAGGATATCCTCTTTGACTACTTTGTCTAGTTCATGTCTCACTTTTGCGTGATCACCTAGGCCCTTTTAGCCTTCTGAATCTGGTTTAATGTTTTAGTGAAAATGGTTAACTGAGGCAAAGGTGAAATTGAGAATGTGAACTATATCCTAGAACCATATCTCATCCCATTTACTTCCTAGAAAATTAGAAGAATTAGTTTCCCTTACTGTAACTAAGCTTTTATGTGTCATTCTTTACCTCTCGACTCTGCAAATCATCCTGTAGAATAATAGCTGACATTTGTATAGCACAGTAAAATCTGCTTAATAGTTTGAACTAATATTTCATTTGAATTTCTCAACACCCCTATGAGATAAGTACAGCCCATTTCACAGATGAAGACAATGCTTAGAAAGATTAAGAGACTTGGCCAGGCTTATATAGGTAAGAAGCTGTAGAGGGGCGTTTCAAATTCATGTCTGCATAACTCCAAATCCAACTCCATCCATTAGACCATGCTGCTCTCATACAAAATGTGGCTTGGATCCCCACACCTAGGATATTGTGGCAGTATGAGAGTTGTTTGTCATTTAGCTCATAAAATATTTTCTAGGCTAATTGTATATAAATCTTTCTAGAATATAGATTTTAAAATTGTATATGTGCACAATATCTAGTGTTCATTTTTCTTGACCTCAATCTATCTAATTTAAGATTAATTTAAATTTTGATTTTGCATGTTGTTGCCTTTGTATGTTTTTTTAATAGTGAAGAATAATACTGATAGCAAGTTTATAAATTAAAAGTCAAATACGTATACAAACCCCAAATTATTCCCACAGGAAGTAAGCTGCCTAGTTATGTAAACCCCTTCTCTTTATTAGCTTTCCAGAAACAGATGATGACAGTTCTCTCATTTGCAGAGTGTATCCAGAAGGATGAATATTACCCTTGAGAAATACAATATAGCATACATGACTTCTTATAAACAAGGAAACCATTTATTAAGTTTTAAAGAAAGCATATTCAGAAAAACTGCAAAGAGAAGAAAGTAATTCATATAGAAATCTAAAAGCTAAGTCAACCTCCTACTTCATGAAATGTTTCTAGGATGGTTGAAAGAAGGTGCACTTAGAGAAGAATAGGCCAAAATCAACCACTGGGGCCATAACTCTGACTACACAGCATCAAAGGCACTATTCTGGAAATGGAAAAATGCAAACAATTAAGTGTTGGCTCTGACCATAACCCATCAAAGTGACTAACCTGACTTAAAAAAGAAAAAAACAACAACAGCAAACACCCCTTCAGTAACAACCTATATCAATTGAATTCAAGGAATATTTATTCATCAGCTGTTAAATAAATAGTTAAACACTAGCCTTAACACTGTTGATGGGTCTGCCTGTCACAAACCTTGCTTGACTCCAATCCATCCTCCATTAAGGCATTGAAGCAATTTCCTAAAGCACAGGTCTAATCATGTTCCTCTCCCCACTCAATAACTCCAGTGACTCCCTATTGCCTCTAGAAAAAAAATGTTCTGTTTTGGTATTCAAAGATCTTCATAACCTAGCCTTTGCCAGCCTGTCCAGTTTTCTTACACCCTACTCCTTGAGATCTGTACTATTCAATCCAATGACACTGGACTCTTGCTTGTTCCGTAAAGAAGAAACTCCACTTCTCATTCCAGGAATTTTCTTTCCTTTCCCCATGCCTGGAATGCTCTCCTTCCTCCATTCTGCCTACTGACTTTCTAGCTTCCTTTAGATGTCAACTAAATTCCCATCTTTTACTGTAAGCCTTCCTTCTGATGCCTTCCTTCTGTTCATTATTTCATATTCATCTGGTTTGCATATATTTGTTTGCATGTTGTCTCCCTCATTTTATTGCAAGCTTCTTGAGAGATGGGACTGTCCTTTGCCTCTTTTAGTATTCTTAAGGCTTATTAGAACATTACCTAGCACATAACAAGAACTTAATAAATGTTTATTGATCAATAAGCAAAAAAATATATTGCAAATATCATTGCTGCTGCTGATGCTATAGTGACATTCTTTGCTTTTATGTTCCCACAATTGTAAGTGTCTGCTCTACCCCAGTTTCATTTAATCGCTTAACAATAAGATTAGCTTTCACAAAGAAATATTTATTTCAAAGGGATAGCAAGAACAAACATACAAACATCCCCCCAACACCTGGGAAGCATAATCCCCACTTCAGTACATTATTCGCTGAGGAAGGAAAGGGGATTCAATTTGCAGCTTATCTCAAGTCCTATACGGCATAGTCCCCCTGTATTCCAAGTTCAAAGCCCTCCTTGGGCTCAGTCCGAGCCACTCTAGCTTTTCAGGGCTTCCCTGATTGGTTGATTGGCTGCACATCTGGCCTAGAAGTCTGGCTCTAAGATTGTCATGGCTGGGTCCCAGGTCTGAGGATTCTACCACCCATATCTAGAAGTGAAAAGAGTAAACAGACCAGACCAAAGTTCCAAGCTTCTTTATGGGGGGCTATGGGCCCTGTGAAAGGAAAGAAAGGAAGGTAGTCTTCCCCTCCCTCCCCAGGCGACTCATGGCATCCATACCATGGGTATACTGACACAGCTGTGGAAAGAGACAGACAGACAGGTTGGTTTGAAAATGTTAACTGTTTCAAATATGCAGCTAATGGAAAGAGAATGCCTCCACCCATACAGAGAGGAAAACAGAATATCTTCTTCCAGAAGCAAAGCACCTCCACATCAGGTGATTTGAGAATGTGCAGCAAAACCCTCTTGACACACTTATTTATCCAATAAGCATCTGTTAAGTGCCTATTGAGTACAGGACATTAATCATATCCACAAATATAGGTCTTATTCTGCATCTTAAGTCCATCACTTCTATATTAGGATGTGGGCAGCATGTTTCATCATGAGGATTCTAGAATCATGGGTGATCATTGCCCTGATCTGATCTTTTAAAGGGATGTTTCTTTTTCATTTTGTTGTTTTTATATCAATTTTTCTCCTGGTTCTACTCAATCCACTCTGTATCATTTCATATAAGTCTTCCTAAGTTTCACCACAACCATTCCTTTTTTCATCTTTTAGCAAAATAATATCCCATTATGTTCATATACTATAATTTGTTCAGCCATTCTCAAACTGAAGGGAATTCCCTTACTTTTCGATTCTTTGCCAATATAAAGAGAGCTCATATAGATAATTTTTTGTCTTTTACCTCTTTCATTGAAATCTTTGAGGATAAAACCCTGGAAAGTTCTTCAACAGGGCTAGCTAGAACCCCTCCCCAGTGTCCAAAGCCCTCTGACTATATCCCTTTTCTAACCTTGGCAGAAAATAATGTTCCATTGTGGTTTCTTCTAAGATTTCCTAATCACCACCTGGCTACTATTCTTCCTCAATCTTTGTGGAGTAGTCATGGGAAAGACCTGGCCTATACTATCATCTTTGCTATTCTTATCTCTCCCAATGTTTTACTGGCCCACACAACTCTATTAAGGATTCTACCCATCTCCAGGGGTTCTTTCTTTAGAACCACACCACTTGCCTCTCACCTACCCTTTTCAGAGGCAGGGAAGTTGGTGTTGGTGGTGCCTTGTCATGCCTCATTGGATGAAATGGAACTTTTGGGGGAGGCAGAGGATTGGCTACTTCCAGCAATTGGATTTTCCCCAAGGACCATCATTCCTATTTTGGGTTCTACTCATTTGGAACAAAAATTTCCATACTGGTGTTATGGTAAACATGACAAAGATGTGGCCAAGATGACCTCACAAATTATATTTAGCAGTTAATATCCAAAAGGACGGAAACAAATGTAACTAAGGCAATATGGAAATTTTATTTATATATCAGCTTTTTCATATGTACAAAACAAGTGAAACAACTGCATCTCCAAAAATTTGTGCAATATTCTTTTTTCCTTTCATGAAAACTCAAAGTGCTATATAAATGCACATTGTTATTATATCATCATTTAGGAATTTTGACATTCTAGTGCCAGCTGTTCTCCTCTTAAGCATGGCTTTGATGTCTGCACAGATCACAGTCCAAACCTTTAGTACTAGACACTTGGCCCTACCATTGACGATTATTATAATGATTACTAAATTTGTTGACATTCACTTAAGCAACAGGGACAAGATTTCCTTTCATAAGAGATATGAGCAATTTCATTAGAGCTTGTCATTCATCTTTGTACCTCTGTAATATACCTTGTACATAGTGTATATTTCATTGAAGGTTTAAATTAAATAAATTATCTTATTTAAAGAGAAGTCTAGTTAAATAAATTATCTTATTTAAAGAGAAGTCTAGTTAAGGTAGGTCTAAGGGAATTTGAGGTCTTTTAAGAGTGGCAGATCAGCTCTCTTTCCCTGTCATTGCTGAGTCGAGCAGGAGGCAGAGGCTCTTGGGTATTTTCAAGATTTAGCTTCACCCGTGAACCGGTGCCATGGCCAAGGAAGGCATTGCTGCTGGAGGTGTAATGGACGTTAACACCACTCTACAAGAAGTGCTGAAGACCGCACTCATCCACAATGGCCTAGCTCATGGAATTCGTGAAGCTGCCAAAGCCTTGGACTAACGCCAAGCCCATCTTTGTGTACTTGCTTCCAACTGTGATGAACCTATGTATGTAAAGGTGGTTAATGCCCTAAGTGCTGAACATCAAATCAACTTGATCAAGGTTGATTATAAGAAGCTGGGTGAATGGGTAGGCCTCTGAAAAGTTGACAGAGAGGAAAAGCCCTATAAAGTGGTTGGCTGAAGTTGCGTTGTTGTTAAGGACTATGGCAAGGAATCTCAGGCCAAAGATGTCATTGAAGAATATTTTAAATGCAAGAAATAAATAAGTAAAAGCCTTGGTCCGATTTGCAAAAAAAAAAAAAAAAAAAA
>NW_027186523.1:1649894-1722688 GCF_028583685.1 Petaurus breviceps papuanus | reverse complement strand
TATATATATATATATATATATATATATATATATATATATATATATATGTATGTATGTATGTCCAAAGGACATATAGGCATATATCCTTTAAATAGACTAGAGAATCTATGTCTCCTTGGGATTTTATTGGGAGAGTATTTAAGAGGGTGAGGGGGGAAGTTGTTTATTGAAGAGAACTTCTTAATTTTCGACACTAGAGAGTATCCTCTATGACTTGTACTAAGGAAGAGCCCTTAGCTATGATCATATTGCTGCCAAGATAACATTGTGCTAGGGTCTAAGGGAGTGAAATTTTCATCATGAAAGAGAAAAGCTAAGAGGCCACACTATGACAAGGTAAAAGTTTTTTTTTTTTTTTAAGATTCAGCTTTCATTTTTCAAATCAACATTGATTTACTTCTTATGGAATTGGGGTGGAGGGGAAACACTTTTTCTATAGGTGTCCAGGAGAGAGGAGAACACATTGATTTCTCTTGCTGGACAAGGTTGTTAGAATACATTCAAAGATAAAATGACAATCCCCATTAGTACTAACAAGTGAGGTGGGTTTAGTTTCCCTATTTCAGGCTGAAAACATTTCCTAAAGTGACTTTCTCTTGATTTGCTTTTCCTGTGCTTATACATTCCCTTGTTGAAAGAAAATATGCATCCTGCACCCCCTATAACAGTAATTTTAAGAAAAGTGCAGTAAACATAAACTAATGTAATGGTGGGCTACACAGAATGCTCTGTTTTCATGAAATAGACCACTAAAAATACTCCTCAAATTAACAATGCAAAAGGAGTAATATTGTAGTTCCAAACAATTCCCAGCTATTCTTATTTCATTTTGTAAGATGTTGTTGACAGAATCTAGCCTCAATAATTATTTTTTCTAAATAAGAGGGGAAAAAAGCTATATTATGCATTTCAATTCAAGCACTAAAAATAACTGAGAACCAAGTACACAGAGTTCAGACTATTAACAGCATTGAACACTGTCAGTTGGTGGGGTGGTATACATTTCTTTAGCTTATGTGCCAAGATCTAGGCTTATTGCAGAGAGATGTTCTTTGGATCAGTAGAAAGCTTAAAAGGTGAGGAAAGGGGTTGGTCTATGACAGTGATTACAAACCCTGGCTTTGTAACACCTCAAAGTGTCACCAGTTAGCTAAAAGGATGTCACAAGTTCTCAGAAACTCTCAAACCAAGATGAATTTTAATTCAATTTGATTTTTAAAAATAACAGAAGCCAGAGATCACTTCTGGGGGAAGGGTGCCACAAAGTCAAACAAACTAAACTGTAAATAGGTCCTTGAAATGCCTAAGGTTTTGAGACTCATTGTTCTATATGTTTGTCTTGATGTTTAGCCAAATGTGGTTAGACACAGGACAAGAATCCAGTTCTGTCCCACAGAAAATTCAATTTGCCTACCTTAAATGTTGCTACAGTGCCCCATCAACATCCCCCCACCAACATTTTACCCAGCCTTATCACCACAAAGTGTGAGAATATTTGCCCAGGGACTTAACCTCTTTTTTCAGTTTATTAATTAAAATGATAAACAAAATATTGTGTAAACTTTATACCAATAAAGCTAGGTGTGAAATGAGAGTGAAAATGTTTATTTAGAGGAGTAGAGAAAATTAGTAGGCAAAGAATGAATATAAAATTATATTGAAAAAGGAGCAAAATATTTTAAAGAAGGATATACTACCTAACCAAGAACAATCTAATATCAATTGCTATACTAGACACATTCACTTCCCACATATTTAATGGAATTTGGCACTAAAATTAAATTATCCTTCACTTTGTATTGAAAAAAGTGGTCTTAAATAGAAACATGCTACAGTAGTGCTTAGATTTTTAGTCTTGGTTCAAGGATGAGGTCAAATACCTCTGCCTTACCAGGAATGGGACCCATTTAATGTGACCATACAGAATGACCAATGACACATGGAAGTTTATTTCTCAGGTTCTAGGGAGCTAGTGTCTACAGTCTTTCCCATCCACAAGTGAATGAATGAGCAAATAAACACATATTGTTTACTATATGCAAAGCACTTTGCTAAGCAGTGAGGATATAACTACAAAAGTAAGCCAGTTCCTGCTTTCAAAGATCTCATTTTCTAATGAAGTAAACAATAAACATGGAAGGTTTCAGCTACAAGTCACATGGAAAGGTTACATGGTCCTTGGAGAACAGCAGCAGAATAGATGGTAATACCTCTTTTTAATGATAATTCCACTGACAAAATCATATCAGTGTCTGATGTTGAGCCACTTGACAGTGTCAAGGATTCTGGCAACAGTAACTTTGTGTTCTACACCTTCAATAGATGTGTCTGTAGTCCATGAAAGAGCAGCTGGCAGGCTAAATTTCTAGAAGGGTTGCTTTCCAAGGTCCTGATTTCCATTCAGCATAAATTTTCCATTCACTTAAAAAAGCTACTTGAGAGATAGATTGACATAAAGATGACAGTATTGGTGTTTGGTTTAGAAAACCTAAGTTTAAAACCCAACAAGCTAAATTAGGAGTAGTCTCTAAAGCAAAGTACTAAGATTAAGACTTCTTTTAGAACATGGGATTTAGCTGAGACTTGAAGGAATCCAGGGAAGTTAGGATGCAAAAAAGAGTGGGGAGAGAATTTCAGACACTGAGGACAGCCAGTGAAAATATTAATATGTGGGAGATGGCATGACATGTCTAAGGAACAGCAAAGAGGCCAATGTCACTGGATTGTAGAATAAGATACAAGATGTCTGGAAAGATAGGAAGGGGCCAAGTTCTGATGGGACTTTAAAAGTCAACCAGAGGATTTAATTTTGATTCTGCAGGTAATAGAGAACCATAAGATTTTATTAACTAAGGGAGTGACATGATCAGACTTGTGCTTTAGGAAGATCAATTTGACGGTTGAAGAGGGTGGATAGGAGTAGGGAGAGAGACTTAAGGCAATGAGATCAAATGGAAGAGTATTGCAATAGACCAGGCATAACGTCATGAGGGCTTGGATCAGGGTGAGTGACAGCAACAGAGAATAAAAGGAGAAATATGCCAAAAATAGTTACAGAGCTAAGATAGACAGACCCTGCAATAGATTGGATATGGAAGAGTGAGGTAAGGAGTCAGGAATAACATCTATGTTACAAGCCTGGGTGAATGGGAGGATGGTAGTGACCTCCACAATAATAGAAAAGTTAGGAATAGGGATTTAAGGGAAAGATAATGAGTTAAATTTTGGAAATGTGAAGTTTAAAATGTCTACAGGACATCCAGTTTGAGATATCCGGTAGACAGCTGGAGATGTGATGCAGAAGGTTGAGACATAAATTAGGACTGGACACATAAATGCAGGAATTGTCTGTATATAAATGATAATGAAAATCATGGAAGCTAGCATCACCAATTGAAATAGTATTGAGGGAGAAGAAAAAAAGGCATAGAAAAAATGTTGGGAGTGCCCCTTGTATGAAGATCCAGCAAAGGAGACAGAGAGAAGAAGTGGTCAGACCAGTAGAAAGTGAACCAGGAAAGAGCAATGCCAAAAAAATCTAGAGAAGAGAGTATCAAGGATATGAGAGTGATCAAAAGTGTCAAAGGCTACAAAGATGTCAAGAAGGATGAAAATTAAGAAAAGGCTTTTAGATATGGCAATTAAGAGATAAAGAGTAACTTCTTAAAGTTTGGTACTCAGAACTGAACACATTCCAGATGAGTACAGTAGGATTTTCTGATATATTTTCCTAGAAGCTATCCCTTCTTTTTTTTTGCTTTTTTTGGAGGGAAATTGGGGTTAAGTGACTTGCCCAAGGTTATATGGCTAGTAAGTGTTAAGTGTCTGAGGCCAAATTTGCACTCTGGTCCTCCCGATTTGAGGTCTGGTGTTCTACTCACTATGCCACCTAGCTGCCCTGAAACTAGCCCTTCTTAATGCAGCTCAAGTTTGCATTAACTTTTTGATTGCTATATCATTATTTCAGTTCATATTCTTTCACTGAGAGGGAGGCAGGTCTCAGTGAGAGCCAGAAGAATGAAAGAGAAGGAAAGGAAAAAAATTAAATAAAAGTGCATTTATGACTTATGGAGCAAAAATTCCAGAGAGCACAGTGGAGCTTTGGTAATTCATCTACCTGGGTATGGTATGACTAGCTAGAAGTTTGGTAATCACTGAGAAATGAATTCAGGTAGGTTATCAACACTCTTAGGGGTTATGGCTCAAAGAAGCATCCTCTCCGGATGTAGACAAGTTCAGTTGAGGAGATCAGTGTGCGGAGTTTATTGAATGATGTTTCTCTCCTTTCATGAAGGCAAGCCAGGCTAGACCAGACCAGACCAGTATTTCTCTTCATCCATACAGGCAGGAAGAGGTCAAGCCAGGAGATAGACAGAGCAAGGAGAATGAAGTGCTGTCTTTCTCCATCCAAAAGAGGCCAGCCCCTAGACAGGCTCAGGATGGAATGGGGACTTTCTTTGTCCCCTGAAATCTGGAAAAGTACCCAGGATCATTTTTGCCTATTGTCTCCTATATGCACAGAATGTAAAGAAATGTACAGAATTTCTCAGTGACATTTTGAGGGTAGCATAGCTGCCTCAGTTCAGCTCACGGGAAGATAAGAATAGACCTATCTAGCATCTCTTCCCTCATCCTTCTCCAAGGGAGACCTTAATTCTGGCTGGGAGGGAAAATAGAAGGTTGGAGCCTGTGGCTGGCCACCCCGCTATCCTCAGAGAGAAGGCGTGGGATTATATCTATTGATTCTCTGAAATATTATTAGCCTAGATGATGTAAGTTTTTGTTTCAGGTTAAACTCCTGATTGTGATTCATTAATGGGGAAAGGCAGGTCACAAGCTTTATATGCAAGGATTGACCCCCTTCTCATCAAATACCTATTACACAATGAACACAAACATATCAAATAGGAAAAAAAATCCATTTATCCTAGTCAACAGCAAAAGAGAAATCAGAGAAAGTATACACGTAAGAATATATACCAAACAATACAGATAGAAGGAGCTTTCCCATTGGGAATGAGGTAACTCAGCTCAACCAAGATAGAGAAGGTCCCAGATCTCACCCAAGGGAAAAAATTCTCTCAAGTCCCTAGTATAACAAGCTAAGTATAGAGATATGACAGACTGACAGATCTTTTCATGTCAACTTCTACCCAGAGTCTTTCTTTTTTTTTTCAGTGACCTGAAGAGAGATTGGCATTACAGATGTCTCTTCAAGCTGGAAGTTAGAAGACCCCAAAGAAACTGAAGAGACACTATCTCTCCTTTCTCTCATGCCTGCCAATTCCACTCCACCTCTAACTCAGGCACAGGGTATTGATCTCCACCAATGAAGAGAGAGTCCCATACCAATGGGCTTTGGGGCTCAGGTCACATGAGGAAAGGGCTCAGGTAAACTCTTAATACTACACAAATGGGTGGTATTATTCTTATAGATCCTAATCAGATTCAGTGTGTGAGCTCTGAGAAAGCCCTTTAATTGTGTAATATATTAGTTTCCTCATATGCACAGTGGGTGTGGTAACCTCAAGCCCCACAACATCCAAAGTTTTGTCTCCCAGAAGACAAAAAAAGTTGGTAGATTGGGAAGCTTCTGAGGCCTCAAAGGAAGAAGCCCTGGGGTGGGGGAGGTAGCAATTCCAATAAGTTTCACTGTACAACATATAACTCAACAGAGTTTGGAGCTCTAGCTGAGTCTAAGTTGGTCAGAAATTGGACAGGCAATGCAGAGTTAGGGGAAACAACAAGCCACAGTGAGCACAGAGAGAAAAGAAATAGTGTAGTAACCTTGATGACTTACTCTTTGGTCATGCCCCCTCATATTTCCCCAAAATTTAGCTTTTAAATTTAAATATTTTTTATTTTAAATTTTTCAAATTTTAAATTTTACAAAATGTGAATGACATTCTTTACTATTTTCCCATCTCAATACTGCACTCCACCAACAATAGAAAAAAATTCCAGGTCTTCTTTGCAAAACAATCTCAAAATCACATAATGGTATTTGGCTAAAAATAATACTTTTCCCAGATATGGAAATATACAATAATTTAGTAACTTAGTCTACAGTTTATTCTGATCAAAATTATCTTTGTGTAGGACAGATATATTTAGATCTTTCAAAGACATGCAGAAGCTAGTTAGTTTCTAATGGCCTGTAAATCTCATAGGTTGGCCATTAAGAAAGTACAATCATGAAAGATATAACCATGTATCCTTTCTGTTTGCTCTCTTATAAAAATAATCTATAGGTCATATACACTAAAAAGAATTATAAAATCAGTTCACCCTGCCTTTTTTTAAATCTCTAAAAAATAAAAAACACTAGCACAAAACTAGAAAGATAAAGTAGAAGAAAATACATATATTCTTTGTCTCTGAGAAATTATAATGTCTAGTGTCAGTCACCAAAAATAGGAAGAGAACATACACAAGGTTGGCTGGTACTAGAACTTCTCTGAGCAACAGAGATTCAGAGTAAGAGTAGGGAAGGTAGTAAGGATGTCTACCAAAGGCTACAAACCTCTGCCTGGGAATGAAATTCTCAATTTCCCTTTCAGAACCACATTGATAATTAAACTCTTCAGTTTCCACAATTGTCTGGGGCACTATCATAAAGTGCCCTTTTCTAATTCTCCTAAAATATGTCAGTATATCACATTCTTTGAAGGAGAGGAAGAATTTTTAACAAACACCTTCATAGGGTTAAAGCATAATACAAGGGTAAGCTTCAATCTATTTTGTAGATGTAGTAGAAAGAGCATGGAATTTCCAGTCAGAAACTCATCCTGGTTCTTCATTAATTATGTGACCTTAGATTTAACCTGTGTTGTATTTATCATCTCTGAGACAATATTTCTTCATCTAAAAAATGAAATAACTAACATTTGTCCTAATATATCATGGTGTTGGTGTGGATGGTCAAGTCAGGTGTGAGGATCAAAATAAAAGTGGTTTGTGAATTGTAAAGGACTGTACTGATATCTCTTATTGTAACCAATTCGATATCTATATGGATGCAACCCAAGAAACTTTAGAGGTTTTGGACATTCAACCTGAATATTTCAGTGTTCCACTATTTGTTACCGTGTCTAATAGAAACAGAAATATGGACCATTTTGTGATTTTCCTATAATCACATTTCTTTTCTTTCTTTAGAGCCACCAATGAGGGAGGGATTGAATAAGGCAACATAAGTCTACCTAGAGGGCCAGATTCCCACAGTGACTTCATATATGTGTTTCCTACATAAACTATCTTGTGCTCCTTGATTTGAAAGTGAGTTCTGGATTCCAAACAGCTCCATTGGGGTCAAGAATAAGTTAAGAAACTGGCTCAGTGTTATTTGAAAATAAATCTACTTTATGAGGCAGCAAGACAGGAGAAGAGAATGTTATTTTAATACCTCTGCTACTCAGTGCTCAGATGGAATGTTCTTTGACTCTTTGCTTCTCTGTACTTCCATTTCAGCAACAAATTTGTCCTATATTCAGAAGTTATACCTCATTGCCAAAAGTTTACTGTGATGTTTAGAGATGCAGTGGGGCCAATCATTTGCATAATCAAGATAGATAGCCAGTTACAACCACATAGTGTAAGGATCCTAACTTGCCCAAAATTATTTTCCCCCAATGGCACACCAATAGCATCACTTTTATCTTCTATCTGGTCTAAAGTCCCTATAATAATAGTAATTATCTGCAGAAGGCTACTCTCAAAATATATTCCTTGTCAATACCTTCTACAGTCTGCTTCAGTCTTTGCCCATTAATATTACAAATATAAATTGGTTTCATGGCTTATGAGGTCTTTGCTTTAGAAACACATAGAACCTGAAAAGATAAGACATGGAAAAAATTAGCTCCAATGGGGAGAGAAGAGGAGTTTCTAAGCCATGGCAGTTCCATCAGAAACCAGCAGGCATAATGAGCCACCAGGTACAGGTACCTCGTTGAGGTAGAGGAGGTAGGCCCAAGGGGCACTGCAAGTGTGTATGAAGATGCAGGAGAATGAACTGCTTATGTCAAAGTTTTGCCTACAGCCTGATCAGCTCTGAAATGGGCTTTTTCATATACTTTCAAAGTCAGTGATTTTACCTTTCTTTGGATACCCAGGGCTTAGCACAGTAGCACATAACAGATGTCTGTTTAATCAATGTTTGTTGTTGTTATTTTTGATGATGATGATATGATGACAAATCTGTATGAGATTTTTTTTGTTCTAGTAAAACCACAATATCAAAGGATGACTTGTACTTTTTTATTATGGCTAAACATTTCATAAAACTCTACCTAGCAATATTTTTCTTTTTGTTATTGTTTATTCCTCCCTTCTTCCCTCATTTCTTCCTTTCCTCTTTCACATACTTCTTCCATTCTTTTTTCTCTTTCCTTTTTCTCCCTTCTTTCTTTCCTCCCTTCCACACACAAAGATAGTATTATGAAAAAGTGAAAAGTGTAATGTATTGCATTAAACACAATTGAGACTTTTCTTTCCATCTTTAGAGAAATATATGGCACATCTGCAGTATCAACAAATAGTTTCTAATTTAGCAAAAACATCATAAAAATTCTCAGTGTCCAAAAAGTAACTAATTAACCTTCCTGAACAAACTTTAGGAACACTAATCTGTCACAGTAGGCTCTGTCTTGTACATGTAAATGGCTGAGACTCTGTAATCAAATTCTCAATGTGAATTTATAGCAATATGTTTTTTAGAGAAGTGTATGATGGGATGCAACAGACAGAGTGGGGGGACAATTAAAGAGAATAGCACCATGCTTAGCGAGACCTTTTACTCTGAGAATTAAGCTTCCTAGGACTGCACTGATTTATGAAAGTTCATGTTTATTTATCAGGTAGAACAACATTATTAAGACCCCACAATGCCTCTCCTACTATATCACCAGCAATGCAAATACTACCAGAGTTAAGCAAAGAGTTCAAGTTACTTACCAGGAATTTTTTGTTTTCTCCAAAGTTATATGTCCCCTGGCAACTGTTGCCAATAGGAAGTCTGTCTCAATCCACATAGTCTTACAAGGATTTTGGTCTTGCCTCAGATGTATCTGTTTCACCTACTAAGTGAGAGTATATGCCCCCGTCCACTGTCACTACCCACTGAGCACTCCCAATTGTTTGGGGTGCCTGTGTGTGTGTGTGTGTGTGTGTGTGTGTGATTTTACTTGTTAGTCAGTGAAGCACAGTGTTAGAGAAAACCCATTCTAATGGCTGTTCTACATTCAGAGAAAATGTTATTATAATTTTTTCCAAATATGGCAAGATTGTTCCTGCCCAGTGTTATAGTAGATGATTTTATAGCTGAAAGCCAGGTCAAACTATGCTATTTTGAGATCTTCACCAGAATACTCACCAAAAACAACAGGCTGGGTACTTTATGCAAATTTGTAAGATATATTAAGTAGCTGCCTTAGAGATTTCACATGAAAGTTGACTATACCATTCATCTCAATTTCACTCCTAGGCTTCAAGTAAGAGAGATCCATGACACTGATTTATCTTTTCCTTGTTTGGAAAGTAGGAGACAAAGCTAAGAAGTTTCTGTGGAGATGAAGTTCAGAACTGAAATATGAACAAACTAAGATATTGTTGATTTAGAATTTAGCTGGAAGGGTCAGAGGCAATAGTATGCAACGTCTGAAATAGAAGCAGGGTGATAGAAGTATGAGATCTTGGAAGTAAAAAGGACCTTTAATTCAACCTATACCTACAGACAAATTCACTTTACATGGGGATCACCCAATGTTTGATGCGTAGTCATACACCTTTTGATTAAAAACTTCTAGTAGTAGGAAACCCCTTACATAAAACCTAAATTTACCAGAGACTTTTTTTTTTAAGCAATCAGGGTTAAGGAACTTGCTCGAGGTTCCACGGCCAGTTATTTCTGGGTGTGGTGCTGAGTGTCTGAGCCCGGGATTCGATCTCCAGGTCGTCCCAACACTGGAGCTGGTGCTCTTACTCGCTGGGCCACCTGGCTGCTCCTAAGCAATTGGGGTTAAGTAACTTGCTCAAGGTTACACAGCCAGTTATTTCTGGGTGTGGTGCTGAGTATCTGAGCCCGGATTTGATCCAGGTCATCCTGACACTGGAGCCGGTGCTCTTACTCGCTGAGCCACCTGGCTGCCCCTAAGCAACTGGGGTTAAGTAACTTGCTCAAGGTTACACGGCCAGGTGTTTCTGGGTGGGTGCTAAGTGTCTGAGCCCGGGATTAGATCTCCAGGTCTTCTCAACACTGGAGCCGGTGCTCTTACTCGCTGTGCTACCTGGCCGCCCCTTACCAGAGACTTCTTAATCATTTGCTCCTAATTCATGACTCTTAAACAAAAATAAGGTCCAAATCAGATGGGTGAATGGAGGCTAGCAAATGAAATGAGTCTGATATTTAAATTGCAATGGCTCAGGACAAGCAAGATAAAGAACTATATACATTTGCTACACTCAGTTTGTCTCATTTGTTCAAATGTTTGTCATGTCTATTCCCATGCACCACAGCACACCAGGCCCTTCTGTCCTCCACTATCTCCTCAAGTTTGCCCGAACTCGTATTTGTTCCTTCCATGACATTATCTATACATTTCATCTTCTGCTGCCTCTTCTCTTTCTGTTTGCAATATCTCCCAATATCAGTGTGCTTGCTTTTTTATGAGCCCTGTCTTCTCATAATGTGGCCAAAGTATTTAAGCTTCAGTATTTTTTTTCTTCCAATGAATAGCATGAATTAATTTAAGTATTGACTGATTTGATCTCCTTGCTGCCCAAGAGACTCTCAAAAGTCTTCTTGAGCACCACAATTCAAGTATTGATTCTGTGGTGCTCAGCTTTCCTAGTAATTCTAATAATCACAGCCATATATTACTTATGGAAAACCATAACTTTGACTATATGGACCTTTGTTGGTAAGATGATGTCTCTACTTTTTAGTATGCTGTGAAGATTTGTTATAGCCTTCCTTCCAAGGAGCAAGGGTCTTTTAATGTTTGCAGTCCATTTTGCTGTGATCCACACAGTCAAAGGTCTTTGTATAGTCATTGAAGCAGAAGTAGATTTTTTTTCTAGAATTACCTTCCTTTCTCCATAGTCTAGTGAATATTGACAATTTGGTCTCTAGCTCATCTATCTCTTCCAAAACCAGCTTGCATTTCTCATAATTCTCAGTTGACATATAGATGAAGCCTTGCAGAATCTTAAGTATAATCATGCCCACATGTGAAACAAGCACAATTGTTCAGTAATTTGAACATTCTTTGGTGTTGCCCTACTTTAGGACTGAGATATAAACCAATCTTTTCCAATCCAGTGGCTACTATTGAGTTTTCCAAATTTGATGACATAGAGTACAACACTTTAAATATCTTTTAGGATTTTACATAGCTCAGCTGCAATTCAATCACCTCCACTAGCCTTATTGTTACCAATGCTTCCCTACTTGACTTCGTTCTCAGAGATGTCTGACTCTACATAAGTAACTATACCATATTGATAGTGCTGAGATCTTTCATGTATAGTTCTGTACATTCTTGGCACCTCTTCTTAATCTCTTCTGCTTCTGTTAAGTCGCTACCATTTTTGTCTTTTATCCTATCCATTTTTGCATGAAACATTCCATTTTTATCTTTAATTTTCCTAAAGGGATCTCTTGTCTTTTCCATTCTATTGTTTTCTTTTATTTCTTTGCATTGTTCATTTTTTAAAAAGTTTAACCTCTCCTTGCTATTCTTTTGAATTCTGCATTCAGTTCTGTATATATTTCCCTTTCTCTTTCCTTCTTACCTTAGTTATTTGTAAAGCCTCATCAGACAGCCATTTTGCTTTCTTATTCTTTTGGGGGGGATACTCTTTGTTGCTGCTTCCTATATAATATTAAGAACCTCTGTCCATAATTCTTCAGACATTTTACTAAATTTAATCCTTTAAACCTATTCATTACCTTCACCACATATTCATAAGGGATATTTTAAGTCATGTCTCCACAGTCTGATATTTTTCCCTAGTTTCTTCATTTTATAACTAAATTTTATAATAAGCTTATGATCTAATCCACAGTCAGATATATATAACTTTGTCAGCCATAGAGCTTCTCAACCTTTGGTTGAAAAATATACAATCAGTCTGCTTTCTATATTGTCCATTTGTAGAATCACTTTTGGGTTGCTGACAAAGATTGTTTGCTATGGCCAGCCAGTTATCTTAAGGAAACCTCATTAGCCTCTGCTCTGCCTCATTTTATACTTGAAAGTCAAACTTGCCTGTTATTCAAATTATCTTTTGGTTTCCCACTTTAGCATTCCAATCCCCTATGATGAATGTTACATCTTTTTGTGGTGTTATTTTTAAAAGATGTTGTAGGTCTCCATAAAATTGGCCTCTTCAGCATCAGTGGTTGGAGCACAGATATATTGTGATATTGAATAGCTTGCCTTGTATTTGAACAGTTGCCATTTTGACATTTTTTAATCATACCCCAGTAATGATTTTCTCATTCTTTTATTGTGTATGGGGGCTATTCCATTCTTCCAAGGGATTCTTGTCCACAGTAGTATATTACCTGAATTAAATTCACCCATTCTCATCCATTTAAGTTCACTAACACTCATGGTATCAATGTTTAAACTTTCCATCTCCTGTTTGATGACATCCAGCTTCCCTTGGTTCACAGATCTTACACTCCAGGTTCCTATTCAATACTGATCTTTAAAGCAGCAGATTTCTTTTTCATCACTCTTGGTTTTGATCCAGTTGCTACTTATATTTGTCCTCTGCTCTTCCCCAGTAGCATGCTGGATACCTTCCAACCTGAAGGGCTCATCTTCTAATATCATACCTCTTAATACTATCCATGTCTTTAATACTGTCCATGGATTTTCTTGGCAAAGATTCTGTAATGGTTTGCTATTGCCTCCTCCAATGGATCATCTTTTGTCAGAACTCCCTATCATGACCCATCTGTCTTGGCTAACCCTGTATAGCATAGCTGATAGTTTCACTGAGCTATGCAAGCCCCTCCACCATGACAAAACAGTGATCCAGGAGGGGATCTTGTATCCTGGGATGACCATGTTTTTATGACTCTTGTAGTAGGCTAGGAAGACCCTCTAATTCTTTCTGAGGTTAGGAGAATTCCTACAACTACCAGTCAAGTTCACATAGAATTGATATGGCAAAGCAATCCAATTGTGACATATTACACGAGGTATTAAACCTCCCACATGTGACAATCACATGTGTGTCAATACATACATGTATTGGCTTTGCTTACAGACTTGGTTTTTATATGCCATAAAATCCAGTCAAGGAGTTTGAATGAACTCAGAGCACAATATCTGGTGTAGGCATCCCCACCTGCTATTCCTCAAAGACTCAGACTATCAAATAATTTAAACAACTTCATGAGGCTTTCACTGTCCCAGGGGTGGAATCTAACTGAAGATATTTTCTCTTCTCATCTTTCTTACAGGTCCCAATTTAGACTAGGAGAAAAAATATTTAAAATATATTAAAATTCTAAATCCACTACAATTCCAGGTTAGGCTTCTTTTTAAAGTTTTGTTTGTGACTTTTGTATTAATATCATAATCCTTTCTGAATATTCCCCTTACTCTTCTTTTCCCTCCTTATCCACAGTAAGCCTCTTATGATAAAGAAAAAAAAAAGAAAAAGCTAAGTGAAATCAACCAACAGACTGACTAGAATTCATAGTAAAAATGCATACTACAGACCTATAGTACTCCATCTTCTCAATGACAAAAACAAAATACATTTCTCAATTCAATCTGCTCTCTAGTCAAAATTGTTCTAAATATTTAGAAAACATTTAATTTCATTGCATTATTATCTGGGGCAACTCAGTGGTACAAGAGATAGAATGCTGGGCCTAGAGTCAAAAGAACCTAAGCTCAAATCCAGCCTCAGACACTCATTAGGTGTGTGACCCTGGGCAAGTCACTTAACCCTATTTGCTTCAGTTTCCTCATATGTAAAATGAGCTGGAGAAGGAAATGGAAAACCACTCCAATACTTTCCCAAGAAAACCTCAAACGAGGTCATGAAGAGTTAGATACACCTGAAAAATGACTGAACAAATCAATATTTTAATTTATATTGTTGTAGTCGGATTTATTTATTTTTTGCTCCTTATTACTTCACTATGTATCATTTCATCTGTCTTCTCATATCTTTGCAATTTCCTCACATCTACAATTATGTCACGATTATACTTTGATAGGGAGAATGGTGCAGAGAGCAAGCCTTGGAATCAAGAAGACATGAATTCAATTTCTGCCTCTGACACATACTGACTATATAACCCTAGGAAATTCACCTACCCTCTCAGACAAATGTTTTTTAAATGCTCTTAACAAGAAATATTTCCTAAACAGAAAACAAAGCAAGAATTATTAAATCATAACATTCCACCTATTAAGCTGGGACATACTCTCCCACAAATGCACACAGTGTCAGTGTGGAATGATGGACACAAACTTACAAAACCGTGGCATGGAGGTACATCAGTGTAGAAAATGTATTCTTGGGCAATTCACAACTCTGGTTTATAAGTCTTGGGGTCCTTGGTCTCCCTCAGGAGCCATTTTACTACAAGTCACCGACAGATAGCCTTGTTCTCTTCTGGGTCCCTCCACCATCCTGTTGATTGGGACAATGTCTCTGTTTGTTGCTGCGTTTGGGTCATGCTGGTTGTGGGCTGCTCAGGCAAGGCTGAACTCCCTCAGCGAAAACAGAAAACCCAAGTCTGAGAAAGCAGATGAATTTTGTTATTGTTCTTGTTTTCTAGCTCTGCTCCTTCGGCTGGGCTCTCAAGATGATTCCCAACTCCCAGGCACTAGTATCAGTGAAGACAAAGGTAAAACCTTTCCCTTTCAATGAACTCTTCCAAGAAGCAAAGTTTCTTCCTCCAATGAGCAACTCCAAGCAACAAAGATTTCCCTCCAATTAGCTCCTTCAAGCAATAATGCTTTTTTTCCCCAATTACTTCTTCTAAGCAGAAAAGCTTTTCCTCCAATCAGCTCTTGAAAGCAACAAAGTGTTTCATCCAATTATCACTTCAAAGCAGTAAGCTTTCTTCCAATTACTTCTTTTGAGCAGTAAATCTTGTTTTATTTCAATCAGCTCAACTCTTAGGCAACTTTATATATTCTTAAGTTACAGAGCAGGTTCTTATCTGCATTGGTTAAGGGCATTAATTCCTCAGGAGAATCTTGCTATGCCAATGAAATCAGGGACCAATTAAAAAAATCCCTTATTTTCATATGCTACAGTATGTTTGGCCATTTCTCAAATTGTGGGCATTCACTATGGTTCCAGTTCTTTGCTACAATATAATGGTAGCAGTGATTTTGTATGAATGGTTTGGTATATATGAGGCCTTCTTTTTGTGGTTTTGGGTTTTTTTTTTAATTTCCCTTGGATAAATAGCCAGTGGTGAGGTACCTGCGTCAAAGCATATGGACAATTTAGTCATTTGCTAAACATATTTTTGAATTGTTTCCCAAAATGTTTGAATTAGTTTACAGTTCTACAAAACATGTTACTGTCTTCTCAAAGCCCCTAGAAGATAGGGGGTCCATTGATCATACAAAAGCTGACTGGAATTTCCCCAGTTAAATGGCAAGAGGAGGTTATCCCCCCAGGAGTTCAAGGATGCCTCCATTGTCCATCTCTATAAAGGTAAAGGAAATAGGCTGTCCTATGACAATCACAGGGGCGGGGGGAGGGTCTCTCCTAGTCATTACTGGCAAGATTTTTGCCAGATTCCTCCTTAATAGGCTGATCCTTCACCTGGAAGATAGTCATCTACCTGAGAGCCAGTGTGGCTTTAGAAAGGGCCAAGGAACAGTTGATATGGTATTACTGCCTGACAACTCCAGAAGAAATGCCAGGAGCATAAGACAGGTCTGTACACAATGTTTGTAGATCTGACAAAGGCTTTTGATACTGTTAGTTGTGAGTGTTTATGGAAAATTATGTCAAAATTTGGTTGCCCAGAGAAGTTCATCAACATTGTATGTTAATTTCATGATGGCGTGCTTGCCCAGGCTCTGGATAATGGACAATGCTCTTGTGCTTTCCCAATCAACAATGGAGGTGTGCTTGCTCCCATGCTTTTTAGCATGATGTATTCAGTCAAGTTGTCAAATGCTTTCAATGAGGATGAACATGGCATCAAGATCAGCTGCCACACTGACGATAAATTCTTCAACTTGAAAATGCTACAACCCAAGACCAAAGTAGAGGGAATGTTGGTGAATGATTTTCTCTTTGCAGATGACTGCACTCAATGCAGCCTCTGAATCTGAGATGCAATAAAGTATGGATCAATTCTCTACTGCTTGTGCTAATTTTGGCCTAGCAATTAACACCAAGAAAACACAGGTGCTCCGTCAGCTACCACCACACCATCCATATGTGGAACCATCAGTTACAGCAAATGGAGAAGTTCTGAATGGTGTGGATAAGTGGACTTGCCTTGGTAGTATACTTTCCAGGGATGTACACATTGATAATGAGGTTGACATATGCATTGCCAGAGCTAGCTCAGTGCTTGGGAGGCTCTGAAGGAAAGTATGGGAGAAGAGAGATCAGAAGAATGATTACCAAACCAAAGGTCTACAGAGTCACTGCACTGACCTCATTGTTGTATGCCTTTGAAACCTGGACAGTATACCAGCACCATGCCAGGAAAATGAATTGCTTCCATTTGAATTATCTTAGGAAGATTCTGAGGATCACCTGGCAAGATGAGATACCAGACACGGAGGTTCTTTCTTGAAACTAAACTGCCAACCATTCAAAATCTGCTTTAGAGAATACAACTCGGATGGTTTGGCCATATTGTTTGAATGCAAAATGTATTCTTGCCAAAAGGATTATTTTATGGAGAACAGACACAGGGCAAGCATTCACACGGTGGTCAGAAGAAGTGATATAAGGACAATAATTCTCAACAATACAATTCTCAACATCTCTCTTAAGAACTTTGGAATTGATTGTGTGACATGGGAGACATTGGCACAGGATTGCTCAGCATGGCGTGCCCACATCAGAGAAGGTGCTGTGCTCTACGAGCAAAGTAGAATTGAAACAGCTCAAAGGAAATGCAGGATATGCAAATTTAGAGAATCCATGCCAAATGTTCACATGAACTATTTGTGCTTGACCTGAGATAGAGCATTTCGAGTTAGTATTGGTCTGATCAACAACAGTCAGACACACTGAAACTTGACTCTAGCATAGTGATGTCATTTGGTCCTCTTTGAGAATGAAGGACAACAACCAACCAATCAACCACTTCCACCTTTTGGATCTGTGCCTCTTTTCTGGGTTTGTGGTGAAACCTCAGGATTCTTTTTTTTCTTTTTTTAATGATGTCTTATTATTAGTCGCTTGGATCATTTTAAGTTTACAATTCTTTGGAGAACTGTTTGTTAATAAACTTTTATCTTTGGGAATGGGTTTTGGTCATATTTATTTGCACTAACTTCTAATATATCTCAAATATTAGATCTTTATCAGAGATATTTGATGTAAAAATTTTTCTCAAAGTAAGAGTTTCTTTCCTAATGTTAAATACTACATGTGTTTTGTTGCAAAAGCTTTTCAATTTCACATAATCAGAATTGTCTATGTTATCTTTGTTGATTTCTTTTATTTCTTTTTTAGTTCAGAATATTTTCCCCCATAATGACAGTAGTGAAAGATACTGTCTTCTTTCAAATGGTATAATTTTGAACTTGCTACTTCCATCCTGGAGGAAAAGCAATGATAACAGCAGGTCAGGGGCAAACTAAAACCAGACCCATCACAACACCCCCTGCAACATTTTTTGTAAACACTGAGCTTCACTATTCATCCACTATCACCTTTATGGATAACTGCATCTCATCTCTTATTTCACTACATATTCCTGTATTAATCAATCATTGGGAATGCAGGAAATTATCCCCATCTCCTATTCTCATCTCCTGAACTATGTCCCACCCATGTACTACTCTAATCCTGTCTAATTGTTTTACCATGACTGCTAGAATTCCTATTTCATAATGAACAAACTTCCTTTGTCCTGAAAATATTTCTCTCGTTCTCTTTCAATCGACTAGCTCTCACTGAGATTTGATTCGTTCACCCTTTTCTTCCTACTTTTTCCTTTTCTAACTCCCCACCAATAACTCCTAATCCCTAGGCATATTCTCTGCAATAGGCCATATCTTTTTTTCTTGCCATGTGACACAATGATATTGGAAGAAACCTTTCTCCCCACCACCATTTCCAGACTTTCCCTTTATCATCATCACTTAGTAAGCTCTCTTCTTTTAATATGAACTCAATCACAGTTCTTCACTCAGTCCACATCATGATAGCTACTGTAGTCTAGCCCCCAAGTCATTCTATCTCCATCCTCAATTCAGTACCTAGCTTGCCATTTTCCTCTCCTCCCCAACTTTGGGGGGGGATTTGGGGACATTTATTATTTTTTTTCCTTTTTTTTCAAATCAAATGCTTTATTTATTTCTGGTTTACATCATTCATTTCCACCGGATTTTGAGTTACAAATTTTCTCCCCATTTTTTCCCCTATCCATGGCCCCAAAATAGCAATCCCACTGGATATCCCCTCCCACAATCTGCTCTCTCCCATATCTTCTCCCATACCCCCTTCGACTTTCCAGTAGGGCATGGTGGGTCTCTATGCCCCAGTGCCTGTATATCTTATTTCCCAGATACATGTAAAATAGTATTAATTATAGCATATATATATATATATTAAATATTTGATTTTAACTTTGAATTCCAGATTCATTCCCTTCCTCCCTTCTCACCCACCCTTACTGGGAAGATAAGCAATTCAATATAGGTTGTACATGTGTAGCTATGCAAAACATTTCCATAGTGGATATATTGTAAAAGACTGACTATATTTCCCTCTTTCCTATCCCACCTCCCACTTGTTCTATTCTCTACTTTGATCCTGTCCCTTTTCAAAAATAGGTGCTTCCAACTTCCCTCTCCCCCAGCCTCCCCTCCCTTCCATGATCCCCCCTCTCATCCCTTTTCCCCCCTACTCTCCTGTAGGGTGAGATACCCTATTTAGTGTGTATATCATTCCATCCCTAAGCCAAATTCAATGAGAGTAAGGTTGACCCATTCCCTTTTGTCTTTCTGTTCTTCCCCTCCATTATAACCATCTTCCCTTGCCTCTTCTATATGAGATAGTTTACCCCATTATGTCTTTCCCCATCTCCTCTCATTATATTCCTCTCTCACCTCTTATTTTCACCTTTTAAGTATCATCCCTTCCTATTCAATTGGTCCTCTGCCCTGTATCTCTCTATACCTGTAAACATATATACACACATTCACATATGTATTCATACACCCATATACCCTCCTATATAGACATATATATGTATATACTTCTATTCCCTTCAAATATTTTCATACTGATAAAAGTTTCATTGGTTACAATTATTGTTTTTTCATGTAGGAATGTAAAATAGTTCAACTTTAATAAGTTCCTCATGATTTCTTTTCGCTGTTTACCTTCTCATGTTTCTCTTGCTTCTTGTATCTGAATGTCAAATTTTCTATTCAACTCCATTTTTTTCATCAAGAATTCTTGAAAGTCCTCTATTCCACTGAATAACCATATTTTTCCCCTGAAACATGATACTCAGTTTTGCTGGGTAGGTGATTCTTGGTTTTAATCCCAGCTCCTTTGACCTCTGGAATATCATTTTCCAGGCCCTTGAGTCCCTCAGTATAGAAGCTGCCAGATCCTGTGTTATCCTGATTGTGTTTCCACAATATTCAAACTGTATCTTCCTGGCAGCTTATAATATTCTCTCCTTGATCTGGGAATTTCAGAACCTGGATATAATATTCCTAGGAATTTTATTTTGGGGATCTTTTTTCAGGAGGTGATATGTGGATTCTTTCAACCTCTATTTTGCCCCATGGTTCTAAAATATCAGGACAGTTTTCCTTGAGAATTTCTTGAAGGATGATTTCTAGGTTCTTTTTTTTGATCATGGCTTTCAGGTAGTCCAGTAATTTTTAAATAATCGCTCCTGGATTTAATTTTCCAGGTCACTGGTTTTTCCAGTAAGATATTTCACATTGCCTTCTATTCTTTCATTTGTTTGGATCTGTTTAATAGTATCTTGATTTCTCATTAAGTCACTAGCTTCCGTTCGCTCCAATCTAATTCTGAAGGAATGATTCTCTTCAGTGAGCTTTTGAGATTGTTTTTCTATCTGGCAAATTATGCATTTTAAGGCATTCTTCTCCTCATTGCTTTTTTGAGCCTCTTTTGCCATTTGAGTTAGTCTATTTTTAAGGTGTGATTTTCCTCAGTCAGGCTGTTGACTCTCATTTCATAATTTTCTTGCATTGTTCTCATTTCTCTTCCCAATTTTTCCTCCACTTCTCTTATTTGCTTCTTAAGGTCCTCTATGGCCTATTACCAGCTCATATTTTCCTTTGAAGCTTTTGGTGCAGGATTTCTGACTTCACTGTCTTCCTCCTCTTCCATGCTTTGATCTTTTTGTACCCAAATAGGAGTCTAATGTTGTATTCCTCTGTTTGCTTTGCTTCCCCCATTTACTCATGTTGCCACTCAATTACTTGACTTTTGGGCTTTTTGCCACAGTTGGACTCTGCTACCAGACAGGGGAGCTTCATACCAAATGCTGGGGTTTTCTCAGCTGCCAAAGGTATTAGTTGTGTGCCCTCTCTGAAGCCTCCACATGCTCAGGCAATTTAGTCACACACCCCAGGACCTCCATCCTCGACCACAATCCCGATTCAAGGAGGTTAAAGCAATAGCGATTACCCCTCAGACCGATTGCTTTGTCCCCCTACAATCTGCAGGCCAGAAGCTGAAGCAGCCATGTGATTGAGGCTGCAGGGCCAAGGCACTTCAGCAGCTTCTTGCCCCGGGGGCAAAATCCAATGCACTCACAACTACTGGATCCCAAAGTCCACACTGTACTGACCTCTCAGTTTGTCCTTAGCATCTATGTGTTGATAATTCTGGAAACCACCACAGCTGCTGGTGATCTGAAGTCCCACCAGCCAGCGGCTGGTCAGGTCCACCTCAGGCTCTTGTGGGACTGGGCTCAGCTCCCAGAGTGTGCTTGCTTCCAGCCTGCCAGGCTGTCCTCAGTGGGAGGCTAGCTTCTCTGTGTCATTTTGTGGTTTATGTAGCTCCAAAGTTTGTTCAGAGTCCCTTTTTACCTGAATTGGGGGAGGTGGAAGCCGGAGGCCAGTGAAATCCCTTTTTCTACTCCACCATCTGGACTCTGCCCTCTCCTCCCCAACTTCTACATTTACACAAGGTGAGTTCATATTTATCCTAACCTTCCAAATTCCTCAATCTTCTTAAATCACATGACTTAATCCTTCACAACCTCAGTCACACAAAGGGATAGGCACACATCTCACCATTGTCCTTAGTGTTCTACTTCCTAAAATAGACACTTGGATATTCTTCTTCTGACCACAAACTTCCATCTATCCATCTCTCCTTCAGCCTCACCCTTCTATACTGATTGTTCTTATTAAGACCTCCAATAATTTCATCCATCAGTACTTACACAGACTATAACCTATTTGTACACTGACTACTCTCTTCCCTTTCCAACATCAATCCTATAGTTTATTATTTCAAAATGACACTGTCCTCTGCTCTCCCTTGTCTCTCTGTTCTATCCTATCTCTTGCCAAACTCTTCACTGGCTGGAGTTGAAGGAAGTCACACAATTGTGCTGACTGTGTAACCTATAAATTCATGTTATCTATCTTTAACAGGGTACTTGTAGCAAGGCAGTGGTTTTATCCCCCCTCCCCTCCCCATAACTGACTCCTTTCTCCTACACAGAAGCTCTTCAAAAGCTTATGTTTCCTCCTCAGGCTTTCCACATCTTTTCCCTCTCTCTTTAGCCAAGGACCTTGTCTTTTACTTTACAAAAAAAGCTAACAAGAACCAAACTGACTTTTTCTTTCTCACCTATAACACTCCATTTTCCATCTGCAATCTTTCCACAGGCCAGCTCCCATGCCTTACGCTCTATCTCATAGAATGTTTTTCTTCCCTCAAGAGGCAGCTCATGAACCACTTTTTATGTGAAACATTTCTTGATCACCCCAACTACTAGCCCCTACCCCTCAAACTGCCTGTCTTTAACTAGCTTGTATTTATTTGCTTCACATTTACTGAAGAACACTTTTTTCTTTTCTTTTTTTTTTTTTTACTCTCTCAATCATTAGAATACATGTTCTTTTCCAAAGCGGATCATTTCATCTTAGTACTTATATTCTCAGTACCCAGTACAATGCCTGGCACACAAGTTTTACATAATGAACTTTTGTTAATAGATGGCTTGATTAAGCCATTTGAAACTTATAGGAAGTCCTTCCTGTCTATGTTTAGATTTTAATCAGCACTAAATAGTTCTGAGTTTATAAATGTATGATATACTTTGAACACTGGATGTGCTATTTCTCTTTACTAATACTTTTTTCTTCATTTCCCTGGATATTCTAGCACTTCTATTCCTTTAAACAAATTTATACAATAATAATTTGTTGACTGGCTCTACAAATTCATCTTTTGATATTTTGATGGGCATAGCACAAAATCTGAATGCTAATTTAGTTAGGATCATAGTATTACAGAATCGAAGGAGTCCTTAGAGAATGCCTAGTCTACCCTCCTCATTTTACAGATGAGGAAACTACAGAATGGAGGGGTGAAGTGACCAAATTAAAGTTTCATATGTAATAAGTGGCAGAGCCAGAATTGAAATCCAGATCATTAGATTTCAAATTCAGCACTCTTTTCACTGCATTGTGTTGGCTTCACAACCAATGCTCATAGTCACACATGTCAAATAGATATGGATATAGAAGAGTTATAGTGTCTGCCTTCTTTCTGACACTGACAACTTCTTTAGCAAACTTTAGGCTTTTGTTGATGTTTTCTAAATAGGGATAGTCTTTGTCAATCAGTCCAAAGAATATCCTTTTACAGGATACAGAGGGATTTTTCTCAAATATCTTTTATAGAATGCCTAGAATGGAATAGATACTTGGGATCCACTGTCCAGAACAGCGGGACACTGTATACCTTCACTTTTTATATGTGTTCCTGAATGAGGTCTTATGAGTCCAGGTGAAATGGACCCTTAAGCAGCTGGTGATAAGCTTAGGCTCCCTTTGGTCTTACTGACCTTTACTCACTTGATGTTTTCTGCTTCTTTGGACTGTCCTGCTCCTTTTTCTGCCACTCTCTGTGGCAGACTGCATATCTATATCACAGAGTTAAAAAGTTTCTCATCTTTTTGCTTTGCAGTAATTTTCTGGAACTTAGTATATACCCAGACACTATGGTCAGTACCAAATGGATTTCAAATCATTGCAAGCATTCCTGCCAGGTTATATCAGTCATTGGGCTGGTATAAAATGTAAATGCTGGTCTTTCCAGCAGGTTATTTCTTTTTCCTCCTTACTAAATTGCTAATCCTATAGTAATTCATTCTCAATAGAAATCCAAAATTCTATTGGTTTTGTCCCAGGGATACATGGGACCTTTCCTGAGAAGATTCTTAACTTAGGCCTGTGCTTTCTCTGTGGTATATGAGCTTTAGAACTAATACCATTTTCTGGTTACAATGTTTCCCAACTTAAGCTAGTTTTTAAGTTTCTGTACCATCAGTCTTTCTCTGGCCTTTAAAATTTCCAATTGTTTAATTAACTCTTATACTTTAGAAGGAGGTGTAATGACTACTTCCCACATGCTGTCCCCTAGCATCTCTACATCAAGAATTTGAGAATGATCACTTCTTTTTGGTAAATCACAAAAACCATACTGGGTGACATCTCTCTTTTTGGACTTAATAGTGATTCCTACACTTTTCATTGAATCTCTTATAACTCCTTTCCATGTTTTTGCTATTACAGTGTCTATTCCTAGAATAAAAAGACTTCTTTATGTTTTTATATCCATTGCCTAACACTAAATTTCTCAAGTTTGATTCCATTTTGTTCAAATTCTAGTTAAAATCATATTTAGTTCATTAACAATGGGCTGGGATGACTTTTTGCTGAGTCCAGAATTTTTTTTTTTACTTTTTCTAAACACACTGAGGAAAGCCCTAGCAGATGGCTAATTCAGGTTGCAGATACCCTGTATGTCCAAGTTCCTTAAAAGATATACTTCATTATCCTACACTGATGTGTTTACTTTTAATAGTCAGGCAGAGAATATTAGTTCAAATTGAAGGGATTTAATGAAGTATCCATTGAAAGAAAAGTTGCAACAACCATTTTGGATATACATAGAAAACACGCATGGAGAGGTTCACCTGGAAAAAATATGTCTGACCAGATGAGGGGTACACACATAGAGGATACATATGGCTAAGCAACAGACATGTTGGGGCAAAATATGCCTCTGACACTACAAGTTTTCTAATGTATTATATCCATTTAATGGTGCTGCTCCCTATAGATAAGTCTACTAGACAGAATTGCTTCCAAATGGTCTTGCAGTTATTGCCTAATGATACTCTGCAAAGGAGTAGACTAATTGATTTGCTGGACACTTCTGCTGGATGCTGCTCTCCTAAAGCTTCTACCATTCCTGGTGTATAGCTCAGTTGAAATCCTGAATCTCTTCCTTTGGTAGGAGCCGGAGATGCCATATTTCCTTAGCTTGTTGTTTGTCCTTCATTTTTGAAGAAGACCAATGACATTGGATTAAAGTGAGGCAGAGGTAAACAAAATGGCAAGACAAAAGTCAAGATGACTGGTGATGGTCCAAGATACAGTCCATGACCTTAGGATCTTTGATGTCTGACCAAGCTCTAAGTGTACCACAGTGCCTACTTCAGCTGCCTTCATGGCTGTTGGAACAAATTGATCTCATCTGTTCTTTCCTCCAGTGAAAGTCTTCACATACTTGGGGTAGACATCCCTCTAACTCACTAACAGGTTTGAGGTCTGTGGATTACCCAAAACCTGGTTTAGTCAGTCTGCTGAGAAAGTTTTACTCGGGTGTAGCCCCTGCACATGCTACAGCTTCTTCAAGCCATGGGTGAAAGCTCACTTAGCTATCAGAGAACTTCCTAAACTGCAGGTCTGACTACATCACCTGCCTGTTCAATAAATTCTATTAATTCTAGAAGCTCCTTGGCTTGTCCTTCATAATCTATCTTGAATATAGTTCCATTCATGTCCCTATCAATCAACATTTGGTTATTCTCAGTTCTTTTAAGAAACCCAGAAAACTCAAGAATCAGCAAAAATTGCAGCTACCCTGGTCCCTCTAAGGCTCAGTTACTGAAGATTCTTATCTTCTCAGTAGTATATTTTGAGCTTCAGACTCCAAGTTCAATAGAACAAAGAGTAGAGTCTTCTCAGCTTCATTTTTTAATGCCTTTAGGCTTAGGTTTTCAGAACTTCTTTTCCTATTCCAGGGCTTGGGACCCTCTGAGATCTCACTCTGACTTATGGTGATTATTTCATATATGTCTCATTTTCATTTTCCGAAGGCTAAATTATAAGACAGGTAACAATAATTTGCCCACTAATTACCAATTTGGGTTTAGGCTTCCCAAGTTGTTAAATCCTAAGTCTCTTCTGTTATCCTAATATAGATTAATTAGATATTGAAGACACAGAGAAATCATACTAAGCTCCTGTGTAAGTTCAATGTCTCTGTTAACAACTCAGCTGAATTCCTGAACTTTTCATATGCAGACACAAACAATCAAAGTATGAAAGGAGTTTTGCTTCACACCTTTACTGAGCAGTACCATACCAAATGTGGTAAACAGACTGCAGTAAATGATGATGTGACAATAAATGCTTGTATAATATTTCTCTGAGCATTTAGTTTACAAGTATTTCAAAATTAAAAGTATAATCAAGAGATGTGAATTATCTTAGAATAAAATCTCACAGATCAGGCTAGTTCCTCACCCTGATATGGCACCATGTCTCATTTTCATCAGAAAACCATAGAGAATTATCCAAAAAATCAATTCACATAATTAATAACATCAATAAAATAAGACACAAAAGAAATTCACAAAAATCATTGATATTTCCATATATAAAACATATACTGCTTGGCAATAACAAAAAGCAGTATATGATAGAAAGAGAAATCCTGCTCAGAACACCTGTTTAAAAAAGAGGATAAAATAATTGGAAGGCAAACTAGGGGAAATGAACTAGATGCACTAGAAAGAATGCTGAATTTAGACTCATAGGATCTGAGTTTGAATCCTGCTTCTACCAATGTGACCTTGGATAAGTTACTTAATCTCATTGACCTTCAGTTTCCTAATCTATAAAATGAAAGGGTTGGATAAAGTGATATCTAAGGTTCTTCCCAACTTCTTAAGTGTAATTTCAAAACTTCTTTTTCAAATGAAGATGAGGATGTGAAGAGATATTAATCACAAATGGACTGCATCAACATAAAATGTGATCATATTCCCTCAATTAATTTACAAAATTAGTACAATACTAATCAAAGTACAAACTACAGAACTAAGAACATAATTTGTTGACAGGATCACAGACTTAGGGCTGGAAGGGGTTTTAGAGGCCTCTAGTTCAGCTCTCTTGTTTTACAAATAAGGAAATTGAAGCCCAAAAAATATAAAAGGAAGTAATGGAGAGGAAGAGGAGGCAAAGAGGAATGGAATAGCACTTCTGAACTTTAAATTATATTATAAAGCAATCAAATGGTGCTTATTTAAAAAAAATTAAAAGTGTCACAAACTAGATAAACAGGAATCAGAAACCAGTGTATATAAAATACATGGGGGAGGACTCCCAATTTTACACACACACACACACATACAATTCTGGGAAAATGAAAATCAAGTTGGGAAAAAAATAGGTTTAGACCATTTTACATCATATACTACCATAAGTTCCAACATATGAATATATGAACATATCACATCATAAGAAAATTGTTTAATAATAGAATGAGACATGTGTCATAATAAAAAGGGAGAATTCTTAACAGACTAAGGAATAAAAGACATAAAAGATCAAGACCTCCAACTATAAAAAATTTAAAATCTTTTATAGGAAAAAAATCAGAGAAGGGTTCATATAAAAGGTGAGCTTAACCAGTGTCTTGAAAGAAGAAAGGGATTATCTGAGGTGGGAGTGAGAAAGCGCATTCCACACATGACAGATGGCCAGTGCAAAGGCAATAAGAGGGGAGAGGGAATGCGAGGAACAAAGAGAAAGAGGATAAAACTGGCACTCGGAAAGCAGAAGGGGGAATAATGTGTATTGAGGGTTGAAATATCGTTTGAGGCCACATTGTAAAGAAGTTTAAAGTTAAACAAGAGTTCATAGTTTATCTTATAGACAATAAGGAGTCACTAGAGTTGACTGATTAGAGGAGTGACCTTCAGGTCCCTGCTTAAGGAAAATCATTTTGACAGTAGCATGTAGTATTGGCTGGAGTAGAGAGAAACTGGAGCAATTAAGGGATAAGGGCCCAAACTAAGATGGTAGTTATAGAAGGCTGTGGATCTGAGAGATATTGTGAAGGTACAAATAACAAGAATGGGCAACTGATTAGATGTGTGAAATGAAGGAGATTGAATAGTGCAGGGTAATGATTGGATTAGGAATTGCCGGGACTGGAAAAATGATGACAATAGGAATGGAGATATTGGGAAGAGTGTAAGGGAAATGTGATGACTTTACTTTTTGGTGAGTTCAAGATGCCTCAATAATATTTATTGATTTTGAAATTTTCAGTTGATATTTGGTTGCAGAACTGAAGTACAGGGAAGAGACTGAGGCTTCATATGCAGATCTATGAATCATCTATGTAGAAATGTTAATTAAATCTTTGGAAACTGATGAAGGGACCAAGAGAGAGTATGTAGAGGGATAAAAGGGTCCACCAGGTCAGAGACTTGAGGAACAGCCACACACAGGGGCCATGACATTGATGATGAACCAGCAAAGAGAGGGAGAAGGAAAAGAGTAGATGAGAACCAGGAGAAATTAGTGTCACAAAAACTAAAGAAGAGAGGATATACAACAAGACAGGGTGGTCAACAGGTCAAGTAGGATTAGGACTAAGGACTATCTGATTTAGAAATTATGAGCAGGCTGATAGCTTCAGAGGCAGTTTCAGTACATGATGAGCTTAGAATCCACATTACAAAGTGTTGAGTAAGAGGAAGTAGAGCTTTTTCTGGGAATTTCCATTAGATAGAGAGAGAAGCCAAAGGACAAAGGTTTGAAGGGAAAGTAGGATCTAATAAAATTGATTTTAAGGATAGAGAAGATCTGGACAGTAGGGAAGGAACCACTGGATAAAGAAAAGATGAAGTTTTGAGAGTCGCTTCAGAGCAGGGGCTTTTTCCTTTTTTTTTTTTTTTGGAGCCCCAGTACTTAGCACAGTGACTGGAACATTAGAAGATACTTACTAAATGAGGGAGAAAAAATTAAGGTTGAAATCTGGAGATAATTAGAGGGGAATGGATCAAAAGAACACAGGGAGATTGGCCTTGCCAAGGAGAAAGGCCTTGTTGTTAGCTGAAACTGAAAGAAAGGAGAATATTGGATGATGTTAAGGGATTTTGAGGTGAAGAAAATGGTAGAAGATGGAACTTAGGTTAAAAATGACCTCAATTTTCACAGTAATAAGAACCAAGATCTTCAGCTGAAGGGGAGTGTGAGAGAGGTTTGAGGACGGGAAGGAGTTTGGAATAGCTTCTGTGAGTAGTAAAAAGAGATTCAATTAAGGAGGACTAAAATGATTACTCTGAGGAAATAAGTGCCTACTGAAGATATAACATGAATTTAAAATGTATCCAGTAAGTATGGTAAAGAGACTTCCTGTCCATATGGATTGGAGCAGAGGAGGTGGATGGTGGTGCCAATCAAGTCCCAAAGACACCTTGATCCACCCTAATCTATCCCATGTTAGGGGATATCTGTGGGGGAGAGGGAGGAAAGAAGCTGCATGAGGGAAGCTGGAGACAATCACATGAGCTGATCATATTCCAGGGGCAACTTTGTCTTCTTTTAGGTGAAGCCTCCACATGTTTTAGGTCAGGGAGAAAAGTTGCATGACAGCAACACTTGTCCTATTACAGGTGGTAGAAATTGAAAATAGAAAAGGAAAGGTCTGGGAAAGTGCAAATAGGTAAAGGATTTGGAACCACAAAATATTAATATTTAATAATAAATATGGGCTGCCTCATTGGAGATCTTTAAGCAAAGTCCAGATGACCAAGTGCTGGGTAAATTATAAAAAGGATTCTTTGGGAGGATGAGTTGGGGCGGATGGTTACTAAGTTCCCTTTTAATTCTGAAGTTTGTGACTGTGCTTCTCTTGTGCACTGAAGCCAGGATGATAGGGCTATAACTGCCTAGAGACCAAATATCCTGGGCTGTCAGGTTCATGAAAAAAGAGTAGGTACAATTTACACAGGGTGAAGGAGTTGTTGATATGAGGCAATATTTTATATATGACTAGATAGTTGCCACCTTTTGGCATAATTGAAACTCAAGTGAAGGAAGAATAGAGGAGTCTTTCAGGACTATGTAAAAAGTGTAGCCCCTTCAGCAATGTGAATCTTAATTTCTAAAATTACTTCTCTTTAGGGGAAAGCAGAGAGTTTAGGATAACTGGAGGCCCATTAAGGGAGGAACTCAATCTTTCTGGGACCACACTAGGAACATCAGGAAGATATTTTTGAAGAGTTCTTCTCTTAACTAGAAAAAGGACAGACAGATACGTTATGCCCCTGTCAAGGCCTATCTGCTTACATTCAACAACATTGTCTTTCTATATTCTTACCTTATAGTTGTGACTGACAGATGAAGCATTTCTATTCAGAGATAGGAGACGCCATCTTCTTATTTATGTCAGGAAAGAATCAGAGGAGGAGAAGGGATGCATTTTACTTGGGTTAGACAAGGTATCTTAGGAAGAAAAGAAGCAGTGTTCCCTGTCCTTCTTCACTCTACCCTCCACCCTCAAGATTGCATAATGACTGAATTGAAGCCCAGAGACAGAACTGCTCCCTAGTGAGTAACAATAGAGAGGACAGAACTGTGGGGGGTTAATTGTTCTGGGCTGGTCAACCTGATCTGAGGCATTAATGTACATAAAACAACTAACAATGCCCTTCATTACAGAAGCTGAGAACTAAGCAGGTCTATGGATGGCCACAGCATCTGCCCACCGGCTTTTAAGTGGAAACAGGTCCTCCCACAAGTCATTTTAACTCCTTTAAGAAGACAAATCTGACTCCTTTATCCTAAAGGGTTCCAATTCTATTTAGGCAGGAAATAAAAATTATTAAACAATGAAAGTGTTGAGCCCATATTGGCCATTTTGACCAAGCATGTGGGGTGAGGGAATAGGTCTCAGGTTACAGGGAATGTCACTAGTATATCCAAAGAAGTGGTTGAAGAAAAGAGGCAAAATGTGGGCATAGGGCCTAAAAGAATTCCCTTACCAAGGGAATGTTTTCCACTGCTAATAATGGCAGACCTAGAGGAGACTAAGTCTCTGAGAAGTCAAATGAATTGCCAAAGCCACAAAGTAGCAAAGCTGGTCCTTAAACCCAGGTTTTTTGACTCCAAATCTAGTGTTCTTTCTGGTAAATCACACTAAGAACTTGGGACACTGAGGAATTGCCATTAATAGACAAAGTTATGCAAAGTCATGGGAACCAAGCCATCAGAAAAGCGACTGATTGGGAATAGAAAGTAAAAGGACTGATGGGTAGTTCCTGGATTGGTAGCTGAGATGGCTCATGATTATTATAAGGCTTCAAAAGTGACTTTATCCCTAGGCTAGGAGGGATGCCTACACAGGTCCCCTAGACAACAGATTTGGGAGAACTATTGAAGAAACAGAAAAAATGGGACTGGTGTCACTTTTTGTCTTAACCTTAATTGAATTCTATCTTTACCAATGAGTGTGACAGAGTAAAAACATGAAGGCCTAAGACAAGAGCGCCTTGTATAACTGAACACTAGGGCAACGCCCTCTTCAGGAGGTCACATGACAAAGGCACCTCAAGGGAGGCTATAACTATTCTCAAGAGACTTCTCGTTGCAACAGCTAAAAAGGACAATTCTTCTATATTTGAGGAAACTTTCTAAGGTGCATTTATTCAAGAAGCACTATAATTTCTTCTAACATCAGTAAGAATTATGGATTTCAGCTTACTGCTCAAAATAATCAGAGCCTGTGAATAGTTCAAAAGAGAATACACATACATTGTACATCTTATGCTTTAAAAGGGCAAAATGCAGCTTTGGGTCTTGGGATATTTTCTGAGTGCTACACTCCCCCTTCCTTGAAACCTCCCCAGAGAGAAAAGAAGCATGTGCAAATGTTGCCAGGCTAGTTGATTCCATGCCAATCTGTTTTATACTGGATGACCTACAGAGACTCAAACTTCAGCTACAAAAAAATTCTCCTCTGGACTAAAAAAGAATCTTAGATTCCTTCTGTATAATACTATAATATACTGAACCTAAATCCAGCATGTCTCCTAGTAGGTTGGGTTCCAGAGTGGCACAAAATGATATGCTTATAGATCATTTAATAGTTAACAAAAATAAATTTACTTTACAATAGCAGAAAAGAATATGCAATAGGGATAGACATTAAGGACACTGTGAGTGAATTCATTGAGCAAAGTTCTCCTGCTGTTGAGTTGTCTGTGGTCGTCCACCAGCCAAATATCAGAGAGGGCCTGGTGTCCCAAGTTGCTCTTTTGTATTCAGGTGACTATGAAGTGATGCCAATAACCTGAGCCTTCAGTCTCTCGAGACAATTAAGTTTCAAGGATTGTTTCAAAACATTTTAAAACAAACTAATCAAATTTATAAAGGGGCAAGGAGGAGTTCCTCCCACCAAAGCCTACTCTTTGGCAGTAAGGTCCTCAACCACTTAAATGAACTGAAGGCTGTTACTGGTCAACCCTAACCTCAGGGATGGAAGAAACTTGAGATAGGTAGCACTGAAGGAGGAAAAGAAAAATCTAAACAAACAAAAAAAAAAAACAGCCCAAAAGAAGTTAGTGAATATGGAAGAAAGAACAGAAATGCCAGGCTTTTAACCCCTGCTTTGGAAGCACCAAGTCCTGGATTTAAATGATCTGGACTATGGTGGAGGATACCAAATCTTTGTAAGTAATGATGCCCTGAGTGTAAAAAGGCAACCATAGCAGGAGCAATATTAGGACTATCAGGGTTTCAATAAAGACTGTATTTCCTGTATCTATGACAATACTTCCCTGCTCAAGCTTAAAACTACACTAAGACTTTTGGACACCCTGTATATGAGGTTCTTCACAAAGTAGTAATAGTAGTTGCAGTAGTAGTAGTAGAAGAAGGAGAAGAAGAAGAAGAAGAAGAAGAAGAAGAAGAAGAAGAAGAAGAAGAAGAAGAAGAAGAAGAAGAAGAAGAAGAAGAAGAAAGAAAGAAAGAAAGAAAGAAAGAAAGAAAGGAAGGAAGGAAGGAAGGAAGGAAGGAAGGAAGGAAGGAAGGAAGGAAGGAAGGAAGGAAGGAAGGAAGGAAGGAAGAAAGAAAGAAGAAGAAGCAAAAGGAGGAGGAGGAAGAGGAGAAGAAGAAGAATTAAATCCAATTCTCTTGAAAGTCATAACATCACCTTCCTGATGTCATGGTCCTCTTCGAGAACAAAGGACAAACAACAATTCCTAGAGTTTATATAGCACTCTAAAGTTTGCAAAGCACTTTACAAAGATCATCTCTTTTTTTTATCCTCACAACAACTCTGCTATTATTATCCCTACTTTATGGATGAGGAAACTGAGGCAGAGAGAAGTCAAGTTACTTGCCTAGGGTCACATAGTCACTTAATGTCTGAGACAAGACTTTAATTCAAGTCTTTCTGCCTGCAGGTCTAACACTTTATCCACTATGCCACCTGTCTTGTTGAGTTGTTTCAGTCATGTCTGACCTTTTATGACCCCATTTGTGGTTTTCTTGGCAAAGATATTTGAGTGGTTTGCCATTACCTTCTCCAGATCATTTTATAGATGAGGAACTAAGGCATATAGGGTTAAGTGAATTGCCTTGGGTCACACAGCTAGTAAGTATGGGAGACCAGATTTGAACTCAGGAAGACTCATCTTCCTGATACCAGCACCCTATCCAGTGTGACACCTAGTTTCCATCAAGGGGAGAGTGGGGCATTCTGAGAAAGAAACTTCTTGTATTTCCTTCTATTTACTCTTGGTGAATACTTAATCTCTCATGGACTTTGTGTGGGAAAGGAACAGGGCCTGTGATTCTACTAGTATTTGGGAACCACTGTGAAAGGAAACTTTCTACTAAAATAAGTGTCTTGCCCAGGGATGGACAGCCAGTATGTGACAGGGCCAAACTCAGATCATGGGTCTTCCAGGTTCCTAAGCTAACTTAATTGATTCCTAAATTTATATATGCACCCTTCATATTTTTTCTCCAAATCCTATCCTATATTACAATTTTTCTGCTGCGAAGCTCCGTTTGGATATCTCCATAGCTTCTACCTGCTACCATTTTCCCTTTGTCTCTAATTTATTTCTTCCTCTCTAATGGTTCCTCCTATTCATTTAAGTTCACTTCCTTAACTCTTATCTCTCCCTCCACCACCACCCCCATTCTCACATCACAGGCAAGGATCTGATCATTTTCCAAGGGTGCAGAAAGCCTCAAGAAATTATCTTTTTGGGAGGCAATTTTCATGGTATCACAAAAACCTTTTATTCCAGCATGTACTTAAGGTTGTTTAACTAATCTACTCTTTGAAGCTTTAAAACATCCTATAGTCAGACATTTAATTTAACTTTAATTATAATAATTTTGCTGCTTACAATATCTTTGTTTAACATAATGATTTGGTTGCTTTTATTCTAAGGCACTACTTTGAATTTCCTCAATCATATATGACTCTTTACAACTTAATATAAGATAGCATTTAGGTTACCTATCAATTAAGTTTTCTTCCAATAAGGGATCTACTCTAAGAAGATGACTAAATATTTTGAAGCATATAACTTAGAAATCTAATTAAATATTAGACAATAAACAAAAATTTATTTAAGTCTGACATTGTTCTAGACTCCAGGGATATGTGTACAAAGAAGTATATACAGTTTCTTAGTATCAAATGACCAAACATAATATATATATATATACATGTTTACAATATGAAAACCTACAAAAACCTTCAAGTGCTAAATTAACACTAGCTATTATTGCTGCTGTTGTCCATTCTAGTTATTTGTTGGCATTGTTTCATTATTAATAAAGTATAATGATAGGGATGGCAAATAATGCTAATTGAATGGCTACTATATAAAAGTGAAAAGTCACGGGAAATTTTCTCCAGGTCTTTTCTTTTATCCTTTCTCTGATTCTTCTGTTGTCCATGTTGGTTAAGGGCAAATCTGATAGACTTATCTTCTAAGTGGATTTTATAACTAATTTAAGAAAATATTTTGAGACCCTTTTAGTATTTCAGAATATGTTTCATGAAGCAAACTTTACTAATGTAGAAGGAGTAAACATGATATGAAATGTATCAACACATTTTGTGAATTCTGCAAATATATTTTTACACAATTAGCTTAATTATTTAGATTCATATTAAACCTTTCTTGCCTCAAGCAATTTATCATAGAATGTAATTTCACAAAATATCACAAGAAAAACACATTTATAGAAAATGTGTATCTTTGCTTTCATAATATCACTACAACCCGTCATTACTTGAGATAAAAATAGATAGTTTAAGCTTCAGGGATGATGAACATTCTAGCTCAAATAATTAAAATTTATTTGTATAATTTATGAGAAGCTAGCTCTTATCCTATAGTTCAAGTTAGCCCCTGAAATTCAAACATCTTTTTGCTTAGTTAAAAATGACTTTAGTTACCCTCATTACAGAATAACTATGCACAGAAAAAATAAAGATGTTATTTGGCTTATATTCCTAGATCCATCCTTCCCAGATCTGGAAACACTGTTTTAGTTAAGATTTTGTTTTGGACTATTAAAAAGTAAAGATAAAAAAGTCTAATTCAAAAGTGATTGTGGGGATATAGATAGAGAGATGTTGTGTATGTGGTGTGTGTGTATGTGTGTGTGTGTGTTGGATGGGGCATCAGACTTATTGAAGATGTTTACACTCTAGTACTCATAAAGTAATAGTTATCTTTTCTACCCTGAAAATCTTGTTTATTATTGAGCCATTTAATACTGTATTTCCAATTATTCTATACACAACAACACTTACTAAAAACTCAAAAGTACTTTCATAAACATCTTATTCCATTAATCTACCCAACATCCATTTGAAATAGCTGAGGGAGAGTCTTTATGGTTATTTTACAAATGGAAAAATTAAGTCATAGATGAAAGGAAATGTCCTACCATGATCACTCATGTTGTATCTACATGGAGTCACTGATTCTAATGTTTTCATCAAAGATGTTTTGGAAATAAGTCTATATGGCTGAAGAAATAAATAAATATTAATATTTGTTTGAAAATATTGTACTATTATTCTATGATTATGATATCATACAGCTATTTTTCTTATAAAGAATCCATTTTTGTCATCCCCTGAAGGGCAGTATCTCAAGGAAATTCAGTATTTGGAAATGCTTTTTCTATAAAAGAAGGGGGAAAGAAAAGCTTCAAAGAGCCCTGCTCAGGTATGTCTGGAAAGCATTGAGTCTTGTGAAGGCTAAGCCACATCCTATTTCCTCAGAAGTTTCTTTAGTCAAGCAGAAAATAGGTAAGGGAGGGAGCAGAGAAACTTAGCCTCATTTTTATGTTTTAGCCACATTTAGATTAACTAACCTAATATCTCCTTTTTATCCCTCCATGTTTACACCTGACTTGTTATGACTAATGATGACTAGGTCTGGTGAGAGGAAAAGCCTACATGCCTAGTATGTCTATTGAGTGAACCGAGTCAGTGCTTCATAAATGCTGGCTGATCAATGGTAAGAGAGATAGGGGAAGAAAAGGGAGGGACCTAACTTCAGCTACTGAGAGAAAATAGAAAAAATAAAATGAGCTAAAGAGAGAAGTGGTGTAGGTATAGGGAAATGGGAGTGGGGTTAAAGGGAGACTGCACAAGGATGAAGGATGGATGCATAGCAAACATCAGAGTAGTCTCTTTCCATGATACCAACTTCTTGAGCCCACTCAGTTGTTCCACTATACAGCAAGTAGTGTATGAAGACTTACACAGTTGAGGTAGGAATTCATATAAGAAATCAGAAGGCAGGAGAGGAGGTTCCAGATAGATGCAGGGTGATCAGAAAGGAAAAGTGGCTGGAGGAAGAATAAGTTCCCAAGGTCCAAAGTTCCGTCAATCTAGTGGAAATTGATTCTATGGAAGGCCAAGAGCAGAGAAATATTGAGGACAGTTGCTAGCATCTTATAGGAGCAGCTGATGGGAAGTTTCAAGTCTTAGCACCAATACTATGTTCACAGAAGTAAAAGGTGTGGAGTTTGCTTATAGACTGACTAATAATCCTTGTATCTGAAAAATTGTGGGCATGTGATTGGTATGGTAGTTATTTTAATTTATTGATTTTATTCCTTTTGTTTCTATGGTTAATGAATAAAGAATTGTATACAGCTAAACCACATTCATGTTGTCTACTTCATTATGCTATGCTAATGTTACTTTATTGAAATTTAGAATGAAGGGAAGAGAGCAGAGTTTCTCTGGGAATAGGGAAGAGTTTTCATGGCAAGTGAAGAAAACATGGATCAAAACACTAGACTGAGATGAGCATTTCCTTCCACCAAAAAAAAAAACTTGGAACTAAGGGACAGAGGTAGCCTGCTCCCTGAGTATCATAGAAAATTTTGACACTTTCCCTTAAGGACCCCTCTGTAGCTGAATGGAGCACACCGCTGCTGAGGTGGATTGCTACTTCTTGATCCTCAAGGTTGAACAGGATCAGGCAAGTGGTCAGCAGCACCCTCACAATTAAATCATAGGGACATAGATTTAAAGTTGGGAGAGATATTGAATCCAACCTCCTGCCCCCATTTTACAAATAAGGAAAATGAAGCAAGAGAGGTCCAGTGATTTGCAGAGGGTAATACACCTTGAAGCATCTGGGATGGGATTTGAACTTTGATTTTCCTGACTCCAAATCTAAACACTCTATTCACTACATGTTGAAAAGACTGAAAAGTATGAAACGTTACTGAGTCAAAAAGCCCAACATAGTGGTATTGAATAAAAATAGCTCTGTCAGAATATATAGACATCAACAATGTCTAAAATATTGAACTCTATCAGGGGGTGTCTGAGAGAGACTCATAACTGAACATGTAAGAACATTTGCCTTTCAGAAGTAGTTATAACTTCTGATTGGTTTTAATGTCTTTCAATCAGTTTTAAGTTTTGAATTTAAGATGTTAAAAAATATCCCACTGCCTAGGTAATTTGTAGTGGGCACTTTAATTAAAGAAACAGCTATTTTATTTCTAGTGGTGCAAGAGAAAAGAAGCTATTTCCCATGTCTCAGATAGTGTGAGTATAGCTCTACCTGGAACTTTTAGGTAACATAGCCAGTATCATGGTAATGAAGAGAGCTTCAAGGCAAAGTTGGGAAGAGTCTAACAAGTACATGGCCTCTATCACGGAAGCCTATCTTACTGCCCTTGATGTTATAAAAATTGACTTTCTCCTTGTCAGAAACATTTTAGTGCTGTTAGAGAAAGGAATAAAGTGGTCTGGCTCTCTACCGAACTTAGGATGTATGATACTTTAGAATATAACTATTGGTAGCTATGTCATAGATGACAGGATCATGGACCTAGAGCTGGAAGCAAGCTCAGAAGTCACCTAGTCATAGGATCTATCATAAGATCATATCTAGCTCAACCCCCTCATTTTACAAATGAGAAAAATGAAGTGGGTAGAGATTATGGGATGTGCCCAAGATTAGAGAGGTAGCAAGTGCTTAAGCTAGAATTCAAACTCAAGTCCTAAGATTCCAAGTTCAATACTCTTCACACTGTACCATATTGCCTCTATAAAAGTTCATAAGCAAGCATTATTTATAAAGTCACCTAGTAACAGTAAAACTTTATTTTTTGATAAACAAAAGTAGATATTTCTGGAATTCTCAAAGATCCTGCATGACAGGAAATACAAAAAAATGGGAAAATAAATACTGGGCACAGTGTCCACTTTAAAAAGGCAACCTGAGCAGTGAAAAGGATACTTGTTCCATCTAGTGGCTAAAATGGGTAAATCCTCTTGCACCTAGTAGAAATGCTTGTTAAGATCTATTTCATATTAAAAGTGAATAAATCTGGATTGTACAAATGTAAATTTTTGTGACTGTGTCATAGGAAATGGTGGTTCTCTGTTATAAGGGTTAAAAAGAAAAGGAAATCTTTGAGAAAATAACTTTCTACATCCTGGGTGGGGAAAAGTTTGATTCAATAACTCTATCTCAAGGGACTCCACATCGGTTATGGGGTTGTAGAAAACCCTGATGGGTTTGAGCATGAAATGTAAATGTTGTGTTGATATGGCCATTGATTCACTTTTTCAAAAAACTGCTGTTTGTATTTTGACATAGATACCTGGCAATCCAATCTAGCAGCTATTCAATCAGATGGAAAGCTTTAAGGGCCTAGACTTTGGGGGAGAGGGGGAAATACCTTGTCAAAGTGTTTTTACTCCCTTAATACGGCTGGACATACTTCAGTGGATCTATGATCTCATCCATGGGAATACTCTTTCCAGTTGTAGATGCTCATCTCCAGTAGGCTGGCCACTTGCAGATGAGCTCTTTGGCTATGACAGTCAATAAAACATGGATGAAGACTACATTTTTAAAAAGGAAATGTTGTACTTGTCTGGATTCTCCATGGAATATTTGCTGTGTGATCATCACTTTTCACTTCCAAAATATGTGGAGACAGCTGCTTAGACAGAACCAGACAGTTTTAGAACTGGGAATGGGATTCAATCAGCTAAGATATCAACTCAGGACATGAGTCCACAGTTCTCCAAAGTTACTTACTTTAAAATACCCAAAACTCATCCTCTTCCATTTCTAACTCATCACATAAGTCATTTACCTCATCTTCCCCTGACCCAAATATGATTCTTCTCCTTCAAGCTTCTATTTAAATCTTCTCCTTGAACCTTTACCAGACTACCAGAGGTACTTTTTTATGACTCTGATAAAAATCATTTCCATGTTACCTCCACCTTTCATCTCTCCTAACTCCTTCACAGTTGCTATTCATTGGATATCTATTTACATGAAGTTCAAAATTAAATGTTTATATGTTCTGTCACTTTGGTTTATGTGCATTAGTATTTATCCTGTCTTTCTTGATTCAGTACTCTATATGCATGGTGTGAGTGCTTGATAAATGCCTTTAATGAAATGAATGGATGGGCAGTGGAAATTAGAAAGGGTGGCTTTCAAGGCAGGAAATGGGAAATTGATAAGGAGACAATTATCAGAATTAAATGTTCTGTACACATGAGGAAACTTAAAGCCACCAAGATGCTTCTAGTGTAGGAATCCCATGACTCAGATCTTATTCAAACACACCTAAGAGAATAGGAAGTAACTCAGAAGGTTTTGGAGCAAAACTACCTACCTTGATACACAGAAAATTATTATTTAAATTCTTGGATATTCTCTGTGCTCAAAAGTCTGGGCAGTTACTAGGCACAGACAAGTAAATAGGATTTCCCAACTGACCAACACATAACATTGAGATCCCAAAGACAGGACTCTACCCAGATTACCAGTCTCACATTTGTTCAACTTTAAAGAGCAGGTTCATTCTCAAATTCCTTCTTTCTGTCTTTCCCTTTCCTTACCCACATAGCCAACTTATAATCAGCTTTTCCATAATGGCAAGATAAGCCAATCCATGATACAAGGCCAGAACTTTGCTTCTGCTTCTATCTCTCCCTGAAGACATCAGAGTGGGGAAGAGTCTGACAGAGTCTTAGGGCACTTGTTGCGCTTATAGATTAAGCGTCCAGACTTCTTTAATAAAGGAAGTCTCTTTGATCCTCTGCTGGTAGGCAGAGGCCATTTAGCTCAGGAGAAGAGCACATGATAAAATGCCATCTCTACAACTGGGTGATGCAGTAGATAGAGCTGGAACCAGAGTCAGGAAGCCCTGAATTCACACTGAGACTCAAACTGAATCTCAGACACTTACTACTTGTGTGACCCTAAGGACATCATTTAACTACTGTATGCTTCAATTTCTTCATCTGTAAAATGGTGATAATATTAGCACCTAACTACCAGAGTTGTTGTGAGGGTTGAATAATATTTATAAAGTGCTCTGCAAATCATTAAGTACTATACAAATTCAGCATCATTATTATTATTACTATTATTAATATAGTAACACAGGATAATCCACTATTTAGGTAATTTATATTATGTGAACAGTTATGCACAGTTAGTAAATGAAAACACTTCCAAAATTAATAATTACAAATGTTACAATTCAGGCCTTAGTTCCCTTTCTGATATGAAATGAAAATTAAGCTCTTAAATACAAGGTATTCCAAAAATCTTAGTGCAGTTTTAAGTTTCAGTAACTTAAAATTGCACTAAGACTCTGCAACACCCTGAATTTCACTGACTAAAAAAACTTCCACTTTATCACAGTACAGATAAGTGCTTACGTCCTTCCTTGGTGAATCATACAGAGGACCAATTACCAACTCTTCAGAGAGGAGATTTTGTGAATTATTGTAACTCTCTTAAAAGTGATACATTCCTACTCAATAGTTTTGTAATCTATGTGACTTCAAGTCCCATCATCTAACTTGCCTAATATACCCTGTTTTTTTTTAATTCTTCATAGCCTGGCAGAGCCAGCAAATCCTCTTTGGAAAAGACAAACTGGATCATATTCAACCTCATGTACCATTAACGTAATTGTCAGTCATGTAGCATGTTTATTACTGGGGGTATTATAAGAAAAAGAGAGAACACAGCTGAATTTTCCAATACAAGGTTAATTTTGTAATGCTGAATGTTAGATCATCTTTTTTTTCTTATTCACTGAGCAAATTTGATCTTGAAGTCATTGAAAGGGAATATGAAACCCAGTGTTATTTTATAGAGTGACTTTTCTGTTTCTGAGCCTTGATTCCATACAATTTACTGTGAACATAAGTAAAATTATTTTAAAGTAATATCTATATATACATAATTATGATGTGTTTTCATCATTTCCTTAAATTTATTTCTTTCAGGTGGTGTTTTTCATAAAATAATTAAACTCACTTTGTATAAATAAAAAACACATATTCTTTCCTTTTCTCTTCAAGTTTTCAAATCACAAGTCATTTTTCTTTAGGAAAAAGGAATTGTAGATAAATGCCACTATAAATGAAATTCAAGTAATAGTTTAAAAAGTAACAGCAGAATTATCTTGTTTGTCTTTTGTAGATTAAGGAATGGTCAAGAATTTTTAATTGACATCTTTAAGAAATGTTATACTTAGAATTATTTATTTTTTATTTGCTTTCTTAAAACTGTGAGCTCATTTTTACATCCTAGAAGTAATAGAAGTGAAAATCAAGGTATTTCTACTACTTCTTACTTGTCTAATCATTTTAATCATGCCATCCTAGTTTAGTGGAGAAGATAATTCATTCTTCAATGCTTGTTCAATAATTGATTTTTCTTTTTTCAGTACTTCTGAATAGCTTAGTATGTTTAAATAAAAAGACAGAGAATATAGTGTCCCTCTAGTTCTTCATCAATGCCCCTTCCTATCAAGCTAGTAGATGGAGAGAAAGTGAAAAGTGAAAATGACAAGACATGGCAAGTGAGGGCATGGGTGTCATGTGGGCTTCCAGGCTAGAGGAAAAAAAAAGGGTAGATAGATGACAAGTTCTCCAGGTAAGGGTCTTTCTTTGACAACACTCTCTCTGCTAAGGGAGATGGGAGCATTTAGAGTTTCCCAACAAGGAAACAAAATTAAACAGAAAAGAACTAGCTTCAGAAGCTCCTGTTTGGCCTGAGTTTCCATTGACTGCATGTCCTCATACTGCAAGAGGGAGCTGATTTCTGAATCCTTCAGCTAATGATTAGATACTTTAGTTCCCAAGCCCTTCAACTCATCACTGTACATGGTATCTAAGCATGTTTCTCTGTATTGTGGGAGGGGGGTAATCCCATTATTAAAATGTCACTAAGCAGCTAGGACTCAGTGAAATATAGCAAGTTCAGGGAAGAACTGGTTTTCTAGCAGGTAGATGCATAGGAAGCAGCTCCAGTTTTCAATGAACAATGTGGACTAGTGAAAAGAGCACTGAATTTGAAACCAAAGAACTATTTCAGAGTACAGAAACTGCCTCTGTTACTTATTATTTGTGTAATTTATAATAAGTCATTTACCCTCCCTGGGTCTCAGTTTTTCACCTGAAAAATTAACAAATTAGATTATATGGTAACTTCTTTCTCTAAATCCACACTAACTACACTCCATAGACTAATGAAACAACAATCCAAGTTCACAGAGTTCAAGTTCTCAAGAACAGGCCCAAGTCACCATTCTACCCTTTGGTTGCTCATCTTTTCACCAGGACTGCTTGGATATTCTCTATTTAATCAAATATCCATATTTTTTTCCTGCAGGATTATATTCAGTTTTGCTGGGTGGTGATTCTTGGTGGCAATCCTAGCTCCTTTTCCCTATGGAATATCATATTCTGAGCCCTCCAATGCTTTAATGTAAAAGCTGCTAAATCTTGTAGTATCCTAACTGTGGTTCCACAATATTTGAACTGCTTCTTCCTGGAGGCATGCAATAGTTTCTCCTTGATGGGTGCTCTGGAATTTGGCTATAATATTCTTGGGGGTTTTGATTTTTGCATCTCTTTCAGGCATTGATTGGTAGATTCTTTCAGTTTCTATTTTACCCTCTGACTTCAGAATATCAGAGCAGTTTTCCTTGATAATATCTAGGCTTTTTTTTTAATCATGGCTTTCAGGTCATCCAATAATTCTTAAATTATCTCTCCTGGATCTATTTTCCAGGGCAGTTGTTTTTGGAACACAATACTTCACATTTTTTCTATTTTTTCATCCTTTTGATTTTGTTTTATTGTTTCTTGATGTCTCATTTTTTGTTTCTTGATGTCTCATTGAGTCATTAGCTTCCACTTGCCCAATACTGGTTTTTAAGGAACTATTTTCTTCAGCAAATTTTTGTACTTCCTTTTTCCATTTAATCAATTCTACTTTTTAAGTTCTTTTCTTCAGTGAATTTTTGTACATTTTTTTTCCATTTGGTCAATTCTGTTTTTAATGGAGTTCTCTTCAGTGAATTTTTGCCCCTACTTTACCAAGCTATTGACTCTTTTTTTCATAATGTTCTTGCATCATTGTCATTTAACCCCCCCCCCCAATTTTTCTCTTATTTGATTTTTTAAACCCTTTTTGAGTTCTTTCCAAGAATTCTTTTTGGGCCTGAGAACAATTCACATTTTCTTTTGAGGCTCTGGATGTAGCTGTTTTTACTTTGTCATCTCCTGAGTTTGTGTTCTGATCTTCCTGGTCACCATAGTAACTTTCTATGGTCAGATTCTTTATCATTTGCTCATTTTTCCTGTCTATTTCTTGACTTTTAACATTATGTTAAAGTTGGGCTTTGCTCCTAGGGAGGAGGAAGCATTGTCCCAAACTTTAGGTTTTTCATGCTGCTGTTTTGAGAGTTAGTTTGTCAGTTTTCAATTCTTTCAAGATGGTACGATCTAATGAGAGGTGTGGTGCCCCTTCTCCTGGCCTGTGATCTGCTCCATGAGTGACTCCAAGCACTCTTTTCCACCCTGAAACTGTGGTGAAGGTCCCTGTTGCCCTGTGGCCACATGCTAGCTAGAGCTATGACTGGAAATCATGTGTGGGTAACCCCGCAGAGTCCTGTACCCAGGGCCAACAAAGGATAGCTCTGACTAATTGTCCAATGTTCTTACCATGTCTTACCTGAAAGCTCTGGAAGTCCCCACCACTGCCACAGATTCACCTGTCCCCAATGCTTGCCGGTGATTTACTAGGGTACATCATGCACTGGGCTTCATTCCACTCTCACCCCAGTGAGATGGACTTTTTGCCGACCTTCTAACTTGTCTTGGGCTTGAAAATTTTTCCACCTCAACCTTTTGTTGGCTCTGCTGCCCCAGAATTCATTTAGTGGCATTATTTTGAAGTTGTATAGAGAGGAATTTGGGAGAACTCAGGCAAGTCCCTGTTTTTATTCTGTCATCTTGGCTCTGCTCCATCAAGCCCATCTAATTCAATATCCTCATTTTATAGATGAAGAAACTAAGACAAATAAATAAAGTGATTTACCCAGTATTACATAGTTATTAAGTTTCAGAGGCAGAATTTGAATCCAGTGTTTCCAACTCCAAGTTCAACATTCTATCCACTATACTATACTGTCTTTCTTTTACTTTAGAAAAAGGATGCTATGAAGATTAAGTCATACACATCAGCTGAATAGGTTTTTATCTCCATGGTATAAATGACAAGTCTTCCACAATGCATTCCTTTGGGTTGCATTAAAGTCTCCAGGGAGATTTTTAAAGTATAAATTCTCCATGCAACAAGTAACACATTGTGCCATTAACAGCTTAGCATGATCTAGTTTATCAAAGATTAGAAATATAGTCAGTTAACAAGTCCTAAGAAGTGAAGTACAAAAATGATAAGTTTGAATGGAAAAGCAATAGACAAGAGAGAGCTGAAGTATGGAATGTTTCCCAGGTAGAGGGCTGGCAGAGTGCGTGGGATGGGGCCACATTGGGGAAATCTGAACAGCCAGAAGACAGCAGGAGAGCACCAGCCTAGTGAGATGGGAGAGCAGCCCACCAACAAACAGAAGAGAAGGGAGAAAAAGAGAGGATGCCAAGAGCAAATTTGGCTTTGTCACAATTTCAAATATTTGGTTCATAATTTCAAGGTGTCCAATCCAAAATATTATTGATAAACCTCAATTCTATTACTGTAGAATAACAAAATTGAAAACATTATCCAACTAATTATGGGAAAACAGAAACTATTTTTAAAACTTATTTTGCTTAAATTGTATGAAAAATTCTTAAGAGGAAGGTGATTTTTTTCCCTCTGCATGTTATGTTTGGGGGGAGGGGGGACAAGAGAGAAGCTTAGTAATACCCACAAGAGAACTCACACACAAAATAAATGCATTTGACTGGATAAGGACTTCAGATGGAAGATGGGCTTGGCTCTGGATAGAAGATGAGGAAAAGAGTGGGTTAACTCACATTTGGGAAATTGTATAGCACTTTTGTTGCTACCCTCCACCTCTCTGTCAAAACCACTCACCAAAACAAACAAATAACAATGATGATAAATGGAACATCCTAATCTAACTGCAAGTGACCCAAGGAACAGTGAAAAGAGCCAGTCGCAACATATTACCAATAATGACTTGCATGCAAGAAGTGATATAAAAGACAGACCTGTATAAAGAGAAAAAGAAGTGGACTGGTCATATATCAAGAAGTTAGCAATGGACAGTTACTGTTAAGAGAACAGATACAATATAGTTATCCTATAACCAACTCAAGTCTTTTGTTTAAATCTGTGCAATATTAAAGAAACCAGGAGATAGTATGCAGAATGTATCAGACCTTTTGGGGTACTTGTACAAAATATGGATAAGAAGTTCATTATATTAGAGGATATAGAGAACAAAAGCCCTGGTAGAGATACATTAATGATATGACTACAACAAAATACTGAAGCATCCTGGCACTCTGTCTTCAATTCTCTTTGCCTTTAATTATAGAGACCTGACTCAATATTTCTCTGTGCCAACTCATGTTAGATTTTATGCTTAAAATTTATATTTTATTATGTTGAGTCAAAGCCTACATATATTTGGTGTGGTACATTAGGCCTCATCACTCATTTAAAGTCTTATGGGCCCAAATAACTATACACTTCACTTTTTCAATGTAGGCTGGGGAAATTAAGCTGAATATAGGTAAAAATATTGAGTTTTATCAGATATTATTTAAAGTGATTATCAAAGTATGATGAAACCAACAATGTTCAAAAGCTTTCATTTACATGGGAATGTCATTAGGTTAAAATATAAATGAAAGTCAAGCTTGTTATATCTCAATTTTTTAATTATTTTAATTTAATAAAATGGTTTTAAGTTAATTTAATGAAAGAAAAGTAATTGAGATAAGCTAGATGCTTTGGAGAGAGATGGAGGTGGGGGATGCAGAGCCCCTAAATTTTTACTCATTTTTCCCACTAACCCAAAGTGAATCTCTGTTAAGGTTTTGAAAGGTTAACACTACTGAAATTATTTTTACTTTTCACACTCCTCTGCATTTCTTGGTTCCATCTGGGACCAGAAGCCAATGTGTTGAAATACCAGGAGAAAGACAGTCCTCATAGCATTTTCAGCCTGACAAGAAGCAGGAAATAGCAGAAATCTCAGAAGAAAATTTTTTTCCTTGCTAAATTTTCAGGCTGATATAGTTTTTGAAAAGGTTTAAATAGGTTTGATTATAATAGTCACTTAGAATTTACTAAGATTTAGATAACATTTAATCTTATCATTTCTTCATTGCAAAACAAACTTTAGATTTTTCTATTTATTGTTATGTTATTGATATATATTATTAATCAAATAAATTATATGTAGGAATTTCATCTTTGAACACTGCCATTCTTCTCAATTTTTTTAAAGAAAATACCATTGAATTAGTATGTGATTATTGAGATTTTTAAAATTCAAAATAATGTTGATTATTAGTTAAGTCAAATAGCTAGAATCCTTTATGGTTCTGTTCTTAAATGCAAAGAAGGGTACTGATCTATTTTAAATGCTTAAGAAAAAAATTTTAAAATCCTAATAGTGCCTGAGTAAAAGTACACTTACTAACTCAAATTCTCCAAATATAGTCTCAGTGTTTTTTGGAGAAGCCCAAGCCAGATCTCAAGAGTCAACAAAATAAAAATACCAGAGGGAATGATTTAATGGCTATTTTTCATTCCCAGTTCTAAGGAGGTTGGTTATATTTGTTGTTATTTTAAATCCCAAGACACTGAATTGTTTGGGATTTTTATGACATCTGAATCTTTTTCAGAGGTCACTCATTGTTTGAAGAAACCTTGGACCTTATGGAAAAGTAGAGCTTTTTCAGTAGCATTTGCAAGGGAATTAGAACCTCTTGAGCTCTCATATATTTCCAAAATGGGCCTAGCCCAGGCTCCTTCCTACTTGAGAAATGTACTGAGGCCTCTCTAAATGTCAGATTGAAATCATATGATTGTACCTTTTGAACAACAGGCTTCACAAAGATAATTATAGTTTATAGTCAAAAGAGTATGGGAAAAATTTGAACGTTATGAATGTCTGATCTTCCTCACACATCACTGTATCCTAGGCCCTTCCAAATGAAAAGACAAGAAAAATAAGTTAAAGATCATAATTCAAGGAAACAATTTGGATCTCAAAGGTATCACTGAAACTTGAAAGGAAGAAATGCTGAATAGAATGTGGTTCTGGATATCCATGTCTAATTTAAAATAAATAGCTTAGGTAAAAGAAGAGGAGAAAAGAGCAAGAAGGATAACATTGTATTTTTAAAAGATATACTTATGTGGGGAATGCCTGGGTGAGGATCAATTAAAGAACAAATAAAAGTGATTTTACCATTGGCATATATTAGAACTGGAAAGAAACAGTGGATAAGAAATTCAGAAAAAATAAAAGATCGCAAGCATAGCAGAGAGTCATGATGGGAGATTTCAGTTATCCCGACATATGCTAAAGCATTCCCTCTGCCAAAAGCTCAGCAGCAAACGACTCTTTGATTAGGACTAATGACAATTTTATCCTTCAAAACATGAAGGAACCAGCAAGGAAAAATTCCATCATGAATCTGGTTCTCACTAACAGGAAAGAAATGACTGATGTAGTGGGAATTATGCGAAGGTTTGGGAGAAGTAACTACTCCACCTTGCAGTTTATATTAAGTGAGAGGAAAACTGCATATTAAAGTTTATGACTGATGAGAGAATCATAAGGCATGGACCCTAGATTTAAGAAGAAGCAATTTCAAAGGATTCAGAAGAACTCCAGATAAGATTCTGTTGCCTGAAATTGTACCAGGGAAATCTGCTTTGGAGGAACAAGAAAATCCTAAATAAGAAATTCTAAAGACAGAAAGGGAAATGAATCCTATGAGGAGGAAAAGCAGGAATTGTCTGAATAGACCAGTGTGAATACAGAAGAAACTTATCAAGTAACTTGGATTTTTTAAAAATATGTACAGAACTTAGTGAGAACTGGGCAGAACAATGTAGGTTGATACATTTCTCTTATCTCTGATACATGCTGACTATGTGACCCTCTGGGAATCCCTCAACTTCTCAATAATCAAGGGAACTCTGTAACTAAGTTGCTGAGAAGGTGATGGCTTACTTTGGCAGAAGTCTTTTTCACCTGAAAGTTTTTTACTAATAAAATCATAGATATAGTTCCTGAATTTATTCCTCAATGATTAACATTTTGTTAATTAACATCTGTTTAAATTTCTGGTTTTCTGATAATAAATTATTTGCTACAAACTTCTCCTGGCTTTCCAGAGTGAAACTTCATCAAGTCTTGTATATGAGCTTAAAAAAAATCAATGGACAATGAATGATCCATTCAGGATTCAAGGCTAACACATTGCTAGATATGTTCCTCTGAGAAAGCCATTTAATCTCATGGTGCTCTGGGCAATGATATAAGAATATAAATTGTAAGGAGGGACTGATTTACCAACTTGTGTAGGTATAAACAGTTTTCTCACCTGGAAGTTCTGTATACAAATGAAGTCACAGGTCCGGTTCCTATACTCAGTAGGGAACTGTAGTAGTATAGTACAGTGAATAGATAAGTGGCCTTGAGGGTAGCATGAATGAATAGAAAAGCATTTATTAAGTGCTTGCTACTACAAAGCACTATGTTAAGCACTGAGGATACAAATTAAAAAAGCTAAGACAGTCCTTGCTCTCAAAAAGCTCACACTTTAATGAGAGAGATGTAATAGAAGGTATCAACTATAAGTCATACGAAGGTCACAAAGGTTCTTATGATGCAGTAGCAAAGTAGATGGTAACACACCTTCTTTAATGTCATTTTTACTGATAAAATAATATTTGCTTCTGTTTTTGAACCACGTGATAGTGCCAAGGACTTTTGTTTTGAGAAACTTATTTTCTGGGTCTTCAGTAGCTGTGGTTGCTGTGGAGACAAGGGCATTAGCACTGGCAGAAGCAGCAGCCAGGTTAGGTCGCCTTTCCGAAGGCATCCTGGATAATGTCTGCAGAACCTGGACTGGAAGTAGGACTGGTGGTCTGGGTACTGCCATTCCCAAAGCTCTCAGCTTTCATAGATTCAAGAGCAGTGATTGGTCAGATGTTGCTGTTGGTGAGGAAGATTGATGGTTCTCCATAGGAATTATTCCCCTCAATGGTGGTTGTGGGGGGCCAGACTGGAATTAGAGCTAGTGGCCTCAGGGGCGGTGCTATTCCCAAGGCTCTTGGGTTCAGGATCTTGAACTGTCTCCATTGGGGTCTGTGAAGAGGTGGTGGCATTGGTATGACTCATGTGGTATATGCTGCCTCCTGTATCTCCCTTAGCGTCCCTTGCTGCTTCAGATAGGCTTACTTGTTCCTTCCCTGTTAACAGAAGTTGGTGAGGATGTCTAGTCCTAACAATAGTAGTTGTCACCCCAGGTCATGCCCATGGAGACTAGATTGGAAGCAGGTCTAATGGTCCAGGTTGGAGGGGCAGAGAACTGCCATTCACAGGTTTCTAGGCTTACCTGCCCGTTACTGACAATCAGTGGTTGGTGTTGGTGGTGGAAAGGAAAGTGGATCTCCAGCATGATATAGGTTCAAGTTTCTCCTCTGACATATGCTGGCTGGACAAGTCACATGGTGAGTCTCAGATATCTCAGGATATAGGGTCATAGATGTAGAGGAAGAAGGGGCCTCAGAAGCCATCTAATTCAACACCCCTATTTTACAGAGGAGGAAACTGATGCCCATGATAAACCTCTAAAACTATATATTACAAAACAATTGTTAATCTACCATAATGAGAGTTTCCTTCTTGAAAGCTCTAGGGAACACAAATTCAAACACAATTCCAAATGACAACCAAAACTGGAAACTACCTGCTCATATTAGGAAGAAGGAAATAGGCAATTAAAATTTATTTATAATATATATTCAAAAAAAATTGGCACAAATTTGAAACTGGTTATTTCTCATTTGACCACACCCCATAAATATTAAACTGTTTCTCAAAACAGGAAAGCCAAGATTTTTAGTGACTACTTACCCTTCCACAAGAGTTGGCTAAATTCTTTTCCTTATATCTGGTTCCTTTGTACATTCAAGGTTTGCATAATGAGATATTTCTAGTTCTGATACTATAGGATAGTGCTTCTCAATCTTTTTTTTTAACCTTGGGACCTCCTTATATTCTTGAACTTATTGAGGTCCCCCACCACCCCCAAGGAGCATTTGTTTGTGTTTTCAATCTTTAATCTTCAATATCCATATTTAACATGTTACAAATTAAAACTTCTTAGTATTATTATGAAAACAGTTTTGACCTCAGAGATGGCCAGGAAAGGGTCTCAGGGACTCTGGGTCACACTTTGAGAATTGCTCACAAAAGGAACAAGCTTTAAAAGGAACAAGCTTTTTTCCACCATTAATGGCATTATTTCAGTGTCACTATCAAAAACAAAGCTTAAAACAGACAGACACTCTACTCAAGTCCCTGTAATTCCATTATCAGTTTTCTCTGATGAGCAGATAACCACAGAATCAAAGAATTTTTGAGATGGAAGACACTTCAGAGGCCACCTAGTCTAATTCATACCAGAAAAAATGATCCCTTTTTAAACAGACTTGGCCAGTAGTCCTCCAGACTCTGCTTAAAGACCTCAAATGAGGAAGAATATCCTACCTTCGAATGCAGTCCACTCTACTACTGAAAATCTCTCCATCATTATAAAGTTTCTGTTGTTTTTTTTACATCCATTATCTAAATTTACCTTTTTATAATTCCCATGCATTACTTCTAGCTTTCTGTTCTATAGGGCCAAGCAGAATCAGTTTAGTCCTGTTTCACATGACAGCCCTTCAAATACTTGAAGACACAAATCATATCTTCAAACCATGAGTCAGTAAGACTAAAATCCAGATTTAATATGTATGTAGCACTTCCCTGGTTTGCCAGTCTAATGGCACTATCAAGAATGGATAAAATAATCCATAAGTCCATTATTAGTCAATATTTCAAATGGAACGCTGATTTCACTGGGTATGGTGTGGGTACTTCCTGCATCAACACAGATCACAGTCCTACCAGCTTTTACTATTATAGTTTTCATGAGCTACTCTAGCCAAATAAAAAATACACACAAATGTGTGTATATATAAACACACATATATACACATAAAAATACACACATACATGATATGCAGATATACATATACATGTACGCACACATTTATATATCTAGATAGATAGATGATAGATGATAGATTGATAGATAGATAGATAGATAGATAGATAGATAGATAGATAGATCTTGATAACCATTTTAATCGAGGTTTGATTATAATTTTATTTAAGGCTAACCAGGCAGGTCCTCAAACATCAGATCCACCTTTACAGCTAATTAGGTCCTACAACAGCTTGCATTCCATAAGCTTAGCCATCAAGAACTTGGGTTCACCTCTAAACCAAAAAGAGACATCAGAGTAGGAATATTAGTAAGTATGAAGGGTAACATTATAGAGTTCTTTATTAATTATCTTGTCTCTCATTACCTCATGTAATACAATAATCTTTTGAAACGGATAAATTTAAGTATATTACACCCTATTTTATAGAGAAGGAAATTATAATTTATAGCGGTTGAATGATTTTTTCAATGTCACATTGCTAGTAAGTGACATAGTTGAACTTCAGCTCAAGTCTTCAGGTCCAGAGGCAGTGGGGTAACTGAAAAGAATACTGGAGTCAAAAAAACATATGTTTAAATCCTGTCTCTGCTTTTTTTTATTATCGCATTATGACCTTGAACAAGGCACTTAACATCTCTGGGCCTCAATATCTTCCTCTGTAAATGAGAGGCTCTGACAAGCTCATGGTCAGCTTTAAATGCTATCATTACTTCTTGTCACCATACTAGAACGGCCTCCTAGTAAAATTAGAAGGTATGAATTGTTCTTAAGAAACTCTGGCTTTTTAAGGTTATCATTTACTTTTCTAAGTGTTCAGAAACCATATATTGAACAATTCATTAAATCTATTGGGGATTAAAGTTAAGCTTACTATATGTTTTATAAAATCTACCTTCTCTTTCATTTTTGAAAATTAGAACATTTACTTCTCTCTAATGTTATTGGCCTCTTCTTTGCTCTATAATTTGATATGAATTTCCTGGTAAAAATGTTTCTAGTTCTATCCATGTCAGATACATTTTACACCTGGTCTACTCCCCACACTTGGGACCAAAGCAGTCCCAGGTATAAGGACTTAGTATGTCACTGCCTGAATTATCAAAGATGCCATGAGTATTTTTATTAAGTGCTTACTACATAGCATGAACTTTGCTAAACACTGGAAATATATTAAGAAAAAGAAAGTCCTTACCTTATAGGAGCCTACACGCTAATTGAAGAAGGTAACATATAAAAGAGAGCTGAAAAGCAAAGGGTGACAGAAAGGAGATTCAAGAAGATATCTATGTATGGGCATAGTGGTGAAGTATAGGAGAACATTATATCCATGATATCCCCATAAGTATTTCAATTTTCTGCTTTATTTGACTGTGTAAATAAATGGTTCTAGCAATTGCTTCAGCTTAATTTGCAGATTTTTCATCTTTACTAAGATTAATTCGTGACAAGGGTGGGGTTGGTATTTTATATGGGGTTGCCAAAGCTGTGGATAATGTTGACAAATTCAAAAGAACTTCAGAGTTATAATATGTTCATGCTACCTTTAGTCAATCACCAACCTGAATAAGTGAATGTCCAAAGCTACCCATCTAGCAAGTAAAAAGAAGAACTTAATGTTGAATTTGACAGTAATAATGATGATAACTGGCATCTACATACTAATAACTAGCATCATTTCCTTTACAAACTTTAAAGTTTGTAAAGTACTTTAAAATATTATTATATTTGATCTTCACAACAACTCTGGGAAGTGCTACTTCTATCCTCATTTTACAGATGAAGAAACTGGAGCAAACAGACATTACGTGTATTACACAAGATCACACAGCTAGTAGTGTCTAAGGCAGGATCGGAATGGGAACTCTCCTGACTCTAGTACTTTATCCATTCAAGTAAACCCATCTTTTATCCCAAAACAATGAAAGTTATTATTTCCTATCACATTATTCACATTTGTTTTTAGTTTTTATTCCTGTAAGGTAACATAAGAAAGAAGAGAAATAACCCATATATTTAGATCATTTTCATTTAAAATAAAATGGTAGCAAGATGAGGTAGATTCATTTTATCCCACTTCTTCAGAAAGCATTTGGCAAAAACAAGTTCTGCAAATTCAGCCAGCCATCTTTGAAGGCTATTTGCCCTGGTACAATTATATATTACACAATAAGTACACCCAATAATTAACTGGTTTCTTTGGGAAACTATCAGAAATGTCAGGAATTGAAAAATATTTAGATTGCCTCTGTGAATCCTGCTGAAGAAACATCTGGTTCTTTTTTCTTCAATCAACATGTACCCTGAAAGGGCCCAAATTCAAAAGTGATTATATTTTATGTCACTTATGTGCCTTAGAGTTTGACAAATTTAACTTGTAAGAATAAGTGATTCCTCGTTCAATTTACGTTGATCCCATTTTCAGACATCCAAAGAGAGAGCACCATTATAGATTGATAAAAGCTGCTGATTGATCTATTGATTTCCAGACCTTAAATCTCCTAGGGAAGTCTTTGTAAAGTTCGTGTTCATAAAATTCTTGTTCTGCCACAAAAGCTCCCAGTGGATTGTATTTCTCAACTACAAGGAAAATCATCAGGGAAAAACCCAGAAAATGTTTCTTTAGTACACACCTGGCAGGAGTTCCTTCCAAATTCAGTCTCAATCTGGCTTCTTCAAAGATTTATTTTTATTTCATTTTTTGAAAACTTTTAATTTGAAGAGGGTGAAAAAAGCCCTTTAAAGGATAACAACCTGCAGTGATGTAAGTATCTTTCTGTCTCATATATAATCATGTCTGTTTGGACATGCTGAGTGTCATGTCCAGTGCTATGGTGCCACATTGAGAACAATATTGAACTAAATAGTCTTGACAGAACAGTTGAACCTTTTCTTGGGGCTTCTGCTATATTGCATATATGCCTCTTTGTGCACAACAGGGTGAGTGAATGATGGAAAGGCAGAGAGTTCAATTGTGGATAGAGTCAGCAAAAGAGCTTTCAGGACAAGGCTGCTTGTATGTCCACGAGACAGAGGACAAATTACCACATTTTAGAGATTATCAGTATAAATAAGGAAAATTTTCTTCCCTAAAGTGTTTTCTCTTGCACACTAAAAGCTTCATATCCAAGCTACACTCATGCAGTTTATCACAAACCCAAATGTCCAACATCTAAAATAAAATTTCAAAACTTAGATTCTCTTTTCCATTCTCTTTGTGATAAAACTTTATGGATATTAAGAAGTAAGGTGAACTTAGAGTGCTTGGCTAGAGACAGATGCTTGGGTTGTTCTTTTAGCATTGTAGTAGGCAGAACAACCCATCTGCCTCCTCTCACTACTTGTTATCAATTATATTTGAATGGCTCTTAAGTCTACACTTCCAGCCAAACCTACTCATGTTTCTCACCATTTTGAAAGCTCACCTTAAAACTAAGCATGTTAAAAATGAAGGTTGTTATCTTTTTCACTTACTATCTGTGTGTTACTGGGAATTCAAACAAAAATCAACTGAAACAATTTATAACATACCTACTATGTGCCAGGTATTGTGCTAGGTATTCATTCCACTTGACCTGAGAAGGAAGAATTGGAACCAATGAGTAGAAGGGTGGAAGATTTGGGTTATGTAACACCTGTTTCAAAAAGTCTCTTCTACAAAGGCTATAATTACTGTTATTTGTAGCTTTAAGAGCCAAATGGAATGTTTAGTATTTGGCAATTGGGGCTGGCAGTTTTTGAGAAACTATGAAGAGAGTTAATGGAAGTGGTTTAAAATAAACTGTGGAAAATACTCAGAAGAAAAAAATGAAGAAATAGGGAAATATACCCTTGAATCATTCTAAACTCAGAATTATGAGTTTAATAGAAAGAAAAAACTTCTCTATGCAAGGGTTAAATGCACTGATTGTAGATCTTCAGATACATGTTTGATGACTACTTATTGAGGTTGTTTTATTGTAGAGGGGATTCATGCCTTTGGTGTCAGTTGGACATCTGATGTTCTTTCCTCCTCTAAAATTCTATAATTTTTCCTTGGAAGAACATTAAAAGTACCAAGAATGAGTGTTTTTAATCTAGGAAAAGAAGATTAAAGGGGTAAGCAATAGCTCTCTTTACTTTTTCCTTTGGAGGTATTCCCTCTACAAAATGGATTAGGCTTATTCTGTCCAAAAACTGAGAAATTTGTCCCTTTGTTAAGTAGCAAGTTCTATGTGCAAGTCTTTAAGTAATTGATGGAGGATTCCTGTATTGTGAAAATGGCAAATCTAACTGTCCTCTACAGTGTTTTTCAACTCTAATAGGAGAAGATCCAGAAACGGGAAACTAAGACAGTAAAGGGTCTTAAATTCATGCCATATGAGAGCATCTAAAGTAATTGGAGCTCTCTGTCCTGGAGAATCCTAGTCCTTTTCTCTGTCTATTGAACTAATCTCAGTTTCTGTCATCAGTTAATCTGTAGACAAATCTTCACAGTGGAGAAAACATTCTTGACACCAGGACAAGTAATTCTTTTGTCACTGTAGGTCTTTTCGTTAAGATTAACAAACAAGGTTTTTCTGCAAATACCCACTTATTGCCTCGTGAACTCTTTACTCTGAGAATACCAACTAAGAAACAGGAGACCAAGTTTAAGTTATGGGTTTTTCATGCTTTTGAGGGGCCAAAGGGAAATACTGTGACAACAGCAAGGACAACCATTGTATAAGCAAGGGCTTCTAAAACTTTGTTCCCTCCAAAGTCATTCTCAGAATTATTATTTGCAGCTGACCTAAACAGGTTGCCCCTCTTGAGATAATGCTACTTTGGAAAATAAATTGATATATACATATACATACATGTATGCGTGTGTGTGTGTGTGTGTGTGTATAATCCTCAGCCTAATTATGAGAGAATGCCTCTCTCTCCAGAAAACAGGCACCCAATTCTTGAATGCATGTCAAGCCAAAAATTAACCTGGGGGTAGCAACTTTCAAATTCCTTCTACATGCTATACTTCTGAGATCTGACTAACTGATACTACTCAATAACTCCCACAGAAACATGCACACATAATGCATTGGGTTTTGGTTTTGCCTTTCAGTAGTGTATAGATAACATCTATTGCATAACTATCCACTTAGAGAGCATTTGCTGCTAAAGTATGGTTAGTAGGAAGAAAAATTTATCATCTGTTCAGTCTTCAAAATTAGCTCCTTGGACCTAGGACATAAAAAATTTAGAAGTTAAGGTATTATTTCTTTGCAGTTTTATTGACCAGAGCAGAGTACAGTGCCTGGCACACAGTAGATGTTTAATAAAAGCTTATTAATTAATTTGTTGACTCTGGACTATCTGATCTCTGTTGTTTCTTCCTGCTCCAGAAATTTATGTTTATGTGAGAATAGGGCTGTACAGTTTACTGAACACATTTCAAAATCTATTGAATTTCTTGTCTAATCTCCTACTAGCTTCTTTCCACCTCTCTTTCTTCTTCTCCCTCACCCTCTTTCCCTCCTATTTTTCTTCTACTCTCCCCTCTTTCCCCTTCTTCTTCTCTCTCTCTCTCTCTTACCCACTCTAACTATTGCTTTAGTGTTGTTACTTAATAACAAGCATTTATTAAGTGCTTACTATCAGCCAAACACTGTTCTAAGTGCTGGGAATAGATATATAAGCAAAAAGAAAGACTGTCTCTACTTTCAAGGAGTTTACACTCTAATGGAGAAAGATAATGCATCAAAGGAAGAGAGAAGCAAGGAGAAATTACCCAGAAGTGATGGAGGTATGGTAGACAAAGTCCAGAATACAGCTTGGAAAGGAATAAGATATGACTGTCCTGGGTATCCTCCTTAAATGAATGTTCTAGTAGGAGCCATTAATCAAGAGAGGCTAAAAAGGTGGGGTTGGGGTGAGGGAATATTTACAATATAATAGTTTAACTACTTATTTGAGCATTAGGGTAAAAAGGTTTGTGGGACATGATAAAGGAAGTCTATGGTGCATCTTAGAAAGACTATTAGTTTAGCTATTTCTCCCTCTTTCACAGAATCACTCTCCAATTCAGATTTCTCTCTGTCTCTGTCTCTCTCTGTCTCTCTCTTACCCTTGCTCCCTGCTACATATCCTCCTCTCTGCCTACTTTATCACCATTAATTAGGTATAATATTGAACTGAAATGTATCTCTTTGGGGCAGCTAGGTGGTGCAGTGTATAAAGCACTGACCCTGGAGTCAGGAGGACTTGAGTTCAAATCTTACCTCAGACACTTGATACTAGCTGATACTTACCCTAGGTAAGTCACTTAACCCTGATTGCCTCACCAAAACAAACAAAAAGAAAATCCAAGAAATATATCTCTTTTTTTCATTTTTTCCTTTCCTTGAATATAATTTTACATTCTTTTCTCTTAATTTTAGAAGCTGATAAATCAAATGGTTTATATTTGTCTAAGGGGGAAAGAAGTTGCTTCTAACTTTTATGTGGCTTGCACATAAGTGTGGGGTCAGGGGATCTTAATATAAAAAAATTTCTTTACCCCAGGTTTAGCTTTGCTTGGTATTATAGTAGCCCCTGGGGCACATATTCATAATCCCAAGGCATAAATCTGAGGTGTTTCAGTACAAAAGATTAAAGTAATTTCAGAAGAACAACAAAAAAGGTTGAATTATTGAAATAGTAATGAAGATATACCCTTAGAGAAAATTATAGGGCATCCTTCAGGAGTTTTTAAGGCTTCATCTCAAAGACCTTTGAAGAATAAACATTGTATTCAATCTCTGTACCTCAAAAGAGCTGTTGGAATTTGAACCAATATTCCCAGGGTACCTACGTATTTATAAGGCCTCAGTTAGACTATGAATATTTTGATCTGATTCACCATCTCATCCAGCTATCCAATATAAAGATTTTTATTCTTTTGCAAATGCAATTATTTCATTAAAATATTAATTGCAATTACACCATCCCATTGTTTCAGCTATATAAAAATGTACAGACTAGCATTCTTCTACCTTTTAAAAATGCCATGGCTTTTTGAAAAATATTTTCCTAAAAATATAAAACACTTTTAAAGTCTTTCTCTTTGCAAGAAGATAGACTTAAACATACAGAGATAGACACAGATACACACTCTCCACCTCCCCCCAAAATAGAAAAATGCTGAAACTTACCCTTCAGTTCCAGGGTCAAGATTAAAACCCAGTTTATCTATAAGGGCTGTTGACTAGGACACCTTGTTTCTCCCTTATATAAAATAAGGTACAACAAAACACTAGACATAGAGATTACAGATGAAACATCAAGTTCAGAGAGCAGCTAGCAGTCCAGTTTGGCTGAATTTAGCACATTATGAGAATAATATGATATAAATTTGGAAAGGTCTGTTGGAATCAGATTGTGAGGACTATACACCAAACTGAGCTGTATATAGTTTTCCTATAGGAAACAGGAAGCTAACAAAGATTTTTGATCAGGGAATGACCTAGCTAGACCTGTGTCTTAGGGATATTACTGTCACAGTTGTGTGGTACTTAAAATGGAGAGACTGGAAGCAGTGAGACCAATAAGAAGAAGAAAAGAGGTTTGGGGAGGAAAGTAGAAATAATGAGTTCTAATTGAAATATGTTTAATTTCTGGTGCTAGGTAGAAAAACAAACCGATACACAATAAGCAGTTGAGTGAATTTAACAAAGTTAGGAATCAGTGACATAGAGAGGATGATTGAACTTATGGGAAATGATGAGTGTTCAGAGTGATAAGAGCCAAAATTAGAATGTTGAATGACACCCCACACTTCCAGGTGGGAAATGGTTGATTATTCAGCAACCATGCCTGAAAAGAATCAGTAGTCATTAATGCAGAGATATAATGAAGGAAGGAAGAGAGGGAAGTGAAGGGGGAGAAAAAGAAGGAGGAGGAGGTGAAGGAAAAGGAAGAGAAAGAGAAGAAGGAGAAGATATAGTAAGAATGCATAGTTAGGGTCTCAGTACAAGGGTGGCAATAGGACATATAGGTAAGGGATTTAAGGACAGACAGTGCGCAATTGACCTTCTCAACTATAGAGTAAAGACTGTGAAGCAGGAAAATGAGGCTAGAGTACAGAAGATGGACTGGATATCAAGAAAGGGTGAATGGACTAGAGGTCATAGTGAATACACACTGAGATTAACTAAGAGTGAGGAGAAGGGAAAGATGGGAAAAGCAGAAATTTTAATTGGAAAAAAACTAAAAGGTCAAGATCATGAAGGGCTTTTGGTTATGGGTTGATGGTGAGATCTATAGTATAGACATTCTTGTGGTTTGAGGTGGATTAAAAATACAGTTCACAGAAATTAAGAAGATTGATAAACTGGAAAGCAATGGTATATGAAAGAACATCAGTCTGTATATTCAGTTCCCTAGGTATAAGCATAGATACTATGGTGGAGAAAAATATTATGAGCTAAGTACTGAACCCCTAGAGAAAAGAAACTATATACTCTGCCCCTGACTTGCATTTCTATGAGAGGTGAGATTTCCCATTAGTTTGCCAGAGCTGAAGCCCACATGCCACTTCCCTGCCCACTTCCCATGTCACCACACACTGCAACCTTCTTTTTCAGTACCCCTTTATGTGTTATATTCCCCCAATACAATGTAAGCTTCTTGAGACCACTTCCATTAACTCTCTGCATAGTTACTCAAAAACTGCCAGCCCCGATTGCCAAATTCACATCAATTCATGGACAGACTTGCTTTCTTGTATTTGCATCCACAGTTACCCTAGCCCCAACATGTAGTAAGCACTTAATAAATATTCTATCTAGCTATCTCACTAGCTAGGTATTTCAGCATATAGAACATGTGTTCAACAAAGATACAAATAAGATGACAAAGGCAGGTTGAATCAACCTCCAAAGGAAAGATGCTATTGAGTGACATCAGCAGAGAGAATCTAGATATGGCAGTGTAATGGGAATGCAAATTTGGAAGATCTTCCCTGCCCCTAGGCTAAAGTGCACCTGAAGCCTGGGGTGGGAGGCTTGTTTTTCAGTAGATACTTTTTGATTGGCCAGTGGGTCAATAAGGTTGTTACATTCTCTGAGCCAGGAGAAGGCTATATAAGCCCTGATGTGAGGCTTTGTTTTGGGGGCTCACTTTGAGAAGTGTTCTGTGATTTGATCTGTATTCTGGGAAGCCATTGTCCAGGGCCCCCCCGGCTTTGAAAAACCCAGATGTGGAAACCCAGATGTTGACTGGGTATGGATGTAATGGTTGGACAATTTGGAAATCTGTCTACTTGATCTGTTTCTGTCTTGATAATTCTGCCTGTATACTTTGAAGTTCGGGGTGCTGACCTTTTCCCCTGAACAAGGTAAACAATATATGTCTGACTGATTAAAGTAAGCTTGTTAACCCATTTTGAGTTGCTTTCCTTTATCAAAGCAGATCCAAGAACCTGTGCTAGCAGCCACCCTGGGAACGCTGGGGTGCTTGCTGCTACAGGCAGTCAAGTGCAAAGAGTATGCCTATGAATCTTTATGGCTGTGTTGGTAATGGGAATTTGAACATCTTCCCTGCCCCTTAATGAGTCTAAGGGAATTTGAATACCTTCCCTGATTTGAAAATATACCCTGCTCCTAAAAGGCTGAATGTGATCACATGGAGCCTGTGGTGGGAAGAGTTTGCTGAAGGGTGGAACAGAGCCCACAGGAAGCTGGGAGTGAGAGCAGCTAGATTGGAGGGAGTAGAGGATGCATCTGAGGGAAACAGTTAGGCTTGTGAGTAAATATTGGTTTGTGGGAAGGCTAAAGGATGTTGTGGCTCTCTGTGCTGTTATTATGGAATTGGCTTACTGGTTTTGGGCTTTGGTTTTCTGGTGTCTGAATAAATGTTTTGCTTCTGTCTTTCTAAAGCCAAGCATGAGCAGCTTTCCAGAGGATGCTGCTGTGAACTTCAAGGTTCTGATTACATAGTATTGTGAACTCTCTATTTATTCAGCAGTAAATTAAAGCAAAACATTCACAGAAATCAAAGTACAGCATTCATAATGTTATAATTTAACAACTTATCACTAAAATGGCCACATAGCTTTCACCAAAGTGGTCACACAGTTTTAAGCAAAAGATATCATTCAGTAAGAACTTAACTCAATTATTCTTAAGGAAACAAAGTACAATAAGTACTTTGTAAAATAGTGCAAGGGTCAGAGTTCTCCACCCCTGGGTCACATTGTCTTAATCTCTCAGTCAAAGAGTCTTCTTTCTTCTTAAGTGGAGATTAGGTTCCAATCATCTTTAATTCAATCATCCTGAAGAGTACAGAATACAGAGTACAAAGTCCTCCCATCCCTAGGCCATGGTAAATCATGATCTTCTCAGTTTGCATTAAATATCCAAGGAGAGGTCTTTTCATCTTGACTCGAGGCTGGCTCTCAGCTTCCATGGTTCCTCTTCCATGGGTCCAGATCCTGTCTGAATCCACCCAACTGTCACCTGGGTTTAAAGACAGGCAGCTCCCCACTCCTCATGCAGCTCCTTATGCAGTTCCTGTTCCATATTGAAGCTCACAGTGTTCAGTCCACCTCAAGTCTTTCACGGTTTCTGTTCTTGGGAAGACAAAGCTTAACAAAGTCACAATAATATTCATAAATATTGCTGATATCATCATCAATTCATTTTCTGCCTGTGAAATCAACATAGACCCAACAACAAGGTCTGAGAAATCAACACAAATCATCAATATAGTCCCAGGACCTCTGAAAACATCAATAAGACCCTCCTCCAGGATTTCTGTAAACATACAACAAGAAAATCCTCTTTCAGGACTTCTGAACTAGGAGTAAGATCTCAGGGCTTCTGTAACAACACCAACATCTTCTATCAGCAGACAAATCTGACAAAGTAACATCAAAACAGACAGACAAAGTACCAGCTTCTTCCCAGTTCTCTTCTCTTCTCATTTCTCAGTTCTTCTCAAGTCTCTTCTCAGTTCTCAGTTCAGTTCTCAGTTTTGCCACCACAAGTTCTGTTCTCAATTCTACTTTCTCTAGCCTGGGCCTTTCCTTATATATGACTATTACTTCCTCCTTGCTCCACCCCTTTCTGTTGGCAAGTTCCTCCCCCTGTGAGATTTACAAGTTTTGTTTTGTTTTAACAAAGGCTTGATATAATCAAGCAGAAAAAACAAGGTGCTAAGTACTTGTTTGCTTGCCATTGCAAGGGGCAGGGAAGATCTTCAAATCCCCATTACCATTATAGTCTTCTATATGGAGAGTCTGTTATGTTTTGTGATCAAACACTATGCAGACATATTTATAGTGACCATTGATTGGCACTGTGAATATTGCATTGGTGGCTACATTTGGTGATAAGGATAGGATCACAAAATATTGGACCTCTATTTGGAGGCAGAAGGGATTTAGAAGAAGTGGCTATTCCAAGGTGGGAGGATTTACCTTATTCCTCCCTAGCAAGAGAATGGGCTAAAAGTACAAGGTTCTGTGAAAACTGGGCACTGAGATTACATAAGGGAGAACCTAGAGATTTAGAAACATATTTGCAAAGAATACCAATAAAACCTGGGAGAGAGCTGGAGGCAGTATAGAAGGGACTGGGTTTTACTAACAGGTTACTGAATTATGTGTAAGAGCGGAGACAACCTGTTACAAGAAAAAAACTCAAATGTAAAGAGAGTTGACTGTGCTGCAGCATTCAGGTTCTCCTTCAGAAGAGCAAGCAGGAGGATCTCAGGTGGTAGAAGAGAAGTCTGTTGTTAATTTGTCTCAGAAAAAGAAGCAAAGAAGCAATAGGAGGAAAGTTCATACAGTTTTGGTAGAGATTGAGCCTAGTTGCCATGAAGAAAACTGCCAGGAAAGAACAAGGGTACAAAGAGATACAATGTTATGACTTGGCTTTTACAAGGGCAGAAGTTCACCTCATACTGAGAAGAGAGCAAGAGAATCAGAGAGGTCAAACAGAGTTCTGGGAGATAACTGAGGATTTCACTCAACAAGAAGTTACTGATATATTAAGCAGATTCTTGTTGTCTTAGATGGTAAGAATAAGTAATGAAAGGGCCAGAGGAGTAAAGGTAGACAGTGTGGACTGCTTAAAATTTATAGGTATTTGTCAGAATCCTTTTGTCCAGAAAATTTTAAGAGATTTTCATATGGCAGTGAATAGAATATGGTAACAATATGATTAAAAATATGTTAGCTTTAGCTGCCAATAGATGCAATAGAATGTATCCCCCTGATTCTATGTGGCCTAGTGGAGAGAGACCCTGATATTCACTTAGAAACTACATGAGAAAGTTGAAAGAAGTAATGAAAATTACTGTCATGGTTGGAGATGCAGATGCATATCATGACATTCCCTTAACAGTTTCTCACAGAAATATCATAGTGAAGACAGCTTTTCCTGCTTATAATCACTTACTTCTGACTCTACTAATTGGTGAAATAGAGTACTCTCTTTTGGAGGTGATGGATAAGATTTCACAGCTAGAGTAACTTGAGAGAATAGGAAAAAGATAAATTTCTTCAAGAGAGAAAAGCAAATGACCAGAAGATTCAAATTCAGAATAGATTGACAAGAAAAGAATTGTTTACTGCTCTATTGAGAGCAGGGGTTGATTTTGAAGAACTGATGGTATTCTAACTAATGAACTATATAAAACATACCAAGATAAGGGGCTTGATGTCAGACATAATAGAGAAGCAAGAACAGCCCCTACAGATTCTCCTGAACCATTGTGTTCAAGTTCATCACACCTTCAGGAAGAATAGTAAATTGGCCAAGCCCCAGCTCAGATTAAAGAAATACACAGATGAGATTAGAGACCCCATATCAATCTGACTATATATTAGGAAAATGGATCAAGTACTATAACTAGGACATTAACTGTTACTGGGGTAGAGGCCTCCTTTACTTATGGGAACCCCAATAAATTCAAACATAGAACTCCTATTACCATCACAGAACTAGGAGGAGCTGAAATATTAGCCAGACAAGTCAAACTAATGAAGAAAATTGAAGAATCACTTAAGAAAAATATACCATGATTATTGTACCCATTCTTGAATATATCATTGGAATAGATATATTGAGAGGTATGACCCTGAATTTACCTGAAGGAAGATACCAATTTGCAATAAAGAAGATAGGAATTAATATAGTTTTAAATTGAAAAATAAAAATGGACCTAATCACTCTACATGAACCTTCTGAAGTAATTACTTTAAAGAAGTATTGTGTACCAGGTGGCCAAGATGAAATAGCCAATACTTTAGTTGAAGCAGGAGTGTCAGTCCCTACAACCACACAATGAAGTAATCCTGTCTGGCCAGTATTAAAATCAGATGGGATGTGGAGAATGACAGTGGGTTATAGACAACTGAATAAGGCGATTCCTCCCTTGTATGCTTCTATTCCAGATACTATCACCTTAATAGAAAGGATCCAGAAATATGATGGGACTTGGTATGCAGTTATTGATTTAGCCAATGCTTTCTTTACCATCCCAATAGACTCTAAATAATGGTACCAGTTTGTTTTCACTTGACAGGGCAGACAATATACTTTTACCCACTTGCCACAAGGATATCTGCATAGCCCCACTAATTGTCAAAGGATTGTGCTAAAACATTTGGATGAATTAAAGCTACCTGCTGTACAGCTTTTCTACTACATTAATGATATTATGATACAGGGGAAAACATAAAAGAAGTGGAAAGGAGTTTGACCCTTCTAATTGAGCATATGAAAAGCAAAGAGTGGGAAATTAACTCTGCAAAGATTCAAGCATCAGCTCAAAATGTAAAATTTTGGGGTCTAAAGTGGAATAAGGGGATGCAAGAGATTCCTCTGCAAGCCCAACAAAAGATTCGGGATTTTGCTATCCCTACCAATAAGAAAGAGGCTCAAAAGTTTATAGGATGATTTGGATATTGGCAACATCACATACTGCATATGGAAAACCCTTATATAAAATTACCTGGAAGAAATATAAATTTGATTGGGGACTTGAGGAGAGTAAAACTTTTGAAGAAGTCAAGGCTGCTACACAATTGGCCCTAGATTTATGGACTATGCAAAATGGCCCAGTGGAATTACAAGTGACTGTACAGGATGAATATGCAAACTGGAGTTTATGACAGAAACAACAAAGCCAAAATGTACCCTTAAGATTTTGATCTAGGAAACTTCTTTCATCTGGAGTTCAATATACACCTTTTGAAAAGCAGTTGTTAGCAGCATGTTGGGCTTTGGTAGAGAATGAACAACTGACTCTGGGCCATGAAGTGATATTAAGTCCTAGAATCCCAATTATGACCTGGGTAATAAGTACTCCAGCTTCTCACAGAATTGGACATGACCAAGAAGCCAGCATAATTAAATGGAAATGGTATATTCAAAATAGAACTAAAACAGGCAAAAGTGCAGTTTCTGCTCTACATGAATCTATAACAAACATAGATACTGAGGAAAATAAAACATCCCCTGATCCAAAGCAACAGTTGATACAGTCCTTGGTAAAATGGAATGATGGACATGATGGATTAACTGAAGAAGAGAAGAAACACATGTGGTTTACTGATGGAACACCAAAATATTTGGTCACAAAAGACGTTGGAAAGCAGTAGCCTATAACCCGTGTACTAGGCCCACTTTGGAAAGTACTGGGATAGGTGAAAGGTAGTCAATATGCTGTATGTAGTCAATATGGCAGTACATCAAGCTATCAAAACAGAACAAGGAGGAAAGTGTCATATATTTATTGAGTCATGGGCAGTAGCTAATAGATTAGCTACATGGATGCCCATGTGGAAAAATCAAAATTGGGAAATTCATGGTAAACAAGTCTGGGGCAAATAATTATGGTAAGATATATGAGACATGTCTTTGGCCACTAATTTGTTGGTTTTTTTATGTTAATGCTCATGTGGGCTTCAACACACCAGAACATGTGTATGATGCACATGCTGATTGACTAGCAAAGATTGCTACTCAATATATTGTCCCTATTCTGACACCAACTGATGATCCATTACTAGCAAAATGGGTCTATCAAATGGTCAATCATTTAGGGGTCCAGGCCACACACCAGTGGGCACAAGATCGAAGTATTAGTATCTTTCATTCATTATTGAAACAGATACCTGAGGAATATCATATATGTCAACTGTAAAACAAATGAACTGTTCCTTGGGTAGTAACTGGAAACATAGGAAGGGTAAAAGTCCCAGGCCAAATTTGCCAAATAAATTATTCTGGTCCTCGACTAGATAAAGGATGCAAATTTATATGCACTTGTGTTGACACCTATTCAGGTGTACTAGTGGCTTGTCCTTATAAGAATGCTACCAAAAAAAAAAACCACCTATAAAACTCTAGATCACATAAGTCTATACTATGGAATCCCAATGCAGATTCAAAGTGACAATGGGTCATATTTCAAAAGTAATGAAATGAAGAGATATTGTATATTAAACAATATAAAATGGATATTATCCTATTCCCTATTATCCACAAGCATCTGGGTGAATAGAATGAATGGATTACTGAAAGAATAGCTAAGGAAGTTAAGTTCTAATAATTTGTTCAACACTGGAAAGACATGTTCACTGCATTATGTAATTTGAATAATAGACCATTGGGAGGAAGTATACCTCTAGCCAGAATGATGATCCCAAATCTCAAATTAGAAAACAGTAGACACATAAGATCCCAAATTTTGAGTATTGGAATGTGATGCAAGATGTGCCAGTCCCGTATCCAGGAACACCTGGTTCAGCAGGATATGATTTACATTATTTAGAGGACTTTTGATTGTATAGAAACATTATAAAACACTGGAATATGTATGAAAATCCCTAAAAATCATTTTGAATGTATATTATCTAAATCAGGCTTATCTGCTCAAGTAACATGTATTAGCTAGAGTAATAGATTCTAATCATCAAGGAGATATTATTGTGACACTAGAAAATTTGGGTGAAGAACCCACATAGTTTTGTAAAAATGATAGAATTGATCAAGTGATTATTATTCCTTGTAAAACGATACCCCTTATGAAAACTGATCATCATTAAATAACTACCAGAGAAACTGAAGGGGTTGGTTCTATTAATAGAATAAAATTGGGAGCTAAAATATGGGTAAAGCAAAAGATAGCTAGATTTTTATTTTTTTTAAATCGGCTACAAAGGGCAGCTTTATTATCGCTCTTTATAAAACGGATGTGGTTTTTAACAAAAGTGACAATCAGAGAGGCGGATAACAAGCACTTTTTCTTCTTTTTTATGTAATTTGGAGCTCTTTAAGCTCCAAAGTCTCTCCCTCCATTGAGAAAGCAAGAAAAAAAATTTATTTTAAACATGTGTAGTCATACAAAACAAATCCCCATAGTAGCCAAGTCCCCAAAAAAGCCTCTATCTGCTCTCTAAGCACATACTTTGGAGGCAGGTAGCTTGTTTCATCATAAGTCCTTTGGAATTGTAGTTAATCACCGTGCTGATCAGAGTTTCTAAGTCTTCCAAAGTGATTTGTGTGATTGGCTTCTTAAAAGTTTGAGTGAGAAAGAGGGAGATACAAAACAGTAGGAACTAGCAAAAGATTTCAAAACATGTAGACAACTTGGGTGTTTAAACCCGTTGCTCTCATAATCTTTCTATCTTCTGTCACTCAGAATCCCACGCTCAAATGATTCAGCATTCCCTGTCATGCTTTCTAATATTGGTTGCAACTTTTTATTCTCCAATACAGTGATGCAGGAGGTAGAGATGGAATAAAAATACTCCTTTTCCCCATTGTCATTACCAGAATCTCCTTTGATGTCATCCCCTATTATCTCCTCCTTCACTCTAGCTCCTGATGAAGTAACCTTTCTCCAAGTCTAAACACTTGACAAGTTACCTTCGATCTTATCTGCTTCTATCTTCTCCATCAAATTTCACCAACTTCTTCACACTTTCACTAATCTTTAATCTCTCCCTTTCAACTGATTCAATCACCTCTACCTATGACCCTGCCTACAGGAAGGTTATTAATCATAAAATAAAAGTTCCAAAGGGCTCAGTGGAAAAGGCACATGGATCTGGACTGGCATAAAAAGGGGGAGGCTGAGGTGGATGACTAAACTAAAAAGGGAATTAGGACTTGGGAAGGAGCATGGTTTACTCTTAGGCAGTCAGGAATCTGAAAGACTAAGACGAAATGAGGGTGGAGGATGGTGGGGGACATGGGAAATAGTTTTTGCTAACCATTCAGAAATGATCCTAGGTAGAGTATTAGTGGATATAAGAATAGCTTTGCTAATAAAGTCAGTAGAACTTTCTGATGAAGACTGTGCCTCATGGTCTTTGTGCATAACCACAACTTTAGCATGATCTCAGGTTTGGAACTGTCTGTCTCTTGGCCTTGGCATGACATCACCATGACAGTATTTAAATGGAAAAAAAAGATTCCTCCTAATCCCTCAGGTTCATAACCTGGATGTCGTCCTCAACTCCTTACTGCCTCTCATCCCTCTCTCCATATCCAATCTTTTCTCAGTTTCACCTTTGCAGCATGTCTTAAGTATGTCCTCCCTCCTCTGATATTATCACCATCTTATTACAGGCCTTCAAGCCTCTAGCTTGAACTACTGCAATCACCTAGTGGTGGGTCTACCTCATACAAATCTCCCCACTCCAGTCCATTCCATTTAGCTACCAGAGTGATTTTCTAAATTACAGGTCTAATCATGTTACTCCTATACTTAATAAACTCCAGTGGCTCCCTATCACCTTTAGGATCAAATACAAAGTTCTCTATTTGACATTCAAAGTTTTTCATAACCTAGCATGAATAACCCCCCTTTTCCAGTCCTCTTATACCTTACTCTTTACTATATATTCTTCAATCCAGTAACACTCATCTCCTTGCTATTCTACAAATAAGACACTCCCATCTTTTGGTTCCAGACATTTTCTTTAGCTGTCTTCTACACCTATAATGCTCTTCCTCCGCATCTTCACCTACTGGTTTCTCTGACTTCCTTCAAGTTCCAGCTACAATTGCATCTTCTACAGGAAAACTTTCCTAACCCCTCTTAATTCTAGTTTCTTTCCTCTTTTCATTATTTCCTATTTAGCCTGTATATAGTTTGTTTGTACATATTTTCTTGCTTGCTGTCTGTTACATCAGATTGTAAATTCCTTGAGGAACTATCTTTTGCCTCTTTTTGTATTTCTAGAACTTAGAATAGTGCCTGACACATAGCAGGTGTTTAATAAATGTTTAATAACAGACTGAATCACTAATAATGGGAGATCTTCCAGATACCCCTCTTTGTGAATTGCATTTACCTTATTACATAAACCCTTTAAATCTTGCAGAGCCTCCCCCCCAATGAAATTAGTAATAACTCAAAAGAATATGCCATAGCTCAAGAAAAAACAAGTGGATAAAGAATGGCTATATCTAAATTATGATATGAATATGGATGGGCCCACAATATAAATGATCTACTGGAACAAATATCTTGGATCATTGCGGTAGACAGATAATGATTTAAATTGACCAGGAGGAAGAGTCAGGTAGATTTCATTTAGGAAACTGTATAATGCTTTTGATAATCCCAAGTCCCTCCCTGAAATAAAAATAATAAATATATCTTTTTAACACACCAATATTCTTCCAATGAAGCTTTGTGGCTATGATTTACAGAAAACCAGAATTTCTAATGAATCAAAATTGGAGATCACCCAAAAGATGATGAACAGATACATGGTCATAAATAGGTTATAGCTTATTTCCAATGAAAATTTTCATGCTAAAGCATAAAAAAAGTTACCATCAAAAAGATACACAACAGAAAAAGGAGGCAGACTGGTCACAGATTAAGAACAAGAGATGACAGATGGACAACATGCATTCTGCCCTTCTATGCTAACATAATTTAAAAGACCTAGCAGAAGGCACCCAGTATATTGGGTAGACCCCCCTGAAAAGGATTTTCTTGAGGCTATGAATGATAGTCTTGTAGGATGAGAAGTTTTAGACAGCTTGTTGTAAGATGAGTGACATCCCTAAAAGGAAAATCAACCATTTAATTGGTCCAAGGAGACTAAGGTTCAAACAATTGATGGAATTTCTTGGTCACCTTTGTACAAAAACCAGGCATAAGAGGAGTCAGGAGGTCCTCAGGCTTCATACACAATTCTGACTTGGCTTGCCATCAATGATAAGTTCAGAAGCAGGAAAGTCGTGTCCAATTGCACCAACACTACCTTTATTGAATAAATGTTGCATATTCTTAAGTCAACCTCCTTTTAACAGTAGATGATCGACGAATGTATCATTTCATTCTAATCTTGAGCCTGAACTATTGTACCAGGATGAATCAGGCTCAGCCTACAAAAATTATGTTATTTATTACTAGAAATTATGCTGAAACTGAAGAAATCCCACGTCCGAGATACTGAAACACAAGTATATTGACATAATTTGTATTATACGTACAAGCAAAAATTGTGTATCCTCATGCAAATTTTTGTAAGAAGGAACATTTTTTAAAATGTAATCAAAACAGGAGATAGAGAAAAATGTCGCAATACACTAATAAAAAAGGCCAATGGAGAAATCCAGGAAAAGTTGACCCGCAGAGTTTGCTCTGTGATAGTCCACTCTAGCATCAGCATTCACTGGAAAACTGTTCCTTAAATATGCTAAATTATTTTTAGATAAGCCTATTACTTAAAAAATATGGAACTCTGGTTTCCTCAAAACTATAGTATATCAACAAGAGGGAATGTAAGTATAATCCTTTTCTTGGCAAAATACTTTTCCGGAAGTGAAGCCAAAAGAAACTTCCCTAGCCTTGCAGAATGATCTCTTTTTGTTATTTTCTTAATTGTTTTGAGCATGGGTAAGGTATCAAGGAAAGACAAATAAGCTATTAATGATAAAGTTTGCAATACAATGCAGTTTTTCACTATATGATCTCTCCTGGTATCATTCCTTGGCATAAACTAATGCATCCCATTGATGTCATGGAGATAACAAGCTCTTCTCTCCTCAGAGCTCTAAGTGTTTACTGTTGGGAGCATCTTGACTCAGAGATGTCAGAGATGGAATAGGAAGTATGATCACTTCAGTTTTCAGACAGAAAAGCTAACATAAAGAGAAAGACTATATTGTATTTTGGGGAAATAATGTGGTTGGAAACCAGGGGCCTAGATTTTAGTCTAAGTACTTCCCCGTAGCTGTGAAGGCCATAGGATCACAGAACTATAGATGTAGAGCTAAAAGAAAGGGGACTCAAAGGCCTCCTGGTTTAATACCTTCATTTAACATAAAAGGAAACTGGAGCCCAAAGAGGTTGTCAATTGTCCAAGATCACAGAATCAGTAAGCATCAGGGGTAGATTTGAACCCAGGTTCTTTGACAGGAGAGCCATTACTCTCTCCACTGTATTATAAGGCATTTGTTACAAATTATGTTATCTAATCTCAAATGAGGCCTTGATACACTAAGGTAATAATTCTAAACTTCCCTAATCAACCATCTATTCTACCTACTCACTACAGTGGTTATTCCAAACTTCCTCTTCCTTCTTCAAGACTCTCATAGTATCCCTTCACTCACATTCTCAGTTGAAGACCTTGCCTTATACATCCCCCCCCAAAAAATGCCCCAGAACCCTAAAGGCATTCATCAAGAACTCCCTTCTCCTGTTATCCTTATCTCACATCTTTCTGTCATCTCATACTAGTGCCTCCTTTCTTCTAATCTCTGATGAAGAGATGAATTTCTACATGTCAAAACTAAACTCTCTACAGGTTTCCTCAATAGCTTTCTCTCTTCTCTACCTAATTGCCCTAATACTATCCTCTCAATTCTCTCTAATCTTCATCTCCCTATCAATAGGTTCCTTTCTTGCTTCCAGCAGGCACCTATGTCTTTCCCATTCTTACAAAGATCTCACTATACCCTATAACCCTCTCTAGCTGCTTTATATCTCTCCTTCCCACCTCAGCTAAATTCCTGAAAAAGTCATCTACAGTTGATGTTTCTGATTTCTCTTTTCCCACTCTCTTCTCATGTCTCAGCAAACTGACTTCTGACCCCATCACTCAACCAAAATTGATCTTCCCAAAATGACCAATCATCTCCTATTGCTAAATCTTATGGCCCTTTTTCATTCTTTATCCTTCTTATTC
>NW_027186523.1:1620923-1649884 GCF_028583685.1 Petaurus breviceps papuanus | reverse complement strand
TATTGCTAAATCTTATGGCCCTTTTTCATTCTTTATCCTTCTTATTCAGTATTGATATAGCTGATAGCCTTCTCTTTGGGGATACTCTCTCCTATATGAGTCCTTGTGACACTGTTGCCCATTGATTTTCCTCTTACCAGTCTACTCCCCCTTCTTATTTTCCTTTTCTGTATCTTTATCCATGACATCACCACTAATTGTTAGTGCCCCCTAGGGCTCTGTTTGGATCTTCTTTTTTTGTAAATTGTCTCAGTGATCTCACTATCTCCTGCAGGTTCAATGATCATCTCAATGTTGATGATTTACTATATTGTAAGTTCTTTGAGGACAGCAATTTTTACCTCTTTTTGTTTTTCAAACTCTTAGGATGGTGCCTAGTACACAGTATGTACTTAATAAATGTTTATTGATTTATTGATGATTCCTAGGTCTTATATCTCTAGACTGAATTTCTCTCCTGAGCTTCAGTCCAATACTCCCAACTGCTTGTTATACATTTCTGTACTGATACTCCATAGGAATCTCAAATTGAACATGTCCAAAGTAGAACTAATTACATTTTCCCCAAACCTGTCTCTCTCTTCGAAATCTCTTTATTTCTTTCAAAGGTGCTACTGCTTTTCTAATGACACAGGTTTACAATCTCCATGTCATCCCAAAGTCCTTATTCTCAGTCACTTCAGATATCCAAGAATTTGCCAAGGTATTTTCTACCTTCACACTTCTCTCACTGCCCCTTTCCCCCATTAAATAAACTCCCATGGCTCTCTATTACCTCAAGATTTCATATAAAATCCTTTTTTCTTTCTTTCCTCCCCTCCCCTTTTTTTGCTATTTAAAGCTCTTTGCAACCTGGTCTCTTCCAAGCTTTCTAGTCTCCTTACATGTCATTCCTCTCCACATATTCTGCCATGCATATATATTGGCCTATTTGCAATTTCTGATATATGATGCTCTGTCTCTTATCTCTGTGACTTAGCTCTTCCTACGGGACTAATAAAATGTAGGCCCTTAACAAATGTCTGTTGACTGATTGACTATTGTGATTAGCGAAATCTGAAATAACAAGGAAACAAAGGTTCAAAATTCCAAGCATATCAATTTATTAAGCAATGCATGTATAACAAATCAGAACCTGGCCTCCTCAGTTTGGCATTGGACCCTGAACACAGGGGGAGACAGATTTTTATTCATTAAAAGAAAACAGCTAAAAGGATATAAACCAGGATATAAGATACAAGATATCACCAAGGTAACCAAGAAAATTCAACATAAGTACCATGAAATAAAAGCCAAAGCAATACAATAATGATAGTCAATATTAACAAACATCAAGTCTCTTTGTATCCTAGTAACCTATTCCCAATGTCCATCTAGTTAACACATGTTGTCTTGAGACCCAGATGTCCCATGCAGTCATCTGGTCCCTAGATAATATCTTCTTTTGGACATTTTGAAATAGGTTTCATCCTCAGGGAAGCTCTGAAGAGGGCTCTGCTTCTCTGGTTCCAAATTACTTGTAGAAATTCCTATGTAATTTTGCTAAAATCGACCAGTAAAAAGACAATAGAATTTAGTGCAACTTCCTAGATTTGTTTTTTCAATAAGTAGGGCACATGGTAAAAACCAGATCATGCCTTTTCATTCTGATCTTATTAGCACAGAGGATATAAGAAAAATATTAGGTTAGGAACCCATAATTCACTTGAGATTTTAGAGAATTTCACTTTTTATATACCACTTACTGTTTCTTCTTTACCTAAACCCAGTATATGACATATCTTTTTAAAAAATCATAAAGTTCTACCTTGTAAAATGAACCCTTCTGTCTTTTATATTATTAGATACTTTAAAATGTGAAAATAATTTCACTTTCTTTTCAATTATCAGTGTAATTTCATATGTAAAATCCTTAATTCAATTATGAGAATTTATTATTAAAACACACTCAAAGCCTGAATTTCTACACTTGATGCATTTGGAAGCCAATTTTATGTATATGTATATAATTCTTGGAGAAAACGGTATAATCCTGTTGCTTTCTCAAATTTTATTATTCCATTTAATTAGAAATCTTTTCCATTGTATCTTTGTCTTATTTTTTTTTTTAAAGCAATCAGGGTTAAGTAACTTGCTCAAGGTTACACGGCCAGATATTTCTGGGTGTGGTGCTGAGTATCTGAGCCCAGATTTGATTCAGGTCATCCCGACACTAGAGCCGGTGCTCTTACTGGCTGAGCCACCTGGCTGCCCCTAAGCAATTGGGGTTAAGTAACTTGCTCAAGGTTACACGGCCAGGTGTTTCTGGGTGGGTGATGTGTCTGAGCTCAGGATTTGATCTCCAGGTCTTCTCAACACTGGAGCCGGTCCTCTTACTCGCTGTGCTACCTGGCCACCCCACATCTTTGTCTTATTGCTTTGTCTAATTTCCCCCTTAGAAAAATATAATCTCTATATAATAATTTGATCAAAAATGCAGGTTAAAATTGTAAGACTGTTCATTCTTGAATCCTATTATAGTAACTCAGAGATGTTCCATTATCAATCTATTAATTCATAGATTTAGTATCATTATAAAACTACTGCTTACATGCCCTTATTATAGAAATTTGTTATGAAAAGAAAAGGAGAGATGTAGTTATAACAATGTCAAGACATCCTCTCATTGTCACAGACTGACCTAATATATATGATAACAGGGAAAAAAATCCCTTAGCTCTGTTTGATTTTAGGTGCATGTTATACATGACAACAAATCACATAAAAAAGCTTCACATTTTTCACAACATATTACAAGTCAGACTTGGGATTAGTTGAGAAATTTCCTGTTCGAAAAGGAAATAGGGCAACAGGGAAACTATGTCAAGAGAATACAACCACTGACCATGCCAAGGTCATCCTCTCAATTTTTCCCAGGGACAGACATCCACCTGGAGCTGTTTTGAGACTGCAGCACATACCACTTTCTCCTACTGACTGCATGACAATTCAGACAACTATCCCTGTAATCAAAACTCAGAACAATATTGAATTACAGTCCCAAGAGTTTTTACCTCAAAAAGCAACATTTTACTAATCACAGCTTGGGGCTTGAATATTATTAGTTTTCTCATGTTTCCTTAACAGTTACATGTCATTTATCCTTAGTCTCATTCTAGAGTTTCAGCCATGCAACAAATACCTGATAGCTGATTCATATTAACATACTGAACTTATATCTTTAAATCATTCTATATATTTTCATACTTTTTACATGTGATAACATACCAAATTCAGATGAAAACTCACTCTTTATTATAGTAAACCTGTAAATTCCCCCTTTTGACAAGGAATAGGAGAAGGGATCCTATTTTCTTAGTTTTAGATTTTCAAACTTCAGTACATTATATTTTGCAATTCGCAGTCAGTAGAGGTTGATAATATCTTATGATACAGCCTGTACATAAGTTCCCCAGGAACCTCACAAATATCTTTAAGGGTCTGTGGAAGTTTTTCCTCAAGCAATAAATTGTTGTTATCTATTTTAAAAAGAAATATATGGTTCTGGGAAGGTTCCCCTCTTAACACTTTCCAGGATATGGCCATATTGTCCAATTTATATTGAGGAGAAAATCCAAAGCTATTCACTCTGGTCATAGAGTGATTTTCATAATGAAAAATGTGGAACAGTTTTCCAGGATCCACAATGGCAAAACAAGCAATAAATTACTGTTAATCTCCCATATTAACTTCTAAACAAACTTAAAACAGTGTCCCAAAACAAATCCTCAAAGAGCAGAACCAGCAAAAAAGACAGGGTCAAACAATCTTTGAGCTCAAGAATCTTGGAAGATCAGTAGAAAAGGTCTATCTAACTCAAGTAAAAGGGGAGTACAGTCAAGGACAGGAAGCATTCCAGCAAGCAAGCAGCAAACCCCACATCAGCAACCCAGAAGGAGATCCTGAGCCCCAGAACAGTGGAGCAGGATCCCCCACATGACTCAGCAGAGCCAAGGGACTGCTCAGACTCCAGCTTTAGAACCACCATCTGCTTCAGTCTAATGCCAGGCAAACAGTAAACCTCCAGTGACTAGACCTCAACGTGTTTCAGTGTATTTTCTGGGGAAAGTCAGAAATACCCCACTGGGCTCAGCACACCACAGGCACAAGTACTAAGACCCCCTCTCTCAGCACTAAGTAAGCTTTCAGACACCTATGGCCTGAAACAGTTCCAGTGACCTCCTACTCCATCTCTCAGAATAGCACCAGACACAAGGATCCCCCATGGGCCTAAGGGCAACATCAGTGCACCAGATAAACAGTCAAGGCCTGTAGCCCTGGTACAAGAAGCTTGAGACAGTGACACTTCCTTGGAGCAGAGCTCAAATTAAAAAAAAAAAGAAAAAAAGCCAAAAAAGATGAGCAGAAAACAAGAACAACAGAAAAGACTCTGACCACAGAAAGTTATAAGGGTGATAGGGAAGATCAAGACACAAACTCAGAGAATGGCAACAATGTCAAAACACCGATGGACAGAACTCAAAGAAAAACAGAAAGTGATCTCAAGCTCAGAAAAAACTCATGGAAGTGCTCAAAAGGAGTGGTAAAATTGGGAAAAGAAATGAGAGTGATGCAAGAGAATTATGAATTATGAAAAAAGAGTCAATAGGTTGGAAAAAGAAAACAACTGCTTAACAAGTAAAATTTGTCAAAAGGAAAAGAAAGTACCAAAGCTAACTCCTTAAAAGTTAGAACTGGGTGAGTGGATGCTAATGATACTATGACACTTCAAGAATCAGTCAAAAGTGGCGGCCAGGTGGCGAAGTGAGTAAGAGTGCCGGCCCCAGAGTTGGGAGACCTGGGATTGGTTCTGGCCTCAGATACTCGGAACCCACACAAAAATAACTGGCCATGTAACCTTGAGCAAGTTACTTAACCCTGATTGCTTTAAAAAAAAGAATCAATCAAAAATTCAAAATAATGAAAAAAGTAGAAGAAAATGTAAAATATCTCATGGGAAAAACAACTGACCTGGAAAGTAGATCCAGGAGAGACAATGTTAGAATGATTGGACTAAATCATTGGACTACTTGTGAGCCATAATCAAAAGGAGAAGCTGAATAGTATCTTCCAAGAAATCATCAATGAAAACAGCACTGATATCCTGGAACCAGAGGGCAAAATAGACATTGAAAGAATCCCCCTATCCTGTCAGGAAAGAGATTCCCCAAATAAAAACTCCAAGGAACAGTATAGCCAAATTTCAGAATTACCAGGTGGAGGAAAAAATACTTCAAATGTCCAGAAAGGAACAATTCAAATATTGGGGAGCCAAAATCAGGATTACACAGGACTTAGCAGCTACAACATTAAAAGGTCAGAGGTCATGGAACGTGAATTCCAGAAGCAAAGGACCCAGGACTACAACAAAGAATTACTTACTCTGTGAAATTAAGCACAGCAAGTCAAGGGGGGAAATGGTCATTCCATGAAATAGAAGTAGTTCAAACTTTCATATGAAGAGGATCAGAATGAAATTTTAAAAATATGATCTTCAATACCAAGACCAAAGAGAAGCATAAACAGGTAAAAAAGGAAAAGAGAACATAAGGGATTCAATAGAGCTAAACTGTTTAGATCCCTAAATGGGAAGATGATACTTGTAATTCTTAAAAACTGAATCATTAATAGTACAGCTAGAAGGAATATACGTAGACAGAGGGTATGGGTATAAGGTGAATTTGAGGGAATGACATTAAAAATAATTAAGGGATAGAAAAAGGGAAGTACACTGAATACAGAAGGAAGGGAGAAGTAAAATGGGGTAAATCATTTCACATGAAGAGGTCCTAAATAACTATTACAGCAGAGGGGAAGATGGGAGAGTGGGCAATGGGCATCACTTGAACTTTACTTTCACCAATATTGGCTCAAAGAAGGAATAATATACACAATAAGTTGAGTATAGAAATCTGTCTTACCCAACAGGGAATTTGGAAGGGAGGAGATTAAGTGAAGGGGGCTAACAGATGGGAGGGAAGTTTGGGGAAGGTTGTAAACAGAAGCAAAACACAGGTGAGAAGAGACAGGGTGAAAGGAGAGAGAGGGCAAACAGGAGGGAAAATAGTATGAAGGGAAATACACAAGCTAGCCACCATAATAGTGAATATGAACGGAAAGAAGTCTCCCATAAAATGGAAGAGGGTAGCAGAGTGAATAAAAAAACAGAATCCTACTATACGTTGATTACAAGAAACAGACTTAAAGTGAGAGACACATACAGAGTAAAGGTAAGGAATCATAATCTATTATGCCTCAGCTGAAGTTACAAAAAAGGAGAGGTAGCAATTCTGATCTCAGACAAAGCAAAAGCAAAAATATACCTAATCAAAAGAGATAAGAAGGGAAATTACATCTTGCTAAAAGGTACCATAAACAATTTAATAATAACAATACTAAACATATATGCAGAAAGTGGTATAGCATCCAAATTATTTTTATATGTAGAATTTATTTATTTATTTTTAATTTTCAACATTCACTTCTACAAGATTTTGTATTCCAAATTTTCTTCCCATCTCTCCTCTACCCCCCACCCCAAGATAGCAAGAATACTCCTTACTCCTTCCCCCACTCTGCCCTCTCATCTACCCCCTCCTATCCCTCCTCTTACCTCCTTACCCCTTACTTTCTTGTAGGGCAAGATGGATTTCTATACCCCATTGTCTTTCGATCTTATTTCCAGGTTAGCATCCAAATTTTTAAAGGAAAAGTTAAGTGAGCTATAAGTTCATGATCCAATAAGAGATAGAGGGCATTATGAAATGTAAAATAGACAATTTTGATTATATTAAATCAAAAGACTTTTACACAAACAAAACCAATGCAATGAATATTAGAAGGAAAGCAGAAAGCTGGAAAGCAATCTTTTACAGCAAGTGTCTCTGATAAAGGTCTCATTTCTCAAATATATAGAGAAGTGACTTTATAAGAATACAAGCCATTCCCCAGTTGATAAAATGTCAAAAAATATGAATAGGCAGTTTTCTGATGAAGAAATCAAAACTATCTATAGGCATAAGAAGAAGAGCTCTAAATCACTTTTGCTTAGAGAAATGCAAATTAAAACAACTCTGAGGTACCACCTAACACCTATCAGATTGGTTAATATGACCAAAAAGGAAAATGGTAAATGCTGGAGTATGTGGGGAAATGGGGACACTAATGCACTGTTGGTGGAGTTGTGAACTGATCCAACCATTCTGGAGAGCACTTTGGAACTAGGTCCAAAGGGCAAGCAAACTGTGCATAACCTTTGATCCAGCAATACCACTACTAGGTTTGTACTCCAAAGAGATCATAAAAAGGGAAAAGAATCTACATGTGCAAAAATACTTAGAGCAGCCCTTTTCATGATGACAAAATATTGGAAATTGAAGGGAGGCCCATCACTTGTGGAATGGTTGAACAAGTTATGGTATATGGATGCAATGGACTGCTACTGTATAATAAGAAATTATGAATAGGTGGGTTTCAGAAAAACCTGGAAATGACTCAGCTCTTCTTAGCAACACAATGATCCAAGATAAGTACAAAGGACTCAAAAAGGAAAATGCTATCCACATCGAGAAAAAAAAATTAATAGACTCTGAATGCAGATTGAAGCATATTTTTTCACTTCATTCTTTTTTGTTTTTTTCTTTTGATCTGTTTCTTTTTTCACAACTAAGACTAATATGAAAATATGTTTTATGTGATAGCACATGTAGAACCTATATCGAATTGCCTACCATTTTACAAAAGGGGAGAGCAAGGAAGGAGGGGAAAAAATTTTGGAACTCAAAACCTCATAAAAATGAATGCTAAAGGGGAGGCTAGGTGGTACAGTGAATGGAGCATTGACCCTGGAATCAGGATGACCCGAGTTCAAATTCAGCCTCAGACATTTAACATTTACTAGCCATGTGACTTTGATCAAATCACTTAACACCAATTGCCCTGCCATCCCCCCTCCAAAAAGTGAAAAAAGACATGAATGCTAAAAGTTGTCAACCTATAATTGAGAAAAAACACTATTTTAAATTTTAAAAACGAAATATATCCCATTAAATATTGAATAGCTTTCAAATATCTATGTTATTATATTCATTTAAAGCTCAATCCATAATTTAACAACATCCAGATTAAAATAAAAGTTGTATTTCTGATATGATGGTTTCTCAGCATTTCTCATACACTATTATACATTCAAAATGTGAAATAAAAAGTCATGTGATATCAGTTCAAATGTACGCATTTCCAAATTATCTTACATAGAAAATTATTTTATCACCTTTGGCATTTTATACTAATCACATATAAAACCCAGCATAGAGTTATCATAATATATAATCCCAAAAGCAGTAACAATAGCTATTATTGTTAACAATACTTATTATACCATATGCCCAGCACTGTTGAGCACTTAACAATCATTACATCATTTAATCCTCAAAACAATCTTAGGATATGGACACTATTATTATTTATTTTTACAAATCAGAAAACTGACATAAATGGAGATAAGATAACTTTCTTAAATCACAAAGCTAATAAAATTCTGAAACCAGGATGTAACTCAAGTTTTCCTGCATTTATCCAACATTTTTTTCTTGAATTTGATGCCACACAATTAATAGAATACATTTTACTGTGTCATAATTTAGTTACAGACAAATTTCAACCAAATCAAATCAGGATTTATAATCATAAAATCAAAATCTCAATTTTCTAGGGCTATTAGGCACCTGCACTTTAAAATTTAGAGCCTAAAATTAGCAATTGGCTTATTTTCAGAAGTTTGTGGTAGCACTTTTACGTTTCCATAAACATTTTTTCAAAAGTCTCCCAAAGAGCCAAATTTATTCCCATCATTTTTTATAATCTAGCCCAATCCTTTCTTTCTTGAGGCTTTTTAATTTTAATACTCAGCAAACGACAAGAACAGATTCCAAGTAGCAGTCTCACATTCCTACCATCTCCTTGCTTTGGAGCTCATGAAATTTTATAGATTGGGGAATACGCTCCTGGAATGGTCTTCCAGGACAGAGTACTGTATTTCCTAATCATATCCAAACTATCTAAATAACTAATCTTTATTCCATAGAATTTGTACTTTTCAACTCAACACAAAATTTAATAGAACATTGATTAATTGCAATACTGTTAAACTTTTGGGTTTCTAAGGGTTTACAAATGCATGGTTTCTTTCTAATTTTCTTGGTGATCTTGCTTCTAGTATAACTAAACAATTAATTCTGCTATAAAAAGTTTTGAGAGTTCTACTTCAGCCTTCCCAAAAGACATTCCTAGTTTCTGATCACTTCCCTCCATTCGATTATTGTGAATATCTATACCCATTATTCACAACATAGTCTGAGCCCATATGACAGTGAGGATGATGCACGGGGTACCTCCTCACTCCTCACAGATCTCTTTTTGGTTTAAACTACACTTTCCATTTCTTAATTAAATTTTATTTATTTTTATCTTGTTCCCTGATTTAAACAAGCTTTTCTCTTCTCATGATCAAGAAAAGATTAACAAGAGGCAGCCCTTTAATTTTCTGATAAATTAAAACTTCAAACCACATATTTTTTTTTCCTTCACTATGGGATTACTTTCAAATTAGCTGCCTTCTTTCATTATTCTAAACAATAACTCTATCAGTCTTCAGGGGAAAGGTGATCTAAGTGCTTTTTACCCCTGAAACTTTCACAGAACACAATTCTTATTTTTCCTTAAAACAAACTCTACAAGGACCTCAAAACTCACTAAGGGATTTTAAGATTCTGATAAGTGCCTTATCAGGTAGGACAAAGAAAAGAGGGTGAGTTTCTAGAATTATCCAAATTTCCCAAAGTCTTTCTCTGTAATTTTAAAGTGATTAATCTCCAAACTCCTTAATCTATAAAACTCAAAAAGTTACTAAATTGTTTTTAGCAATTGCCACAACTTGGGATGTCTAATTCACTTATAATGCCACAAATTCCTACAAACCAAGAAAAAGTTTTCCTTTTTTTGATTATCTGACTTTGTCTCAGTAATCCCAATGTAGCCAGGGCTAAAAAGAGAAAGCATCTTGAAGTTTGTTTTTTTGTTTTTAAAACCTAATTTCCCATTGAAAGCCTAAAGTGTGAATTAGTCCTGCTTACTAGGACAGAGAGTTTAGCATCAGATTACAGAAAACTAGAAGAACTGCTTCGAGTATGAAGCTTCACTAATCTTCCCAGCATACTGAACTCTTTAGCTGTAGTTTTTGAGCAGTGTTCTGGCTGGCTGCATTTTCCCCTTAGAAATATTTAAAGGTGGCAGAATCTACAAACACTAAACATGACATAAAATAAATATTTTTTAGTATTTTACAAAGACATAAAAACACAAATGAAATGATAAGACAAAAAAAAAAACCAAAAAGTTAGTGCACACAATTTTCCCAAACTTTCAGTAACTGAAAGTCCTTTCTCAGGCCAAATATAGGACCCCTTTGGATTTTTATGTATTTTAGCATCATTTGAGAGCTCTACCACCTCCTCCTCCACTCCTGTATGGGAAGTTCCTGGCCAATAAGAATTTCCCTAAAGGGTTTTCAGTTTAATAGCATGCTCTTCCCCTGGTCTAATGCCAAAAAAAATTTTATCTGAAGAGAAATCCTTGGGTATTTTACTATCGCCCATCATTCCCTTAAAAGCTGCATCAGAAAGATAGTATCTGAATGACTTTAGGAAAGATTCCTAATCTCTATAGGCCTCAGACTTATGTGGTTAGACTTGCTGACCTCAGTCATCTCTTTTTCCTTTAATTCTATCATCCTATTAATTTCTAGCACTTAGAATCTCTGGTTTCATTTAACTCAAGTTAAAAAGGCAGCTTCTGGAGGAAGTCTTACCCAGTGCTCCCTGACACTAGTAGCTTCCACTCCAAAGTTACCTTCCATCTGTTCCCTATGGATCTTTTATGTAACTATGTATATGTTGACTGACTGATTGACCTTGGTTAAGTCACTTCATCTTTCTTTGCCTCAGTTTTCTTCTCTGTAAACTTAGGGAATTGGAAAATGTTCTTTTGATATAGAATATCAAAATGTGTAGGATGTAGCTATAGTAGTCCTTAATGGAAAATTTGTCTCTCTGAACATATAACACCAGAGATAAATAGAAGATCAATGAATCAAGTATGCAAGTAAAAAGCAAAAATCAGTAAATTAGTAGCCCTCAAGTAAGCACAAAATTAGAAATCCTAAAAATGATTTTTATTGCATTTAAAAAAGGGATCAGAGTATTCACCAGATTACCAAAAGGGGTCTGTCACACACACACACACACACACACACACACACACACACACACAGAGTTAAGAAGCAAGCTCTGAGGGGCAGCTAGGTGGTGCAGTGAGTAAAGCACAGGCCCCCGAAGTCAGGAGGACAGGAGTTCCGTTCCAGCCTCAGACACTTAACACCCACACAAAAAAACTAGCTGTGTAACCTTGGGCAAGTTACTTAACCCCAATTGCCCTCCAAAAGGCAAAAAAAAAAAAAAAAAGGAGCAAGTTCTGACTAAAACCAAGACAATGGAAACTTACTTTGTAAGGATAAGAAAGAATCTCCACTGTCTCCATTATTATTGGACAAACAATAAGATATTCCTATATCTAAAAATACTAGATATAGGAATAAGACAAGGGAAAAACAAGTGATTAAACAAAGTGAAGAGGAGATAAAATGATCTCTATTTGCAGATGATATAATGATTCTCTTAGAGAATTCTGAATAATCACCAAGCCAAAAAAAATGATAAAGATATGTTTTGTTCTTGTGTAGACCTATAATTTCATCAACATAGGGAACTCCTGGTATGGAACCTCCCTACACTGGTATAGGTCAGCAAGCTGGGAGTAACTTGTCCCCTGCAAAGGTTATGTGATGTGATCATAGTCATTTGGCTACTTATGTGTAAAAGGCAAGATTTAAAGCCATGTCTTTCTAACTCAAATGCTGTCTTCTATTCACTATGTCACAATATCACTTAAGACGATAAGTTCGATAAAGTAACAGGATAGGAAATAAATCTTCTTAATAATTGGTTTTTATATATAATTCATTAAAAACTCAAGAAGAGAGAAAGAAATTCTATTTAAAATAACAGGAAACATTAAATATCTACTAACTAATCAACCAGAACATATGCATGATTTACTTTATTACAACCACAAATTGATTTTAATAGAAAAAGGAAATTCTACATAATTAGAGAAGTAGTAGGTGTTCTTGTCTATGTCATCACAATAAAAACTGATCTTACCTAAATACCAATTACATACTAAAAGAATATTTCATAGAACTAGAAAAGGTAGTTCAAATAATTTTTTCAGGAAGAAAAGGTTAAGAATGTCAAGTAATATAATGAAAAAAAAGCAGAAAGGAAAAGTTGCTACTCCTAAGTCTTAAATCAATGCAATGCTTTTTCTACTCTTAAATGTAAATATATCAATATAGACATGGACATAGATATAGATATATATGTAGATCAATGTCTTGCATAAAGGTATAAATGGAATATTCCTCAAATTTTCATATGGCATATAAACCTGGGGGGTGGGAAATCTATTATGATAAATGATAGTATTAGTATACTAAAAGATTCTGAAAAGTTCGAGTGTTGCTCTAAATCATATAAGGTGAAATTTAAATGGAATAAATATAAAGTCTTAGCAAAACAGTATGACATATTAGTTAGAGTGCTGGGCTTAAAGTCAAGGTAACCTATATTCAAATTCCACCTCTGACACTTCCTGGTAAAATCACTTACATTCTATGAATAACACTGTTCTTTGTAGTTCACTTGTTTTCCTTTTGGGATTTTCTTGGCAAAGATACTAGAGTAGTTTGCCATTTTCTCCTCCCACTCATTTTACATATAAGGAACTGAGGCAAACAGGGTTGAGTGACTTGCCCAGGGTCACACAGCTAGCCAGTGTCTGGGGCCACATTTGAACTCAGGTCTTCCTGACTCCAGGTCTGACACTGTATTCACTGTGCTAGCTAGCTCTCCCCTCTCCACATCCCCAATTAACTCAAGTGCTTCTTATTACCCCCAAGATCAAATATAAAATTATCTGTTTGTTTTCTAAAGCCTTTCACAACCTGGCCCCTTCCTACCTTTCTAGTTTTTTGCACTTCACTCCTTATCATCTCCTTAGGATCTAGCTATACCGGCCTACTTGATCTTCTGCACATAAGATTTTATTTGTGCAAAACCTTTTTTATGTTATATAATCAAATAATCTATTTTTGTCTTTTATAGTAATATAACATAGGGGTGGCTAGGTAGCACAGTGAATAGAACACCTTCTCTGGAGTCAAGAGGACCTGAGTTCAAATCCGGCCTCAGACACTAAACACAAAAACTAGCCGTGTGACTTTGGTCAGGTCATTTAACCCCAATTGCCCTCCAAAAAGAAAAAAAAAACAATAATATAACATAGTTAACACATATTTATTAAGCACTTACTAAGTGTACTAAGCACTTACTCTGTGCTAAGCACTCAGATTATAAAGAAAAGTAAAAACATAGTCCCTGCCTTCAGAGGCCTCATTTTCTAATGATGCAGACAACAGGAAACAACTGTGTATATACGAAAAGGATTCAAGGTAAATTGAAAATAATATTAGAGGCAAAGCCCTAGTGGTGAGCAGAACCGGCCTCTTAAGAGATGGCAAAGGAAGGTTTACAAGGAAGCCAGAAAGCATAAATAGGAAGGAGAGCATTCTAATCAGGAACTTGCCAGTGAAAAGGCAGAAAGATCACAGATGGAAAAACCTTTTTATTTTTTTATTGCTTTTTGGAGGACAATTGAGGTTAAGTGACTTGCCCAAGGTCACAAGGCTAGTTAAGTGTCACAGATGGAAAAATCGTATGTAAAAATGAGCAGGTAGGCCAGTATAGCTAGATTCTAAGGAAATGGCAAGGGGTAAAGTATAAAAAACTGGAAAGGCAGGAAGGGGCCAGGTTGTGAAAGGTTTTAGAAAATAAACAGATAATTTTTTATTTGATCTTGGGGATAATAAGAAGCACTTGATCTAACTGGGGATGGGGAGAGGGGAGAGTGACTTGTTCAGATCTCTTTTGTGAAGATCATGTTGACAGAAAAGTTGAGAAGAGACTAGACTTTTTTTCTACCCACAGTCAAAATATATGCAATTCCATTATCTTCTGTTTTTCATTTTGTTTTGGTTTTTTTGGTAGCCTGACTTTTTGTCAGTTGTTTTTTTTTAAGTTCTTTATAATTTATTGTAACATAACAAGTTAATCAAAAACCACATAATGCCAACTACCATTTAATTTTCATAGCATTTTTTTCAAGTACTTAGTTCCTTCATCATTATTTTGTGCTTTTGATTTATAAAAAACTAGATTTTGGGATGTGTTTATTTCTGTCTCAATGATTTGTCTAAATGATTTTACTGATCTATTTTTCTATTTTTTCATCCTATACCATATAATTTTTATAATTACTACTTTAGAATATAATTTTAGATTGGTAATCCCATTCACAGATTTAGAATTTTTTCATTATTCTCCTTGATGTTCTCAAAATTTTATCATATCACATAAATTTGGATATTTTGTTTTTTCTATAAGATATAATATTAAAATACTGTGATTAAGTCAAGTAGTTTCCCATCTTTACTATATAACCTAAACTCGGCTATCATTACAAAATATTCAGTTATTTATATTTTTCTTTATTTGCATAAAAATATAGTTTTATTTATACATATTATATATTTTGGAACATTAACTCCCAGATACTTTAAATATATATATATATATATAATTTTTTTACTGTAAATGGTATCTATCTACTATCATTCACCCCATTTTGTTAGTAATAAATAGTAATTTGTTACTTACCAGAGCCCATACTTAGTAAAGGAGAGAGTATGAGGTAGATCAGCAGTTCTCAAACATTTTAGACTCAGGACAATCCACCTCTGAAAAATGATTGAACCCCTCCCCAAGAGTTTTTATGTGAGTTACATTTATTGATATTTCCTTTATTAGAAATCAAAATACTTTATTATTATTAAAGTTACCTTTTCCTTCATGGACCCTCCCATGGGAAAGGGTTTCAGGGACTGCAAGGGGTCCCTAGACCTCACTTGAAAACTACTGTTGTAGTGACCAGAACACCTGATTTGTAGTAATAGAACCTGGGCTCAAATTGGCTCTGCCACTTCTTATCTGTGTAGCAGTGATTTAAATCATCATTTCTCTCTGGGACTTGGTTTCCTCCTATACAAATGAAGGGCTTGTTGCATATGACCTTTAAGGTTCCTGCTAGCTCTAAATCTATGCTCCTAAATTCTCCCTTACCTCTAGTCTAATCAGTTACCAAGACCAGCTAATTATTATATTCATTATATTTTTATCATGTGTCTCTCTCCATCTACTCTCCCTGCCAATAGTATCATAGTTCCTCATTTGCCAGCCAAGACTGTTGCAATAACCTCCTGTTAGAATGTAAACCCCTGGAGGGTAAGTGCCCTAATCTACCTTTCTTTGGATCCTGCAGTGTAAAGCACAGTATCTGGCACACCACAGACACTTTGAAATGCTAGTTGACCAGTACTCTTTCCAGCCTCCCACTTTCTGTCCCCATGAATCTATAGTCCATACTGCTCCTAGAGTCTTTCTTATTCATAGATCTGGTTATGTTACTCCTGTGCTCACAAAAAAAACCTTCAATAACTCTATTGTCTACTCAATAAACTTCAGACACCTTTTTTTCTGTCATTTGAGCCACTACACAGGCAGATGTCATCATGTTACCTTTCCTGTCATGTCACACTATTCCCCTGTTGTTAGGAGATCATTGTTTGATCCTACCAAATGAAACTGCTCCCTGCCCTTTTCCTCCCACTCCCTCCCCCCACACACCTTACACTCTCCTGCCTCTCTTTCTTTAACTAAACTCTTCTCTATCACTGTGGTCAGTTTACCTTCCAATTGTCTATTGAACCTCTACCATTTCTTTAAAGTTCAACTCAAATGCTACCTTGCCCCCAAACCTTTACCTAGGCAGTAGCAACTTCCTCCCTCAGTCTAATGCCTTAATCATGTAATATTGTGCACAAAAGGGCAGATTTGGTTTCCATACCCTAATCCTACCAATACAGATGTAGTTACTGAAAACAAATAAGGATAACAGAGGTAATGAGGTGTTAATGTGCTAACAAGGTGATCCCTTTACAAAGTATGAATACATCCTTGATTAAGTCAGTCGGGAATAGCAAATTGACTGAGCAAACATTAATGGTGGCCTTAAATAGCTAAATGCTGGAGAGTTAGAGCAAATCTAAACTAAAAGACGTAAGCAGAGGAGAAACTGGCCCCTGAGCGCAAAGTGCTCTTGGAAGGGGGGGGGAGATTTCTCCTACTTGTCAAGTAACTCTTGTTCAAATTCATATGGTTGATGGGGTGGGAGGGAAGTTACTTCACTAGGAGTTAGTTCATCCAACAGGGAACAGAGACATTCTAGACAGACACAGACACAAAGAGGCAGTCACTTGAGGAAGGAAGCAGCATTCATAAGTGGACCTCTGGAAATAAAATAGGAGTCTAACTAAGGATGGGAGAGACATTACACTGGAAATTGAGAGCCATGTTACAGAGAAAAGGCAGACCCTAGAGCCCAGCTGGTCAACCTGACCAAGAGAGACACTGTGCCTGGAGTAGAGGTTTGAGAAGTCTTCTCTTGGAGAGAAATCACTTCTTATTCTCAACTTCTCAGGTTGTTTACCTGCAAATATCCCCCATGTGTGTGCCTCATTATCACTGTACACTGTCTGTTCTTCCTATGGATAGGTTCTTCCTATGGGAGAGTACACCCTAGGTTTATAAGAGGAATATTGTATAGCTACTAGCTTTTGGTTTTTATTATGCCATCTTAGCAAATACCTTTATTAAGAGTTAATTGGGCATATATAACCTATATCAGATTGCTTACTTTCTCAGGAAGGGGGTAAGGGGAAGAGGGATAGGATTTGGAACTCAAATATTTTTTAAATGTTAAAGTTGTTTTAACACATAATGGGGGGAATATTGTTTTTTTTTAAAAGAGTTAATTTGAAAACTGGATGATTATTAATAGGAAACACACCAGTAGGAGTTCATGAATTATGAAGTAGGAGCAGGTAACACAAACTAAGCCTTGAATTTAAGAGTAACAAACACTGTCTTGGGACCCAATCACAAGTAATTAGGTATAGATCAGAGTGGGTGCTATGTATGAATTGTGGCAATTTTCCTAATTGATTGCAAGTTCCATGATAGCAATTCCAAGTCTTTCCTGATCATTGTTTCTTCCCTAACATCTAGCACAGAAAGCGTTTAATAAAAGTTTGTTGAATGAATACTAAAATGAGAGACAACATAATAAAGAGGATAGAGAGCCTCAGCAAAAAAAAAAAATCTAGGTTCAAGTCCCACCTGACACATACTGACTGTGTGACCCTGAGTAATTCACTTAACCTCTCAGTTAACTCTCTAAGACAATAAGTGGCTGAACAGTCGCTGATTGGCATTGGTGGTGGGTTCCCTCTACCATTGAAACTGTAGGTCAATCCAATTTTTTTTAAGTTACAGATTGTTATAATAGGTTGATATGAGCTTTAGGGCACAAAAAGCAATTTATCCAAAGGTTTATACCACCCTGCTTGCAACACCATCTCCTTTCTTCTTCCTCTTTACTTTTTATAGATCGATAAATGGACAACATCTAACACTTGATTTGTCCTAGGAACTTCTGTGGCTTCTTAGCAATGGATTTGAAACAATTTATTTTATTTTTTGGTGTTTTATATATTTAGATATACTAATGATTTTAATTGATCTCTTCAAACTCAACAGGAGCTATTTCCACGATGTTTGTTTAAAAAAAAAAACCTCTAGTGAACACATAATAGTGAGTTCTAGAAAGCAAGATAATTTCTTTTGCTTAATAATAGTTTTCTTTCCTCTTGGCTGCAGATTCTCATAACTAGCACCATGCCAAACATTCGAAGATTGGATTATGGCCTGTCGTACTTGATTATTTTTGTCAGCATGCTGACCCAGGGTGCCCTTTTCTTGTGTTGTTCCTTCTGTTTCCATTTTTCATGACATCCAGCTTTTCATCTTGTCAATCAGCTTTTGACTTCCTGATTAAAGTGTCTGTCACAGGAGCAGTCTGGTCTCCAGTCAGTTGTTTAATTTGTTCCTCATGGCATCCAATTGAGTTATTCATCTGGCCCAGCTGTTCCCAAGTGCTTCCAGCATCACTTTTTCATGTGTTTGGGTTTAACCTCTATATCTATGTACAACAGTGTGAATTGTTCCATTCATTCTGTTGTTGACTGTGGCTTGCTTTGCCTCGGCCTAATGCCTTGACGCTACCAGGCTGGCTGCTTTACTGTGGCTAGCCCAACTGAGAAAGAAGCAATATTTCAAACTGATGTTATGGTAACGAGTATAACTAAACAGACTAGTTTTCAAGAATTATAACAGGCCCCTCTTTTAACAATTAGGACTATGTAATGGAAACTCAGAGTTGTCAAGATTCAGATCCTCCCAAAAATAATGTTGATGGTGCTTGGCAAAGGAAAGGAAACATTAGTCTGCCAACAGTTGCGGATACTACAATGTATGCTCCAGGATTTAGTTGTTGCATTAGGTTACATGAGATACTCTATGGGTCAGAATTGATACACATACCCAATTGGAAAAATGAACTTAAGTAAATCTACTGTGGTTACTGTGTTAAAATTTGTCTTCTGGTGGTCTGTGGATTTATATCATGCAACATTCAAGAAGCCACATAATGCAACAGGAAAATAAAGAAATAAAACACTAGGCTATATTTCCTAGCCTTTTTTTCTAAACATTCAAACCTAATCAATCCACAATTTCTTGAGATTGCTCATGAATAGACAACTCCTTCCTTCTTTCCTGTTCTGTTTCTCCCTCACTTCTTACAGACTTTAAATAGGAATTCCATTATACCAGACATAAAAATAAGCCCTGACCCATGTGCCTAGATCCTAAAAGAAAACAAGGCTGGCCTAATGACAATCAGGTAGAAAGTTTAAAGTAGTACACAATAACTCTACTTTCTGATCCCTTTTTGTTTATTTCATGTAAATTTATTTTGTGAAGGGCACTTTTGTGTTTCTTACAATTCAATGATCTTGGAATTTTAAATATGTTAATATGAGAAATGAAAGGATGTAAGAATTATTCATATCAGGGGGTGGGGCTATTAAAATTTTATCAGCTAGAAAGAGTTTTTGGTTTTGGTAAACTATGAGGTACTATGAGAGATAGCGGACAGAATTCTGGACCTGAAGTCAAGAAGACACGAGTTCAAATACTGCCTCAGACACTTGATTAGCTATGTGACCCAGGGCAAGTCATTTATAATCTGTTTCCTCATATGTAAAATGAGAATAATAATAGCACCTAGGATCAAAAGACATAATTGTGAAGCACTTTACAAATCTTAAAGTACTTTAAAATTATATAGACATGTAGATATAAAATGAGAGTACAAGAATAATTATTAAAAATTGTTCATTAAAAATAGTGACATCTTCTGTATATCTTTAATTCTAGCCACTGTTTATATTTTACTAGGAATCTATTAGGTACTAAATTTTTAAAGTCCACAATGATGCTATACAGTTTTTATCATTTTCAAGCAAAATATAATTTGACTTATTATGTAAAATTCTTCTATAATTTCAGGTGGCAATGATCTGGTCCTAAGCTGTCATCATAAACCCCTCTGTCTACACAATAAATCTATATGGCAGAGCCATTCATTTAAGAGCTCACTGTTGTCACCCTATTGGTTACATATATGTGATTTTATTTATGAAAGGACATTTAATTCCAGATTTGAATGTTAGTGGTTTCATTCATTGCCACTGGAACAGATGGCTCTAGAGGAGAAAGTGAGGCTGGTGACCTTGCACAGCTCTCCTTCACTTAAATCCAATTCATTTGTAATTCATAGCATCATCTTCCTGATGTCATGGCCCTCTTCGAGTTCAAAGGACAAATGATAGCAACAACATTCATTCCTTTATTTAATAGCCAAGGGAAAAAATCCTGCATTGATCATACCCCTCCCCTCAGTGATGTTTCAATATACACTCTATCTGTCACTTATTTATCAGGAGTTAGGTAGCATGATTCATAATGAGTTCTAGATTTATGTTGATCAGCATTCCTAAGTCTTTCCAGGTTATTTATTTTTACAATATTGTTTTCTGCATATTTTTTCTTTTGGTTCTGCTCACTCCACTCTGCATCAGTTCAATCTTCCCAAAATTCTCTGAAACAATTCTCTCAGGGCACCTAGGTGGCACAGTAAATATAGCACTGGCCCTGAAGTCAGTAGGATCTGAGTTCAAATCTGGCCTAAGACACTTAACACTTACTAGTCAAGTGACCTTGGACAAGTCACTTAACCCAATTGTCCTGCCTTCCTCCCCTCCAAAAAGAAAAAAAAAGATTCTCTTCATAATTTCTTTTGTTTGTTTGTTTTGCTTTTTTGGAGAGGGAAGGTAGGGCAATTGGAGTTAAGTGACTTGCCCAAGGTCACACAGCTAGTTTTTATGTGGTAAATGTCTGAAGCCACATTTGAACTCAGGTCCTCCTGACTCCAGGGCTGGTGCTCTATTCACTGCACCACCTAGCTGCCCCTTCATAATCTTTTATGAATACAATAGTATACTATCACACTTTTATATGTGTCCAGCCATTTCCCAATCAATGGGCACCTCACTCAGTTTCCAGTTTTCTTTGCCACCACATAAAGAACAGTTATATTTTGTGTGTGTGTATGTGGGTCCCTCTACTCTTTCTTTGATCACTTTATGTATAGACATATTGGCGGTATTTCTCAATTAAAAGTTTTATATGCATAGTTTATAGCTTTTGGGGCAAAGTTCCAAACTGATTTCCTGAATGGCTAGATCAGCTCACAGTTGCACCAATTTAATATGCCAGTTTCCCTACAATATAGCCAGCATTTTGTCAGTTAGGTGTTGTTTTCTTGTCAGTGTTGCCAATCTGATGGGTTTAAGTTGGAAACTTAGAGTTTTATCATTTGTGTTTCCCTAATATTACTCATAGAGAGAATTTTTTCATACATTCATCAATAGCTTGGATGTCTTCCTCTGATAATGGCCTTTTATATCCTAATAATTAATCAATTGGGGAATGGCTCTTATTCTTAGAAATTTGAATCAACTACCTTCAAATGAGGTCATTACCAGAGAAATTTCTGCAAAGATTTGTTTTCTCATGTACCTGCTTCTTTTCTAATTTTGTCTTCATTGGTTTTGTTTGTGCAAAAATGTTTTAAGTTAGTGTAATCAAAACTGTCCATTACACTGTCTATGATCTTCTCCTTCTCATTTGGTTATGAACTTTTTTTCCCTTTTCATGGATCTGACAGGTAATTCATTCCTTGCTCCTCTCATCTGTTAATTATGTCACTTTTTTTGTCTAAGTCATCTGGAACTTATCTTGCCATATGTGATGAAATGCTGGTCTAAGTGTCTTTCAGATTGCTTTCCACTTTTTCTAACAGTTTTGGGCAGTTAGTGAGATCTTACCCCAATAGTTGAAATCTTTTGGGTTATCAAACATTAGGTTATCATGCTTGCTTTTTGTTGCATATTGGTACCTAATCTGTTCCACTTATTAACCTTTCTACTTCATAAGCAGTATCAAATTGTTTTGATGATAACAGCTTTTTTTGGGTTGACTGAGATCTAAGACTGCTAGGTGCTCTTCATTCCCACTTCTTTTTTCATTAATTCCCATGAAATTCTTGATCTTTTGTTCCTCCAGATGAATTTTTAATGTTTTTAAAGTTCTATAAAGTAATCCTTTGGCAATTTGATTGGCATGGAACCAAATAAGTAAATTAATTTTACTAGTACTGTCATTTTATTATGTCTCTGCTTATGCGTGAGTAATTAATATGTCTCCATTTTGGGGATCTACCTTATTTATATAAAGAATTCTTATAATTGTGTTCATATAGTTTCTGGGTATATTGGCAGGTAGACTCCCAAGTACTACCAATACTTTCTGCAATTTAAATGGAATTTCTCTTCTATCACTTCCAGCTGGAATCTCTTGCTAATATATAGAAATACCAATGATTTATGTGAAATTTTTTATATTCCACAACTCTGCTAAAGTTGTTCATTGTTTCAGTTAATTTTTAATTGATTTTCTGGGATTCTTTATGTAAACCATCATATCATCCAGAAAAAGTGATAATTTTCTTTCTTTTTTGTCTATGCTTATTCCCTTCAGTTTTATTTTTCCTCATTGCTATAGCTAGCATTTCTAGTACTGTATTGAATAGTAATGGTTATAATGGACATTCTTGTTTTAACCCTAATATTATTGGAAATGTCTCTAAATTATTCCCATTACATATAATGCTCGCTCTTGGTTTATGATAGATGCTACTTATATTATTTAAGTAAAAATCCATTTATTCTTATCTTTTCTAGTGTTTTTAATATGAGTGAGTGCTGTTATCAAAACTTTTTCTACACCTATTCATATAAAGATATGATTTTGTTGGTTTTGTTATTAATATTTGCCTTAAGTCTTGGAAATGTGTAAGGTTGATTCTGCCTAATGTTGTACCCAGTGACCCAGAAAGTAACTATACACTACCCTCTTTCTCCTTCTTCCACCCCCAGCTCAGAACTACAATGAAAACGGGGGAAATTTTCAGTTACTTTGCATTCTTGGATCAGGTGCTGTATAGTATCAGGCTGGTTTCCATTAATGCTCTGAGGAAAGCTTTCTACATTCTTTTCTGTCTTATTCTTTGTCTCCTGAGGGACTCTTCCCCCTTTCTTCTAAAAGAATATAGTAATATAATGTGAATATGAGAAAATTAGAATAAGGAAAACTTTTCAAACATATCATTGAATAAAAATTAGTATATGATTATAAAGAATGGTTATCAATCAAAGCTGTATATTTACTCAAGGGTTGAATTTTTCCTGCGACATTATTCTTTTCCAACATCGTTCTATTCCTATATTATTTTCCCATGCTTGTTCATTGGAAAGGCTTCTATAATAATAATTACTTCTTGGGCATTTGGGGAAGGCTGTGTCACATTGTTCTTTACCCCCTTTTAGTTTGGGGAGTTTTTTAATTACATGGAACGACAAAGAAGATGAGCTACAGAAAAGGACATTTTTAGAGTTCATATTTGTTTTAATTATTGATGCTGTCAAAATGACAAAATTATGTTCTGGTTTTAACAAAATTCTGAAGCTTCCATCTCAGGTGAAAATGAAGTTAGTTTTTGGGATTGCTAGGCAATTAAGATATAAACTGTTAATCCTCATTTTAATGTATTTTTAGTATTAAGGTTTGATTAATTGACTAACTACAAACATATTTTTTAATTCTACTATGAAAAATAAATAAAGGATTCAAAAATAGCTTTTTTTGTTGTCTTCTTTTCCTTCTATACATTGGTGCAGACTCGGACAGAGTCACAACATTCATTCAGCCTGTTTTAACACAATTCATTTACATAGTCACACTACAGAAATCCAGAAATATTGACCTTGTTAGCCATGCTCACTATGGAAAAAAATGTCATGAACCAGACCAAATATTTCAGAATAAGAATTAAGTTGTTTAATCTGTGTTGGTTCAAATTCTCCTTTCTGTCCATCTCCTCTGTCTCTTTTTGTCTCTCCATCTCTCACACACACACATAATATAAACTGAGACATCTACATATGCAATGCCTAGAATAAGTGTATGTGCACACACACATACACATGTATGTAAATACATATATACACATATATCTGCATATATCCATGTATGAGGAGCATGAGAATTAGTACCTGATCATGGATCCAGAAAAATCTGGCTCCTAGTTCTAGTCTTAGACACATACTAGCTGAATGGCTATGTTCAAGTCACCTAATTTCTCAGTTTTGAGGTACACTGACACTGTACATGTTAGACAAGTTTCTAATATGCAGTGGTAGAAGAAATTTATGTATGGAGAGTCCTTCATACCACTGAAATCAAAGCCATCTACTTCAGAATGTTTGTGTGCATATAATGTATTACATGCACTATTTGTGTGTGTGCTTGTGCATGTGTGTGTGTAAATAAAGACATATAAATATAAATCTAGTCATAATACTCTTTAATCTAGACTGTAAACTTCTTGAGTGGAAAGATGACTTTTACCTCTTTTTATATCACCAGCACTACCATAGTACCTGGAATATTGTAGGTGCTTAATAAATATTAATTGATTGAGGGGGAAAGGTGAGAAATAGAGAAGATGCTAGAACTCAGAGTTCTTGTTTATGTGCTACATGGAAGAAGATGACTTACGAGTTTGCCCTCACAAAGGTATTCCAGCAAGGGATGTCTAGCCATTTATCCATTGTAGAATAGATTCTTGTTCAGGTACAAGTTGACCTAGATAACTTCTGAGATCCTATCTAACTCTAGTGTTCTGTGATCTTGTAAATCTCTAAGGAGACAAAACATAAGCACTCTGTTTTAAAGATGGCAGCAGTGGCAAGATATATTATAAAACAAGGATGGGTTGGAGAAGCCTCCTGATAGCTCCCTGCTTCTTGAACAGGACAGCAATGACTAGCCAAGGCCAGAGCTGTAGTTATGTACCTAGTAGACACTTTTTTAGGTGCCTAGTAATTGTCTTAGGCATGTAAGCAGCAACCTATTTTCATGACTGACATTGTAAATATAAAATATTCTTATTATTTATGTTCACTGAGAGCTGTGGAGTGAAAGGACTATATAAACCCAAAAGAAATATATACTATTATCTTTGTCTGCTGGAAAATAGTAGTCAACCTTATAGCAAATCTTCATAATATTTTCATCTGTTAACTAGACAAATCCATAAGTCATTCTCTATTTAAAATTATAGAGGAAACGTGTGAAAGAATCTTATTCCTATATTTCCATCTACTTTTTAAAAGTGATGAATAGAACCTTTGATACTCAAGTTTAAATGAATAATATATGTTTTGGCTGGGTGTCAAAGCCTTAACAGAATGTGCACTATAGTCTCCTAATAGGAAAAAACAAATAGTTTAACACTGAGACATTTTGAAACAGGTGCTCTGGATACTCAGAGAATGTTGTGAATGTTGGAGGCAACCTTTTAAGAACTTGATATATATCTTTTAAAGAAGAATACCAAATCATTGCTTTGCAAAAAGGTTAGAACTCATTGACCAATGAAAAGAGTTATAATTGGTAATGTTTAATGTATCATAGAAGTTACAATCACAAAAAACCCTAAATATTATAGACCTAAGTGGTTTGGGTAGCATAGGAAAACACCAGCTTAGATGCTCTCTCATATATTTATCTAAGGGGCAAAATCTATCTACAATGAGCAAGGTAATAAATGGGATGTAGCATTATATAAAGACAAACACAGGAAAATAAAGTGTGTGAAAGGAAAAATGGATGAGTAAATAAAAAAAGAAACAAAAGTAAGGGAAAGAGAATTAAGAAAAATTGAACAAAGAGGAAAAGAAAAGATGATGGAAGAGTCCAATGAAAAATTAACTTGTAAGTCTTTCTTGCAAAGCAAGAGCAGGATAGGCAGAGAAAAATGTACTATCATGAAATAGGTTAAAATTATGATTCCTAAGATAGTGGAAGTACAATATCACACACACACACACACACACACACACACACACACGCACACAGAAATGTAATAGCCCAGGTAGGAAAGTTCTGAGTTCCAACTTATTCCTATGACAAACAAAATAGAATGTTCAGCTGTGTCTATATTTTCTGTGAAAGTAAAATTTAAGACAATAAAATGACTAATGCATGTCAAACAATATACATTATTGAAAATATAACAAGACTTGGGACTTGTGTCCCAAGATGGTGATCTAATTGTTTTCTGCAAACTTCTGCAAATCTGAAACTTAAAAGAAATTGTGCACCAAATTTAGAGTGACTAAAACTGAAACCAAAATATAAGACTGAAACACTGTACAAAAAAAACTTCTTAAAATAACATCTGCAAACTTAAGTATTCTGAATTCCTACTGAGCGTCCCTACCTCAATTCACTCCATGTTACAAAGTACAGTAAGCATATGTAACTCTTGTGATTCAGAATTTAGTGGTGAGGATCCCACAAAAGACATTACAGGTACATTTTCTCTATAGTTACGTAAGGGAAAGAGAGAGAAACTTAAGAGGAAAGGCTATGTTGGCAGCCAAAGCACAGTGCAGAGTCATAATAGAAACCATTTTCATCCAATGGAAAAGGGGTTTTCCATTTAGCAATTACTCTGGACAGGGACCAGAGGTGGTTCTCTAAACCCACAAAGAATGGAAACTGAGGATATCTAGTCCCAGGAATATGTAATTGCAGTGGAAAAAAGAGGTGCCAGCAACTGTGGAAGGAAACCTGACACAAGTAACTTGGACTTCAAGAGAAAGAGTGAAAGGAAAGACAAAGAGAAAAACTTCAGTCAGCTCAAAAGCATGTAAAGCAACAGAGAGGACCATAAAGACACAAGTAAGAATGTGTAAAAATGCAGAGAGACCATAGAAAAAATTAACAACTATTTTAACACAAAGGAAAATGAACCTGTATTCCCAAAAGAAAGCATGAATTCTATAGACTCCCTAGAGATCATATAACTACAGTGAAAAAGTTCAGAATGATTCAAAAGAGCAATAAATCTATAAAAAGAAGATACTACAAAAGAAGTTAGGTAAGAAATCAGAGCTTTTGACACAGAATTTAAAAAAAACAGCATAAAAAGGAACTTAGAAGACATGACATATATCCTCTGCCAAAAATAATAGAGTTTCTATATAATGAAATGACAGATTTGAAACACACAAACAGAAGTAGAAGAAATTTGTCAAAAGGGAAAAAAGATAGCAATAATAAAAGGAAAAGCAGATTCATATAAATCAAAGTAAATTACTTTCAATGCAGGGTTGACAAAGATAAATTAAATTACACAGGTTTTCCAGAAGAACATCAAAAGACAAATGAAAATGTTAATATTATGCTACAGGAAATAATAAAATAAAACTGTTCAGAAATTTTGAATAACGACAACAATATAATAGCCATTTTATTTATTGAATCCATATATTGATATGGTGGGGGAAATACTACATTTAAAACTCCCTGGAATGTAGTGGCTAAATATAAAATTTTTCACCCCCAAAAACAAATTTTCCAAGTAATTATAAGAAATACCATGAGAATATGAAAAAAATCCTTCAAGACAACAAAAATATTAGTCCTCAGCCACAAGAAATTAATGAAGAAAAATATGTTCCCCAAAGTAAAGGAGGGTAAACTGCAAAGCATAATCTAAAGTGCTGAACCTAATAGTCAATGAAAAAAAAATAGATGGTTATTCAACAAAACAGGAGGCATGTGAAATATTTCTGAAAAAGAAAAAAAGAAAAAAGTTAAGGATAATGCTCTACTTGACAATCAAAACTACAGGAACAGAATTGAAAAAGAACAATTATTTTAGAAAGACTAAATAACAAAATCAATTCCCTCCGTTTTCTAGGATTTTTTTTAAGAGAGAGAACTGGGGGGGAGGGAGTAGGCTAGGTGGCACAGTGAATAGAGCACCAGACCTGGAGTCAGGAAGACCTGAGTTCAAATCCAGCCTCAGACACTTAACACACACACACACACACACACACACACACACACACACACACACACACACAAAACTAGCCGTGTGACCTTGGGTAAATCACTTAACCCCAGTTACCCTCCACAAAAAAAAAGCAAAAGAGAGGGAACTGGAGGATAAAAGAAATAACAAAGAAGGGTCACTTAAAATCAGAAAAGAACATAAGTGGTTAAAGGTTTAAAAAGAATTTCAGGAATCAAGAGATAAGAAATGGAAACATAGATTAATACTCCATAGACCAAATCCTATTTTTTTTAATCCCATGGCATTAAAGTGTTTATTAATTATGTCACACAATGAGAAACTAGGGAAATAGGGAGAAAGAAGGTAAAAGACAAAAAGGTAATGGAGAGGTACTCCACCAAGTCCATAGGTAATCTGTGAATGTAAAATAATCTCTTCCATCTTTCAGCAGGAAAAATGGGTATAAGAAAATAAAACAATTGCAATGGAAGTGAAGGACGTCATACTATCGAAGGGTTGGAAGGAAAGAGTATCACTAAAGACATTCCTGGGGAAGAAGGTATAGATCTGTGGCAAGATGTTGGTACCTCGTAAGGGATTTCAGTTAAGGGAAATTTTCATATTATAAAACCATCTTCTCTGTGAGAACATTGTAACTCCTAGTACTGAATCATACCTATGAAGAGGAGATGAATGAGTTCCTAAAGGTAAACAAAACCCAGACTAATATAGAACCAGATATACGAACAAATTATCTTAGATATGAACAAATGACTAAAAAGTAGTGATGATAAGAGCCAGGAGAAGGCTGGTTAGCAGCCTAAACATCTGACCTTGTTTCCTACATGAACTGATATTTCTAAGAGTTAGGCACAACTAAAAATAGGAAGGATGGGAGTAGTAAGATCTATTACATGTTCAACAACCTAAAATGGAATAGAGATATAAAGTCAAATTTAGTATTTAATACTCTACTGTCACAAAGGACACATACAAAAATAAAGAAGAACATGGATATGGATATAACCCATGAATCAAAGAATAAAATTCAGAAAAGCCTACAGAAAATTGGAAGTAATTAGAACACAAAGGTAAACATGCAAAGATACAGAACAAAATAATATTATTCAAAATCTGATCTTAGAAGGCTTGGAAGGGAGGAAAGATTTTTGAACCATATG
>NW_027186523.1:1573290-1620823 GCF_028583685.1 Petaurus breviceps papuanus | reverse complement strand
AGGGAGGGAGGGAGGGAGGAAGGAAGGAAAAAAGGAAGGGAGGGAGGGACGGAGGAAGGGAGGAAGGGAGGGAGGGAGGAAGGGAGGGAGGGAGGAAGGGAGGGAGGAAGGAAGGAAGGAAGGAAGGAAGGAAGGAAGGAAGGAAGGAAGGAAGGAAGGAAGGAAGGAAGGAAAGATTTTGATATAGGTACTGTAAATGGAAAAAGATGAGGAAAAACCCATGTAATTATGCCAACAAAGTGGTGCAAGCAAAACCAGGGACAAATACTGACTAAACTGAATTAAGATAAAATTAATTTAAAGAAAAACAAATAAAGGGGAAAAACACAAGTTTAATTATCATAACTTTAAATGTGAATTTTTGCAGCAACAGCATGGCATTGTGGATAGAGTGTTAGACTGAAGCCAGAAGAAGTTAAATGACTTACCCAAATGGTGAATATTTGAGGCGAGATGGATTTGATGAGTCTATGTAAAATTTGGGAGTCTGAGTTGGCTTCTGAGGTCTTTTCCAGTTATATGATCCTATGGTCTTATGAATAGATTACAAGATTAAATAACATAAAATTAACACAAAAATGATTTTTTTTAAATTCTACAACCCATTGCATACAAGAAACTTCTAAAAGTGAATATATCTGCAGAATGAAAATGAATATCTGGGGGGGGGGAGGAATTTACTTTGCCTCATTTAATAACAAAAGGAAAAGGAGTTTGCAATTATGCTATTGCACAAAACAAAAATACTGAGAGGGAAATAGGGAAAATGCATTATACTAAAAGGAACCAGATCATGAAACAACATAAAAAAATAGGTATTAAATGGTATAGCATATCAATTAATAAATGAAAAGCTAGCTTAATTGCAAAAAATACATATATAGCAACACATATTTTAGCAGACTTTAATATTCCTGTTTCAGAATTGGATAACTATCAAGAAGACAAACAAATAAGTAAAATATAGAATTTAAAAAGAGAAATTAAATCTGAAATGCTTATGTAAATTTCTGAAAATGAATGTTAATGAATATTCATATTTCTTGACATTATATGGTATTTTTACAAAAATTAGAATGTGGAGAAATTACATAGAAATATGGAAAACAAAAACTAAACATTTATACATTGTAGTGCAACAAATATATTAATAAAATTTAAAAACCAGACCAAAATGGAAACTTAATAATGAAATTCTGAACAATGTGTAGATCAAAGAACAAACAATAACTATGTGAAAAAGAATGATGGTGATAAGACAATATAAGAGAACTGCGGAATTCAGTGAAAGCAGTCCTTAGAGGAAAAACTTTATCTCTAAATATATGCACTAACAAAATAAAAAAGGCAAGGTTAGTAAACTAAGTATGCAAATTAAAATTACAAAATTAAAATTAAAAACCCAAAATAAACACAAAAGAGGAGATTTGAAAATTAGAGGAAAATAGTTAAAATGTAAAAACAAGATGGAATACAGAAATGATTAATAAAATTAAAACCTAGTATTTTTAAAAGACTGACAAAATTAATAAATTTTTACCTAACCAAGCCATGGACAATTAAATCATTATGGAAAGTAATTTTGTTATTTTTAAGTGACTAATATGTACATGTTCTTTGACTGTAGGATCTCACAGGTAGGCACAGACCTGGTATAAGAGTTGAAAAACAAAAACAAAGACCCTGTGTTCAACAAAATATATCAACATTTTTGTGGTATCAAAGAATGAGAGGCAAACTTGGCAAAAGTAAATAAATCATGATACATAAATCTAATGTAATATTATTGTACAAAAGAAATAAACAGAAGAAATGATAAATGTGAAGAATTAAGATGAACAGAGAAAATCTGTGTAAACTATCAAAAATACAGAATAAGGAATATACTAAACACAGGTACAAAATAATTTCAATGGAAAAAATCCATCTCCCCAAAAGAGAGACTGAATGTTGTATAATTACAAAAATCAAGTTTGACCATAACTCATTGCAGAGTTGAGAGACAGTAAACATGAAATGTGTGTATACTTTTGGTTAGTATTGACAAACTATCAGAAATCATATTCAGAAATGATGTAAAGAACAAAAGTCCAATAAAAATCAGATAAAAAAAGCCTAGACTTTTAATTGTGTATATTCTTCAAATTACTAGAGGGGTTTAACTCTCCACTTCTTTTTAGATAGATAAATAGATGGATAGATAGATAGATACATACATACATACATACATAGAGACATACATAGATACATAGATAATGATAAATAGGTAGATAGCTTTAGAGCTAGGCTTCTCAGTCCAGTAATGGATTCAATAGACTCAATCTATTCTTTCAGTATATATCATTCCAAGTATCTTCCCTCTATTGCCCCATTCATTCCCTAAATTCATAGCCAGCAACATAAAAACAGAAACGTATAACAGTAAAAAAAGAATACCCAGGATATGAATGGTCAAAATAATGAAAATAGTCATTTATCTCCAAGATTTCCTTTCTTAATGTTGTTTCTGTTTTGATGCTGCTATCTATGAATTTGGAGAAAGATACTGAATTCATTGCTGGAAATTATCTTTCAGGCTTGAATTTTAATGTATTTTCCTAAATATATGAACTTTATTGTTTTTGTTTTTATTCAATTCCAAAGCAAGTAACTTGGGAACTGGTTCATTTTTACTTATAGGATATGTTTTTATTTGGCATATGCATATTATATTTTCATTAAAAAATAATATCATATAACATTTATACATGGATATTCTCTGTGGAGTACTAAGCAGTTTATATGCTTCATATGTCATTTAGCTCATTCCATTGAGATGAGATAGTAGAGATCAGTTTTTTTTTCTCAATGTTACTGATGAGAGAAATCATGACTTAAGAAATTTGCAAAAACTCCCCCAGGGTCACAAAAAATTTCAGGTACAAACAAGTTCACTGTTGACTAGGACCCTTATTGGCTCTAGATTGTTTTGTCTGCTAAAGAAATAGAAATGATCGTTCAATAACTACAACTACCATTATCATCATCCTACCTCTGCTACATACCTAAAGAAAACTACTGTTTACTTTATACTGTTTACCTTCATATATTAATTTGCTAAGCTTAAAATTGGCTAATTTGTTAGAAAAAAAACAATTATTGAGGGAAGATTGTGACTTTGGTAGAGATAGTTAAGGTAAAATTCCCTGGTAAGTTGGGATGAAGACCTAACAAAGTGAAAAATATACAGCCAACATGTTTCACCAAAAATGGCTGAACAATTTTAGGAAACTGCCCAAGGCGGGATTCATAAATCATTACCTTATAATTAAAAGAGACTTTAGAGGATACCATCCCTGACTGAATAATGGACCTTTTCTTATCATTCATTTCAAGAAATATTTATTAAATGTCTACCATGTGCTGTGGCAGAGCCAACTAAATTATGACTGCCACAATTCACTTTATAATGTATGCTTCAGGTCACATAACCAACAAGATGGAAGACTAAATTGACACTTTCTCCAGCAACCAATAATTTTTATGCATTAAAAGTATAGAAATTACATCTAGTTGCACAGTATAAGAAAACAAAAAGCCAAACAAGGCAATACTTTTATAAATTAACAATGGAGAATGCTAGTCCACATTACCTGATTCAGCACCTCTGTCCCACTAACCTCCACATACTGATAGGGTACACAAAATGACTCACTGACTTGTACCTTGTTGCCCACTTAGGGATTTCCTTCTTGCTGTAGAAACTCTATTGTAATCCTATCCTATTACAATAAGCATCAGACATAGACTCTGCCCTACCATGCCATGTGAGTGAGGTTGGGAATAAAAGGTAGGAAGTCAGATTTCTTCCTGCCTGGGTTAGCCTCTAATTTAGAGAATTGAAAGGCTTCAGAGTTTATGCACAGGATACCCACCCCACCCTCACCATCCTTGTAAAAAGCCACAGATCTCAATTCAGTCCAGCCAAAGAACTAAAGAACAGAAATAACTAGCCCTTGGGTTAAAGAAGCCAAAGGCTGCAGTTTCTGCCCAGAACACCCACCCCACCCTCTCACAACACTATAAAAAGCCACAGATCCTGATTCAGGCCATGCTAAAGCAGTTATGAACAGAAATAACTGGGTCAGAGACCCAGTGTATATTGCTGACTGGGCCTGAAGCACTGAAAGAATACTGGAATCTAGTTGAGACCATTGCAATTCCTTCTGAATGTACATGGGGCAGAGATCCAGGCCAGTGAAAAGTAAATTCTTCAACAGAGAAGGAGGCTGAGATAGCTTTGCAGTCTATACCCAGTAATAAATCCACCATCAAAGAGGAAGAAATCAGGAAGTAAATGACAGGAGAATATAAAGGGAAAAGGCTAAAAGATTTAAAGTGGAAAAAAAAACAGATTTAAAGTGGAATAAAATTCAATAAGAAACCTAGAACACATGCAAATAAATCAATAGGAAAGATGGTAAAAAACAAATAACAGGGAAGAGAACCGAAATATTATAACCTTTTCTCTAGATGTTTTAATTCCATGAGAAGCATGAAAAGGCAAAAAAAAAGGAATAAATACAATTCATGAATTAAAGAATAAAACAAGGAATAAAGATAGACCATGAATCAAAGTTTCCAGAATTTATTCAGAACAGATAGAAAGTGAAGAGAACCAAGATAATAAGGTAAAGAAAGTCTTCTTTACTTTACATAAAGAAAAAAAAGAGCTTCCAAATCAAAAGAAGATGGAACCAAACATACACAAAAGAAGAAATCCTTAAAATGAGAGAAGAAATAAATTGGAAACTATGGAACTGATAATCAAAACAAAATAAACTGGTTCTTTGAAAAGATTAACTACATTGAGAAATCTTTAGTCAATCTGATTAAAAAGAAGAGATCAGAAAACGGAGATCAAACAAAAAATGAATCAGGTAAAATCACAAAACAAAGAAACAAACCAAAAAGAGCCAGAACATGCACAGTCAGAAGCTTCCAAAAGGGATCACAAAATAGTGGAATCCTTCCAAAATATAAAATGTTCAAAAATAATGAAAGGCCAAAAAAAGATCTGAAGTAATCTATACTTAAAAAAAAAAAGGAAATAGAATTAAATATAAAGGAAATACCCACAGGAAAGAACTTGGTCCTGACAGATTTCCAGGGTAATACTATCGAGCTTTTAAAGAATAGTTAATATTAATATTACATAAATAATTAACAAAAATAGATTAAAAGTATTGAATTTCATTCCATACAAGATCTTTGAAGTATATATTAAAAATTGCTCAGAGGGGGGCAGAATCAAGATGGTGAGTAGAAGCAGGACCCCCAGCAGCTCCGGCTTTCACCTTCCCCATTCAATGTAAAAAAGGGACTCTGAACAAACTTTGGAGCTGCAGAACCCACAAAATGACACAGAAAAGCTAACCTCCCACTGAGGGCAGCCCGGCAGATAAGCACAGCACTCTGGGAGCTGAGCAAAGGCCCTAGTGAGCCTGAGGTTTTAGTCCCATGGAGGGCCTGACCAGCTGCCAGCCAGAGGGACTCCAGATCAGCAGCAGCTGTGGCGATCCAGAATTATCAACACATACATGTGAAGGACAAAGTGAGAGGTCAGTGCAGCTTGGACTTTGGGACCCAGTAAGTGGAGTGCAGCGGCTTTTGCCCCCAGGGTGAGAAGCCGCTGAGACACCAGGCACAGCCAGCCAGCACCACTTGGCAGCTTTCAGCTCCTGGCCTGCAGGGTGTAGGGGGACCAAGCGACCAGTGTGAGGGGTAATTGCTCTTGCTTTAACCAGCTTGGATCTGGATTGCATTCTAGGGTGGAGGTCCTGGAGTGTGTATCCAGCTTGCCAGAGCGTGTGGAGGCCTCAGAGAGGGCACCCATCTAACACCTGCAGCAGCTGAGAAAACCCCAGCATTTGGGACGAAAGCTCCCCTGTCTGGTAGCAGAGTCCTACTGTGGCAAAAAGCCCAGGGGTCAAGTGACTGAGGGGCGACATGACCAGGCAAAGGAAACAAAGCTCACAGAAGATTCCAATATTACACTCCTATTTTGGGAACAAAAAGCAGCAAAGCATGGAACAGGAGAAAGACAGTAAGTCAGAACTCCTGCACCAAAAGCTTCAAAGGAAAATATGAGCTGGTTATAGGCCATGGAGGACCTTAAGAAGCAGATAAGAGAAGGGGAGGAAAAATTGGGAAGAGAAATGAGAATGATGTAAGAAAATTATGAAATGAGAGTCAACAGCCTGACTGAGGAAAATAACACCTTAAAAAATAGACTAACTCAAATGGCAAAAGAGGCTCAAAAAGGCAATGAGGAGAGGAATGCCTTAAAAAGCCCAATTTTGCCAGATGGAAAAAGAATCTCAAAAGCTCAATGAGGAGAATCATGGCTTCAGAATTAGATTGGAGCAAATGGAAACTAATGACTTTATGAGAAATCAAGATATTGTTAAACAGATCAAAAGAAATGAAAGAACAGAAGGCAATGTGAAATATCTCATGGGAAAAGCCAATCTATTTAAAATAGATCCAGGAGAGATAATTTAAAAATTATTGGACTACCTGAAAGCCATGATCAAAGTAAGAATCTAGAAATCATCCGCCAGGAAGTTCTCAAGGAAAACTGCCCTGATGTTTTAGAACCAGAGGGAAAAATAGAGCTTGAAAGAATCCACCGATCACCTCCTGAAAAAGATCCCAAAAAGAAAACTCCTAGGAATATTATAGCCAGGTTCCAGAATTGCCAGATTAAGGAGAGAATGTTACAAGCATCCAGGAAGAAACAATTTGAATGTTGTGGAAACACAATCAGGATAACCCAGGATCTGGCAGCTTCTATACTGAGGGATTGAAGGGCTTGGAATATGATATTCCGGAGGTCAAAGGAGCTGGGATTAAAACCAAGAATCACTTACCCAGCAAAATTGAGTATCATGTTTCAGGGGGAAAATGTGGGCATTCAGTGGAATAGAGGACTTTCAAGCATTCTTGCTGAAAAAACCAGAGTTGAATAAAAAATTTGACATTCAGATAAAAGAAACAAAAGAAGCATGGGGTAAACAGGGAAAAGAAATCATAAGGAACTTATCAAAGTTGAACTATTAACATACCTACATGGAAAAACAATCATTGTAAATGATGCTTTTCTCTGTAGTTGAAGGGAATAGAAATACATATATGTCTATATATGAGGGTATATGGGCACATGAATACATATGTGAATGTGTGTATATATGTTTACAGGTATACATAGATAGAGGGCACAGGACCAATTTAATAAGAAGGGATGATACTCAAAAGGTGAAATTAAGAGGTGAGAGAGGAATATAATGAGAGGAGATGGGGAGAGACAGGATGGGGGTAAATTATATCACATAGAAGAGGCAAAGGAAAATGGTTACAATGGAGGGGAAGAATAGGAAGGCAAAAGGGAATGGGTCAACCTTTTCTCATTGAATTTGGCTTGGGGAGGGAATTAAATACACACTTAATAGGGTATCTCACCCTACAGGAGAGTAGGGGGTAAGGGGATGGGAGGGGGGATGATGGAAGGGAGGGTAAGCTAGGGCGGGGAGGGAAGTTGGAAGTACTCATTTTTGAAAAGGGATGGGATCAAAGTAGAGAATAGAACAAGTGGGAGGTGGGATAGGAGGGAGGGAAATATAGTCAGTCTTTTACAATATATCTACTATGTTATTGTTTTGCATTAGCTACACATGTACAACCTATGCTGAACTGCTTATCTTCCCATTAAGGGTGGGTGACAAGGGAAGAAGGGAATGAATCTGGGATTCAAAGTTTTAAAATCAAATTTTTAAATATACATATTATATATATATATATATATACTATTATTAATACTATTTTACATGTAATTGGGAAATAAGATATACAGGCACTGGGGCATAGAGATTCACCAGGCCCTACTGGAAAAGTCGAAAGGGGTATGGGAGAAAATATGGGAGAGAGCAGATTGGAAGAGGGATATCCTGTGGGACTGCTATTTTTGGGTGGTGGATAGAGGAAAAACAGGGAGAAAATTTGTAACTCAAAATCTGGTGGAAATGAATGATGTAAATCAGAAGTTAGTAAAGCATTTGAAAAATGGGGAAAAAAAAGTCACCAGCCTCAGCCTCATTATCTCCTCCAGGGTCATTGGAGTCCAGTGGCAAGACATAGGTCAGGATGACTGGATATTGGCCCCAATGCAGTTATTATATTTAATCCTCACAACAATCCTGCGAATGAGGTGCTGTAACAATCCCCATTTTATAACTGAGGAAACTGAGGCAGAAGTTAAGTGACTTAGCCAGGGTCACACACCAGACACTTAAACTCCCTGAGTCAATATTTTCTTGAAAGAGTAGAATTAGATGGCTTCTGAGGTCCCTTCCATTACTAAATCTCTGATCCTATAAGGAACAAGTCGCTTAACTTCTCAAGGCCTCAGTTTCCTCATCTGTAAAAGGAGAGGGTCAGATGAAGTCGTCTCTGAGGTCCCTTCTTGTTTTAGATCTGTGATCCTTTGATTTACAAAATATTGGCCCTGGGGGAGATGAAGAGATTGAATCCAGTCCTTGCCCTCGGATACTTTCAACTTGGTCAAGATGTTGTTTGTCCTTCATCCTTGAAGATGACCATGACATCAGAAAGGTGATGCCATGATGTGCAAATGAATTGGATTTAAGTGAGGCAGGGCTGTGCAAAGTCATCGGCCTCACTATCTCCTCCAGAGCCATCTGGGCCCAGTGGCCATGTATAGACCAGGATGACTGGAGATGGCCTCTGGATGCAATGGGAAACCTTGGCCTTTTTAAGCTTTCCCAGGTCTCAGTTTGATTGAGGTCACACCCATTCAGTGATTAAGGCCAGGGAAAAAATGAGGCAGAGAATGGCCTCTTTTACCCAATCAAAAAAAAAAAAAAAAAAACATCAACCTGGGGAGGGAAGACCCTCAGGTCAAGTACACTTTTAAGGCTGTGCAAAGAGGAGCTCCATCCTCTTGCAGGGGCAGAGGTTTGGGTGAAGGGAGATCTAAGTTCAGAATGTTGTAGGCTGAGAGATGAAGTCACTGGGGTGGCTGGTTTTGTTTGATACTTTATCTTTGCTTCAAGCAACAATTTATGGGACAGTGGGGAAAGTGGCATGCTGGAAAATTACTCAAATGCTCTAATAGATCTGTGAGCTTATATATAGGAATTCTCTGTAGTGATGAAGACCCCAGCCTGTCCATGCCAACCCATCCTGTGAGACTTTCATCCATGATTATTCACCATGATGTGAGTGGGGGGGGGGCCATGCAACATTCCCAGGATCCTTTGCTGTATTTTTCTTAGGAAATGGTTATAAATATAATAGAAAATGTATAACCTATATTTATATGTAAATATATAATATTTGTGTGTATAAATAAATATAAAAAAATAAAAGGTGCCAATAAAACTCCACTGATATAGACATCAAAAAAATTTTTTTAATTTCTTCAAAAGTAAATAATCTAATCCTAAAGGATGTATGGGTCAAAGAAAAAATCATAGAAAAAATCAATAATTAAAGATAATAACAATGAGACAACATACCAAAATTTGTGGGATGGGGCCACGGAAGTACTTAGGAGAAGATATATATCTCTAAATATTTGCATCAACAAAAGGGAGAAAGAGCAGATCAATGAACTGGACATGTAACTAAAAAAAAAACAAGAAAAAGAACAAATTTTTAATTCCCAATTAAACACTAAAATAAAAATCTAAAACATCAAAGGAGAAATTAATAAAACTGAAAGTTAAAAAAATTAAACTAATAAAAAGTAGGAGGTGATTTTATGAAAAAAAAAACAATAAAATAGATAAACCATTCATTAACTTGATTTTAAAAAAAGAAAGAAGAAAGTGAAAATATTAGTATTAAAAATGAAAAGGGTAAATACCCCATCAAAGAAGATGAAATTAAAGAAATGATTAGGAGCCGTTTTACCCAATATTTCATCACATAATCGTCACACCCTGTTTTTCAGTCCCAAAATTGGTTTATAACCTTTCATCACATAATCTTTGCATAGTATAATTCTGTTCATCACACCACTTAGAAGGTAAACAGAGTAGTAATGTATTCACCAGTGGCATTTGCATACACGTTAATCTCTCTCACACTGTGAGTTGTGAGCCTAGAATTCTCAGCACGCACACATTGTCAGTATTCAATTTCAACATATATTCGCATATAATCAGTCATCCTAATATTGCACTAAAGACAGTTTAGTAACGAATGATTTCTAAATAATACCCGCACAATTTTTTCAAAAGTTTCACATAAAGGTTGCACCTCAGTTTTTGAGAAAAAATTTAGCATAAAATCTGCAATGATTATGTGATGAAATACAGTATGACAACAAAAATGACAATTTAAGTGAAATGAATATTTACAAAAATATGAATTGCCCAGATTAATAAAAGATGTAAATAACAAATAATACTTAAATAGCATTATCTTAGAAAAAAAAATTGAATGAGTCATCAATCAACTTCCTAAGAAAAAATCCGCAGAACTAGATGGATTTACAAGTGAATTCTACCAGACCCTTAAGGAAAAATTAATCCCAATACAATATAAACTATTTGAGGATTCTTTACAGAATAAAATAGATAATATAATAATAAAATTTACTTGAAGAAACAAATCTAGAATATCAAGAGGACCAAAATTAATATGTTGTAATGGAATAGCATTTTTAGACCTCTGAACATATTATGAATCAGTAATCATCTAAACCATTTTCTCCAATTAAAAAGTAGAAAAATGGAGCAGCTAGGTGGCAAAGTGAATAGAGCACCAGCCCTGGAGTCAGGAGAACCTGAGTTCAAATCCAGCCTCAGACACTTAACACTTACTAGCTGTGTGACCTCGGGTGAGTCACTTAACCCCAATTGCCCTGCCTTCCACCCTCCAAAAAGCAAAATTTTTTTAAAAAGTAGAAAAGTGCATCAATGAAACAGGCTAAACAAGTGAGAACCAAAAAACAAAACAATGGAACCCAATAGCTTAATGTTCAATAAACATCCAAATATAAAATAAAATCCTAAGAAAGAACTCCATATTAAATCAGAACTATTGGGAAAACTAGAAGGTAGTTTTGCAGAAATTGGGCTTAAACCAACATCTTATACCATATTCCACAATTACTTAAAAATTGATATTCTAGATAATAAAGATCCTTCCACAAAAACCTAGAAGACAACTAAAATATAAACCTTTCACAGCTAAGAGAAGATGGAATCTTAACTAAAAAAGGGACAATTGTATTAGAGACAATTATAAAAGATCAAATAGATCATTTTAATGATAAGGAATTGAAAAGTTCTTCCTTTTCAATACAGAATTGCTACATTACGATAAAAGGGGAAGCAGTTGACTATGGGGAAAAATCTATAAATTAAATATCTCTAATAAAGGTTATCCAAGACATAATAACAACTTTAAAAAGTATATAACACCAAAAGTCGTTCCCCAGGAGATTAATGGTCAAAGTACTTTGAGAGTTCCCTAAAGAATTGTAAACTATTAAAGGAAAAATACTTCAAATTACTAATAAGAAGAGGAATGCCCATCAGTCATTGGGAAGTAGAAGAATTATTACACAGAGGGAAACCTAGCTTATGGGAAAATCAAAGACATCAATAAAAATCAACTAAAATGTTAACAAAATGATAATATCTGCTTTATGGCTCTTATGATCTTTAGAATGATATATGTGTATTTATGTATGTATATACATATATACATACATGTGTACATATATAGATATAGAGAGATTTGTAATCTAGATTTTTTATAACTTCAACTGCCATCCTTCCTTTGTGGATGTAAACTAATTGACAATGATTGTTAGAAAATATCTGTAAGTGTATGTATATTTCTAATTGCTGCCATCCCATCTCACCAATTAAAGACATCCCTATAAATTAGGTTACTGAATAAAAGGCTCTATTGACTTTACCTATAGTATACTTGAGAGTGTGGAGACTAGCTCATGAACATTAAGTTTAATAAAAAAAATTCAGGCCATGAACAAACTTTGGCACCTTTGTTCTTTGTTTTGTCAGGCAGCTCCTATGAGCTCATGACCACCTGTGCAGAGGAATGGGCCCCCTTGGCTCTGGGAAAGTTTCTCGGAGCCCAGCCAAGATCATAACAGCAGGCCCCTAACTCTATGAGAACAGTCAGCAATCAGGGTGAATCATATTCTACACCTTTGCTTTCCTTCCCCCTTCACCACCTCAATCATTTGCAATGCTCATAGTTCCTAAAGAGAAGACTTGGAAGAAGTATAGAGAATTTCTCATTTCTCCACTAATCGCTGGCCTGGAAACCCTGGGAGATGAGGAAAATTAGTGAAACACAACTGGCACTGGCTGAAAAATGGTGCCTTTCCTATATAAAAAGGGAAACATAGGATTTCATCTTTACTTCTCCCATCCCAAACACACGTACACATAATTAGCAAAATTATTTGACAATAAAAGCAGAGCTGCCAATGGAGATACATCTTGAAAATTTGTTAAATCCTCCATCTCTTGAGTCCTTGAATAACTGTGAAGAATATATGTCAATGAGTGTGATCTGAATATTTAAATTTTGTGTCAGGGCTTTCAATTTTCCCTTTCTTAGAGATGGCATCGATTTACCATAAAACTACTAATTCAGAGAAATATTTACTGCTAAATATTAGAATTAAAATGGTTAGAAAATTTCAATAAATTTCCTTTCTATTTTAAGGAGAAAAAAATAGACTCAGGAAAATAGCATTAAGTTAATTTATCCAAGTAGCATGTCTGCTCATTAGTCATTGGACAAGAATCTCACATTTAGATTAGTAACAGCTAAATTAAAGCTGCTATTCTTTACTCTGCCCCCTTCCCACTTACCACCACTCTTCCACCATCACTGCAGAAGTGGATGGAAACTATGAAGGACTAAAGGCCATTTTGCATTTATCACTATTTTGTAGTCTGGCAGTGGCCAAAGAACTCACTATCTACTTATAGGGAGTCTTTCCAAACTTAACCAGGCTAGACCTTTTAAAACAGAAATAGTCTATTGCTGAGACTAAATTTGATATCTCTTGTAAAACTGGCCATAGTTTTCACTTCTGTCTGAAAACCTAGGGCAGCCATCACACCATTAGGTATCAGAATGGAAGCTTGTCAATTTATCTTCTAAAATGTGGCACCAAGAACTAGTCAGGGAAGAGTACAGTAAAATTATCACCTTGCTCATTCAATACACTATACTTCCATTAATTTAGCCTAATATGACACTGGCTTTTTTCTCATGAACACATCATTCTGTTAACTAACAATGTGGTTTCATGAAAAATCCCTATCCCTATAGCTCCAATCCAGGACTTTATTTTAATTAGCAGTTCCCCCACCACACTACAGGAAAAAAAGAATCATAGCTGTTATTTTTAAAATATCTATGAACTGTTAATAATATGAAATGTGTCCACTGGTAGCAGCACTGCATAAAGGAAAAGGCAAAGGACTTGGAATAAGAAGACCTTGGTTTGAAATATGGTTGCCACTTACAAGCTAACTTCTATGGTTATTTTTATTTTTTTATTTTTTTTAAAGCAATTGGGGTTAAGTAACTTGCTCCAGGTTACACAGCCAGTTATTTCTGGGTGTGGTGCTGAGTATCTGAGCCCGGGATTCGATCCAGATCATCCCGACACTGGAGCCGGGCTCTTACTTGCTGAGCCACCTGGCCGCCCCTATGGTTATTTTTAAAAAGTCATTTAATCTTTATAAATCTCAACTTCTTCACTTATATGTATAAAGTTGATCAGGGGAGTCTAGACAACATGTTAAGGTTAAAGAGATAATGTCATTCTTTGGGAATTTTGATTGCTAAGGGAGGAATCTGATCTTGCCTCTTAGGGAAGTTGGGAAAATTCCCATAGATCAAATAAGTCTTACTCTTAGGGATGATGATTAACTCATAATTTTGTGGATGAAAACAATCTCTTTATACAGGCCAAAGGGACTTGCCAAATAATCAAGTGGGTGAATCAAATAGTTGGTGAAACCTAGCGCAGAACTAAGAGTGAACTTGAGTCCCTAAAAGTGGGAGGAACCGCAGGGTATCTATAAACTTCTGTTCAGGGAATTGCTTATGGCTGTCATAGAGAAGCAGTGACTGAAATACAATGAAGTTATTTATGCTCTTCATAGCATGAACTAAGTGATGCCAGAGGTAGTAAGTAGTGGAATGATGAGAGAAACTGCAACTTGGTCTTTGGGAGATGTATTGAAGGACCTAACCTTGCAGAGGGAGAATGGATTCCCCAGATCTAGTGCACTAGATAGAAGAGGAGCAAATATATAACCCTAGAACACAAAGGTACTGAAATATAATACAAAGGAAGAAAATTATCATCACTTCTTCGGATGGTTCCAGTTTCGTGGGAAGAGTATTGCCTCTCTAGCAACCCCTACTTTTTCCTTTCTCTGCAAGTCCCTAGTGGATAGTATAAATGTAGAGACCTATATCAGTCCTTAGCGTGGAAAGTAGAGTCTACCAGTAGAAAAGAGAATATCTGGATTATCATAATATACTTGTGGTCCTTTGTGTTTTCCTCCTTTCTCTCTGCAGTGTGAAATAAAGTTTATATTGCATCTGTGATTATCAGCTTGGGTGCTTGAATGGAAACTGAAGCCTTTTTACTGATGTGTGGAGATACAGACAAGAACTATAGCCTGGAATTCCCAGGAGAAACTCACAATTATTCCAACTGGGTCAAATTCTGAAGTTTTCTAGAGAAAACTAGATTGGGAAAAAAGGAAGCTCCCTACGACTGGTCCATGTTGACTCATAACTAGGGTTTGGGGTTATAGGTTACATCAAAAATGTGCATAATAACAATAATATCACTTACTTTACAGGGTTGCTGTGTGTAAAACCTTATATGAATTCGACCTATTTTAATTTAATTTACAGTTTTCTAAAACTCCCAGATCTTTTTTATAAGAACTGCTTTATGATTAGGATTTTATTTCCCACTCCAATTCCCCACCTTTGCATCATTGTAGATTGTTGTTGCTGTTTTACTAAATATCCTGTAACATGTTGTATTACAATATTAGAATATAAGTTTCTTAAGGACAGGAATTAAGTCAAAAGCTTTTATATTTGTGTCTCTAACCCCCAGGATAGTGATCAGTAAATAGTAAGAGCTTAATAAATTCTTATTAATTTATTGTTTGGGGTGGCTAGGTGGTACAGTGAATAGAGCACCGGCCCTGGAGTCAGGAGGACCTGAGTTCAAATCCAGCCTCAGACACGTAACACACACTAACTAGCCCTGTGGCCTTGGGCAAGTCACTTAACTCCAATTACCCTCCAAAAAAAAAAGCAAAAAAAAATATTACTGTTTGATCTCTATTATCTTCTCAGGCCCGGTTCATGTTTTCAAATTGTGAGATATTTTGGGATCCAAATTTTGTCATCCAACATATTAATTAAGCTTTCTATACTTGTGCCATTCAAAAATTTAGTAAATATTTCATTGATTAAAAATGTTGAATTAACTAAAACTAAGGAACGTAATTCTTTAGGATTCCAAAGGAAAGTTCCCTCCAGGTTCATATTCACTTATTATTGAAGGCTCCTGGGTTCTGGCTACACAGTTGCCACAAAGCTCATTTAATTGTATTGACTTTGAGTCCTTATTTCCTTTCTTAGTCATAAAAAATATTATAAGAGATTATCAATTGTGCCATGTCTGTATCATCCCCATGATATAGTAACCCTGACCAAATAGCAAATTCTTTTGTCAATGACTAATTATAGGACTAATTATTAGAAAATTGTAGCAAGCAAACACCCTAGCATACTCAGGATGGCTGCTAGCACAGGTTCTTAGATCTGCTTTTCTAAAGGAAAGCAACTCAACATGGGTTAACAATCTTATTTTAATCAAACATATATCATTTACTTAGTAAAAGTCTTTTAAAGACAAATTTACCTAGAAAAAGTCAGCACCCTGAACTTCAGAGAATACAAAGAGAAGTTACAAGCAGACAAAAAAAACACAGAGAAACAAATCAGCAGACAGGGCTTCCAGCTGTCTGATCACTACATCCATACCTAGTTAGTTACCAGAGAGGGAAGCACCAACATCTAGGTTTTCAAAGCCAGGGGGCTCAACGGCTGCCCAGAGTCTCATCTGCCCAAATCACACAACTCTTCCCAGAGCGAGCCCCAAAGCAAAAACCTCACATCAGGGTATATATAGCTTTCTCCTGAGTAAGAGAATGTCACCACCCTCTTGACCCACTGCTCAATCACAAAGTAACAAGATATGGGCATTCCTGAAAAACAGTCCTCCCACTACAGGCTCCAAGGGACCACATTCAGCCTATTCAGCAGAGTATATTTTCAAATCAGGGAAGGTTCTCAGATTTGCTTAGGGGCCAAGGGACAGGGAAGATCTTCAAATTCCCATTACCATTACAAAAATACAAAAGGTCCTGTTATTTAATGAATCATGAGATATTAAGAATTGAGTCTTTTATTTAAAGCAGTTGCTTAGAAAACAGATTATCATAAATCATTTTGCAGGAAATTAGCATTCAGAGCCTCTAAAGTTAAAATACTTTTGATCATTACACTTTTCAAAACATTTAAAAATATGTAGCATATTTCCTTAAAATGGAAATAGGATTTTAGAGTACAGAAAGTCCCTTAAAAATATCTAGTGCACATGATGGAAAATGCTGTCCACATCCAGAGAAAAAACTATGGAGTCTGAATGCAGAGCAAAGCAGGCTATTTTCTTTTTTTTCTTTCTCATGCTTCCTCCCATTCATTCTAATTTGTCTATACAACATGACAAATGTGAAAATATGTTTAATAGGAATGTATATGGAGAGTATATATCAGATTGCATGCTATCTTGGGAAGGGGTGAGAGGGAGAAAATTTAAAACTTATGGAAGTGAATGTTGAAAACTAAAAATAAATAACTTTTTAAAAATCTAGTCTGTCACCTTCATATTATAATTGAAAAAATTTTAGTCTAAAAAGATTAAATAATTTGCCAAAAGTTACACAAGTATGAATTGAACCCAGGTCTTCTGACATCTTCTGATGTCCTTTCCATTACACCCTGCTGAAATTTCTTTTGTAGATTTCTGGATGACATGAAACAAGACAACATTGTCTTAAATTATTACAATGTTTATACAGGCAGCCATAAAGCAACTACCCCATATCTTCTCTTCTGAATTAATTAACTTGGGTGATGATGAGTAATATGATGATATGATATATGTATAGATAGATAGACAGCTAGATATAGACATATTTGTCATATATATACATATACAGAGAGAGACAAAAAGTTGATTAAATTCTTTGGAAGGAAAGGATGAAGTAAATTATTCTGGGAACCTACAATTAGAATTCCTCAGTGAATTCTCATTTCAGAAAATTTTTAAATACATTTTATTTATATTTCTTTGTTTTTATACCACTTACATTTCCCAATATATTGCATTGGAACAAAATACAAACAGGGAATTGAAAGAGACATAAAAGATGTCATTAAATTTTAAAGAAATTTATGAATGAAAAAGATGATAGACTGAGCCAGCAGTATGCTGGTAAATCTTTTACAACTGGTGGTGGGTAAAGTGTATGCATGACACACATTTAGGTTTAATCTGCCTTGTTAACATTTTCTCCATCACTTTATTAGTATAAATAATCAATAAATCAAGTTTTCTTGATTTCTAGTGTTTGCTAATTTTTGAAGTATAAATGCTCACACTAAAAGTTTAATAATTGGTTCTGTGGTTGCAGTTGCTTCCAACACACTCCTGGTCTGTCATATATGAGGAGTAAGGGAGTGGAGATAGCTTGTGTATTATGCTGATACCTTTGATATCTCAAGAAAAAGTAAGAAAGGACACAAACACATTAGATGGATCTCTTGTGTCCTAGTTTCATAGATTATGACCTATATGTTGGAGGGAATACTCATATTCTGAGATTTCAGATCTCTTGAGGAGAATTGGAATATCAGTACTTAGTATAATTCAAAAGAAAAGTTAATATTAGCATCTCAAAATTCACTGGGACAGAATGAAAAGTCCCTCTTAGCAACAGTTTCCTCTCCCTTTTTTATCTTTACAAAGAAGATTGAAAAAAAAATAACTCTGAGAAACTTGATTAATCTTTTTAAAATGTAACAGCTGAAGCTAGAAGAGTTAAGTAATGAATTTAGAGTATTGACTTTGTATACAAACAAAATTAAAACTGGGTAAAATTTAAAGTAAAAAATTTTAGTGGAAAAGATCAGCTAATTCACAAAGTAGAGACTCTATCTACTGCTTTCTATGGGTGGGGTTAAAGGAAAATACAAAGGAAAAAATAAGTCATTTCCATGATTTTATTTAAGTAAGAATATTTCTTGATTAATCTTGACTCCCTTTCACTACTTACCCTCTACATTTCTTAAGTTTTGTGCCCTCAGTAAAGAGGGGGGAAAACAAATTTTTCCAATAACTTTTACCTATATGGTAGAATTAAACCTAATTACTTTTTATTTATATGGCCCAGTTATAGACCTTCCATTTCTATATATTGAAAATACTGATGTCATTTTAGCAGAAAGGAAAATTTCCAATGGTGAAGTCATAGACGTCTTCATAAAGTAGTTGCATAGACTGATACTGTAAAAAAAAATGTTACTGGGAACTCTATATTCCTTCACAGAATACATTTTTCAATTTTGTAAATCGAGTTATGCTATATCCCTACTTCTAATTACCTGAAGGTTGGCCACCAGGTACTAAATTGATTGTTCTAATAATTCATGAAATATAAAAGGCTATGATCTGTGTAGATGGAAGGAATAACCACACGAACAGAATAAAAATATAGTCATATACTATACATGGCATGTACATACATAAGAGCTGTTATTTCACTGCTATGAGGAACTCCTGCATGAAGAAATTCCCTGTATAAATGCAAGGCTAAAGCTTAGAAACCCATTTAGGGTGGAGAGAGGTCAAATAATTTGCCCAGAGTTATACAATCTGTTTGGTTCAGAAGACAAACTTTAACTCAGATATTACTGATTTCCTGGCCCTCTATCCACTGTGCTGGACTGCCTCTGCATTTGTATGGACATACAGACACGTACATATGTGTGTTAAGCATATAAATACATATGTATATACATGATATATATATGTACAAAATATAGATAGTATATAAATGTATATTCAGATATATATGCACATATGAGGAGACTGAGAGGAGATCCAAGAAACCTATAGTCACAAAAGTAGCAGATAGCAGAGCTAGGATTCTAATTGCAGGTCTTCTGACTCCAAATCCTTCCATCTTTCCACTTCTCTATGTTCTTATACTAATCTCCTTCTTTTGAATATAGTGTTTCTGAGTTAACACAGGTGGTTACTAGATGCAGGTAGAGCATCTGGGGTATCCTGTCTAATCTGAGGGTCTCCCAGAAAACTCATTCTAGGTTCAAGGAACTTTGTGAATCTTTATCCACTTAAAGACACAGCTCAAGATCCCTGACTGATTCATTTAAAGCTACTTAATGTAATAATATAGTAAGAATCATAAACAATTAAGCTCAATAGCCGAATGTTCAATTAATCCAATAATATAAATTAATGGAAGAACAAATTCTTACTTGACAAGAACTTCTAGTAAAACCAAAAAAAAATTCAGCAAAAATTAGGTTCAGACCAATATCTTACAACATATGACATAATAAACTCAAAATAGAAGCACACCTGAGTATAAAAGTAAACACCACCATTAAAAAAAACTAAAAAGATATGAGATGAGGTATCTCTTAAAATTTATGGCAGGGGGAAAATTTTCAACCAAAAAGAGGCATAACACAAAAGATAAAATAAGTAATTTTGTTTATATGAAATTGAAAAGATTTTGCACAAGCAAAATCAATGCAGCTAGCATAAGAAAGGAAGCTACCAATTTAGGAAAAAATCTTTGATCAAATACTTCTTATATGGGTCTATTGTAAATTTTTCATTCAACAAGTATTTATATAAGTATATACTTTGTGGCAAGAACTGTGTGGTATGATATATAAGATATGCAGGGAATTAACATAGATCTGTAACCATGAGAATCATTTCTTATTAAACAAGTAGTCAAAAGATATGAATGGTCATCAAATAAAATGTCAAACTATTAGCAATAATACATAGAAGTGAAAGGGGAACAGACAAGACTGAAGATCACTTATAGTTTTCTATCTCTGTTGAGATGCCATGGCCAAAAAATTTATCACCAAGTTACCAGTCTATTATTGAGAAGTGGAGGCCTTCAAAGACCTAGTCATTAGGATAAGGGAAAACTTCAGCTATGTACAGATTTTACTCTAGAAAAAGAGGTCTGCCAGGTGACAGGGTCAAACTCAGCTCCCAATATCCAAACTGTTTTTTGGAACATGGACCAGCCAACCAGCTTCTTGGAAGGATTTAGTGTACATTTTGAATGCAAATACAATCTTCTATCAGTGGGTTTGTACAAAGCATCTATCTGATTTAGGGTTAGAATAATCATTCTAATCTAGCAAGAAGGAAAATAAAAATATTTGTTCTATTAGAGCCTTTGTTATGTACACTTATTCTCCCCCAGAAGCTAATTCAAAAGCTTTTCTTTCTTTTTGTTTAAGACAGCTATAATTAGAGTGCTGGACCAGGAATAAGGAAGAACCAAGTTCAAATTCTGCCTCAAACACTTGTTAATTGGTCAATCCTAGGCAAGTCACTTAACTTCTGACTTAGTTTCCTCAGTGGAAAATGATAATAAATTATTTATAATATAAAACATATTTGTAAATATAAAACATAATATTTATAAGCACTTAGCACAGTGCCTGACAAAAAGTAGGTAGTTCATTTAATTTTTTTCTGAAAATGAGCCCCCCCAACCTTCTAATTTGCTTTCCATAAGTCAGAGCATACTGTGTGTACTCTAAAGTAGAAAGCCAAGCCTCTCTCTTCCATGTCATCACACTCTTCCACAAACAGGTTCACTATCTTCATTCTCTAATTCATCTTCAATCTCTTCCTGTCTACTGGCTACATCCCTACTGACTACAAACATTCCTATGTCTCCTCCATCCTCAACTCATTCATCCCTTCTAGTTAACATCCTTTATCTCCTCACTTCTATAGCTAAATGCCTAAAAAAGGTCATCTATAATAGTTGCTTCCACTTTGTTTCCTCTCGCTCTCATGTTAGCTCTAAGATCTGGTTTCCCATCTCACCATTAAACCAAAACTGCTTTCTCTGAAGTTACCAGTGATCTCTTAATTGCTTTTTCTCAGTCCTAACTTTCTTGATCTCTCTGTAGCCTTTGATACTGTCAATCACCCTCATCTTCTTAATGTCTTCTTCTCTCTAGGCTTTCATAACCTTGTTCTCTCATTGTTCTCATATTATTTTTTGGATCACTCCTTCTTAGTTTCCTTGGCTGAATCTTCATCCAGGCCATACCAACTAACCATAGGTTGTATCACAGGCCATACCAACTAAACCATAGGTTATATCACAGGATTCTGTTCTGAGCCCTCATCTCTTCTCCTTCTATACTATTTAACCAAGCTTTATCATCTGGTTTCATGGATTCAATTATCATCTCTATACTGTTGATTCTCAAACCTACTTCTCCAGTCCCAATTGTTCTGTTGACTTCCAGCCTTGCCTCTCCCACTGCCTATTGAACATCTCTAACTGGATGATAGATGTGGCTGTTGAATTGTTGTCAATGTCCTTTGGGAAATCCTGGAGAATGGGAGAGGTGCCTCAGGACTAGATGCAGGCAAATGGACCAACTTTCAATAAAGAGTGGATGATGGTTATACTTTAGCTTAATTTTGATTCCTGACAAAATTCTAGAATGAACTATCAATATTTAGAAAGATTTAGAAAAAGAATTGTAGAATATTAACTATTGGATTCGTAAAGAATGAATCACACAATGGGGCAGCCATGTAGCACAGCGAGTAAGAGCACTGGCTCCAGTGTCAGGACGACCTGGAGATCAAATCCCAGTCTCAGACACTTAGCACCCACCCAGAAACATCTAGCCATGTAACCTTGAGCAAGTTACTTAACCCCAATTGCTTAGGGGCGGCCAGGTGGCTCAGCGAGTAAGAGCACTGGCTCCAGTGTTGGGATGACCTGGATCAAATCAAGCTCAGATACTCAGCACCACACCCAGAAATAACTGGCCGTGTAACCTTGAGCAAGTTACTTAACCCCAATTGCTTTGAAAAATAAAAAGAATGAATCACACAAGACTAGCTAATTTTATTTACTGACAGTGTTACTAGGTTTGTTACTCAAAGGAATTCAGAGAGCATCCATATAGTATGGATTTCAGCAAGGCAGGTGACAAAATCTTTCAAAATATCCTTGTAGACAAAATGTAGAAATGTGTCCAGAGAATAGAATCTTGTGGGAAATGTATGGGAGCTTTAGGAGACTGCAAGGTTAATGTGAAGGAAAAATATGACATGTCATCCAAAAAAGATGGACGGTGTTAATAGAGGTGCAAAGTCCAAAAAAAAGGAAGATGATAGGCTTAATGTATTATTCAAATACTGTGCTCAGCAACGCATGGGTGCTATTTTTTGAAGGATATTAGCAAACTAGCACAACAGATAACAAAACAGTGGTCCAAAAATTCAATTTAATTTAACAAATATTTATTAAATTCATTCCATGGAGAAATATTTAACAGGTTAGAAAACTGAGACAAATCTAATTTGAAGAAAATTTAACAGGTATATATCTAGAATTTTACATTGAATTTAAAAATTTTTAAAGGTATTGTAATTATATGTAGTTATATGCTGCATTAAGAAGCATATAAAGACAAGAAAAATGTACTGCTATGCACTGACTATACTCCAGCTAGAGTATTGTGTTCAAGGTCAAGTCCCACATTTTAGGATGGGTTTTGATAAGTTGAGATATTATCATCAAAGGAAGATGAGAAAGCTGGATGACTTCAAAATCAAGTTACCTGAGTATCAGTCAAAGGAAATAGAGGTGATCAGCCTAAAGAGAAGATTTAGGAGTAACATATTAGCTGTCTTTAAGTATTTGAAAGTCTCTCTTTTGCAAAAGGAATTATACACGTGTTGCCAGGGAAATGAACAATGCAGAGGCACAAAGACTTTAACCACAACTCCTCACTCTTGCTTGTCACACAAATTAACAGTATTTTTTCTCAATTACATGCTGAGACAATTTTCAGCATTCACTTGTACAAGATTGTGAGTGCTAAATTTTTCTCCCTCCCTCCCCTTCCCTCTCCCAAAAATGGTATGCAATTTACACGTACTATCATGTAAAACATATTTCCATATTAGTCATAGTTACAAAAGAAGAAAAGTGAGTGAAAAACTATGCTTCAATCTGCATTGACTCCCATCAGTTTTTTATCTGGATATGGCTAGCATTTTCCTTCATGAGTCCTTTGTACTCTTGGATAATTGTGTTGCTGAGAAGAGCTGAGTTATTCATTGTTGATCATCACACAATGTTGCTGATACTATGTACAATGTTTTCCTGATTCTGCACATTTCACTTTGCATCAGTTCATACATATCTTTCCAAGATTTTCAGAAATCTGCTCATTCATCATTTCTTATTGAACAATACTATTCCATTCCATTCATATATCACAGCTTGTTCAGCCATTTCCCAATCGATGTGTATCACTTGGATTTAAATTTCTTTGCCACCACAAAAAAAAAGGCTTCTATAAATATTTTTGAATGTGTGGATCCTTTTCCCTTTTTATGATCTCTTTGGGATACATATCTAGGAGTACTATTGCTAGATCAAAGGTTATGCATACAGCTTGGTTTCCCTTTGGGCATAATTCCAAATTGCTCTCCAGTATAGTTAGATCAGTTCACAACTCCACCAACAATGCATTAGTGTCCCAATTTTTCCACATCCTCTCCAATATTTATCATTTTCCTTTTTTGTCATATTAGCCAATCTGATAGGTATAAGATGGCACTTCAAGTTGTTTTAATTTGTATTTATATAATCAAAAGTGATTTAGAACACTTTTGTGTATGCTTATAAATTCCTTTGATTTCTTCATCAGAAAACTGTCTATTCATATCCTTTGGTCATTTATCAATTGGGGAATGGTTTATATTCTTATAAATTCAGTTCTCTATATATTTGAGAAATGAGGCTTTTATCAGAGACACTTGTTTCCTTCTGCTTTCCTTCTAATTTTAACTGCATTGGTTTTGCTTGCATAAAAGTTTTTTAACTTAATATAATCATTTTTTTTTACATTTTATAATGCCCTTTGTCTCTTGTTGGGTCATGAACCTGTAACACACTTAAGTTCTCCTTTAAGAATGTGGATGGGGGGCAGGGGGCAGAGTCATGATGGTGAAGTAAAAGCAGGAGCTTGCTTGAGCTCCTGCTTCAACAACCTCCAATATCTATAAATATGACTCTGAACAAATTTTGGAGGTACAGAACCCACAAATGACAGAAAGAAACAGACCTCCCACTGAAGGCATCCTGGCAGGCCAGCAGGAGGGGGCTATCACACCAAGCTGGGAGTGGAGCGCAGTCCCATGTGAGCTGTGCCAGCCCAGACCTGTGGCAGAGACCTGGCCAAAGCAGACTTCAGGAAAGTGAATCACTGACAGCTGTGGCAGTTTCCAGACTTCTCAACCCATAAACGCCAAAGAGAAAGTAAAAGGTCAGTGGGGAACTCTGTTGATCCTAGGTGAGAAAAGAGTGTGGTCAGGCCCCTGTCCCCGGTGGCAGAGATTTCAGCAGCTTCATCCTGAGCTCCAGGCCTACAGATCATAGGGGGAACAAGCAATTGTCCAGAAGGCAATTGCTGGAATCTCTTTGCTGGCACTGAGGAGAGATTCTCTTGCTTTGCCCTACTTGGATCTGGGTTGCAGTCTTGGTGGTGGTCCTGGGGTGAGGAGTGCTAACATGGAAGAGCTTGTTGAGGGTGTGGAGAAGCATTCCTCCTCACATTTCTCAGGCAGGTTTCTGCCTGGAAGAAGCTCTGACAACAGCTGTGCAAAATCCCCAAAATTTGGGACACAGCACTCTCTACTCTGGAAGCAGAGCTCTACTGTGGCAAAGAGTTCAAAAGTCAAGTAATTGACTGGCAAGATGAGCAAACAGAGGAAACATAATCAAACCATAGAATCTTTTTTTTGGTGACAAATATGATCAAAACATAGACCAGAAGAAGACAACAAAGTCAAAACCACTGTATCAAAAGCCTCCAAGAAAAATATGAACTGATCACAGGCCAAGGAGGAACTAAAGAAGGATTTTGAAAATCAAGTAAGAGAAGTAGAAGAACTAGGAAGAAAAATGAAAATGATGCAGGAAAATCATGAAAAGCGAGTCAACAGCCTGCTAAAGGAGACCCAAAAAATACTGAAGAAAATAACATCTTAAAAAATAAACTAACTCAAACAGCACCAAAGAGATCCAAAAAGCCAATGAGGAGAATGATTTAAAAAGATGAATTGACAAGATGGAAAAGGAATTTCAAAAACTCACTGAAGAGATAATTCCTTCAAAATTAGATCAGAGCAAATGGAAACTAATGACTTTATGGGAAATCAAGATACTATAAAAAAGATCCAAATGAGTGAAAAAATAGAAGGCAATGTGAAATATCTCACTGGAAAAACCACTGACCTGGGAAATAGATAGAGGAGAAATAACTTAAAAATTATTGGACTACCTGGAAGCCATGACCTAAAAAAAGAGCCCAGACGTCATCTTTCAAGAAATTCTCAAGGAAAACTGCCCTGATATTCTAGAACCTGAAGGGGAAAAAAATTGCAAGAAATCACCAATTTCCTCTTTAAAAAGATCCCAAAAAGAAAACTCCTAGGAATATTATAGCCAAATTCCAGAGTTCCAAGGTCAAGGAAGAAATATTACAAGCAGTCAAGAAGAAGCAATTTGAGTATTGTGGAAACACAATCAGGATAACATAAGATCTAGCAGCTTCTACATTAAGGGATCAAAGGGCTTGGAATATGATATTCTTAGGTCAAAGAAGCTAGGATTAAAATCAAGAATCACTTACCCAGCAAAACTGAGTCCAATATTTCAGGGAAAAATAAGGACATTCAATTAATAGAGGACTTTCAAGCATTCTTGTTGAAAATACCAGAGATGAACAGAAAATTTTACTTTCAAATACAAGAATCAAGAGAAGCATGAAAAGGTAAACAGGAAAGAGAAATAATGAGGAACTTATAAAAGTTGAACTATTTATATTCCTACATGGAAAGACGATATTTGTAACTCAGGAGACTTTTCTCAATATGAGGATAGTTGAAGAGAATATATGTATATACATATATATGCATATGTTACATACGTGTATATGTATTTATAAATGGGTGTATGTGTATACATGTATATATGCATGTGTATATATGTGTACTTATATACATAGACAGAGGGCACAGGATCAGTTGAATAGGATGGGATGATATCTAAAAAATAAATTGAGGTGAGAAAATAATATATTGGGAGGAGAAAGGGAAAGATAGAATAGGGTAAATTATCTCACATAAAAGAGGCAAGAGAAAGCTGTTACACTAGAGGGGAAGAGCAGGAAGGTGAAAGGGAATGAGTCTACCTTACTCTCATTGGATCTGATGTAAAGAGGGAATAAAATGCACACTCAATTGGGCATATTACCTTAAAGGAAAGTAGAGAGGAAAGGGATAAGAGGAGGGATAATAGAAGGGAGGGCAGATTGGGGGAGAGGGTAGTTAGAAGCAAGCATTTTTGAAAAGGGACAGGGTTAAAGGAGAAAATAGAATAAATAGGGGGTTGCAGGGTAGGATGGAGGGAAATATAGTTAGTGTTTAACAACATAACTTCTATGGAAATATTTTGCATAACTACACATGTATAACCTATATTGAATTGTTTGTCTTCCCAGTGGAGATGGGTAAGGAGGGAAGAAGGGAGAGAATCTGGAATTCAAAGTTTTAAAAACAAATGTTATATATTGTTTTTACACACAACTGGAAAATAAGATATACAAGCAATGGGGTATAAAAATTCATCTTGCCCTACAAGAAAATAAGAAGAGAGAGTCCTGGGGGGATATAAGAGAGGGCAGATTGGGGGAAGGGGTATTGAGTATGGTTGCCATCTTGGGGTGGGGGTAGGGGAGAGATGGGGAGAAAATTTGTAACTCAAAATCTCATGGAAATGAATGTTGAAAACTAAAATAATTAAAATAAATAAAAAGATTTGGAAAAAAAGATTGTGGATCCTGTAACACTTGGTGTATATATGTTTAGTACTGATATTACTTCATTGTCTATGGTACCTTTTAGCAAGATTGAGTTTTCTTCCTTATCTCTTTTAATTATGTCTATTTTTGCTTTTGTTTGTGTGAGATCAGGATTGCCAACCCTGCTTTTTTTTCTTTTTACTTCAGCTAAAGCATAATAGATTCTACTCAAGTCCCTTACTTTTACCCTGTGCATCTCTCTGCTTCAAGTGTGTTTCTTGTAAACAACATATTGTAGTAATCTGCTACTCACTTCTGTTTTATGGGAGAGTTCAACCCATTTACCTTCTCAGTTATGAATGCTAGTTTTGTATTTCCCTCCACACTGTTTTCCCTTCCCTTTCTCTCCTCATCAGTGTTTTGCTTCTGTCTACCACCTCTTCCAAACTTCCCTCTCTCCTGTCAGCCCTTTCCCCCCTTTACTTAATCTCCTTTCTCCTATTTCACTTTTGGATAAGAGAGATTTCAATATCCAACTGACTGTATATATTATTCCCTCTTTGATCCAATACTTATCAAATTAGGTTCAAGTGATGCACATTGTCCACAATCCCTTCTTCCCCTCCAATGTAATAGGTTTTTTGCACCTCTTTGTGGAAATAATTTACCCCATTCTACCTCTCCTCTTTATTGCTCCTTTTTTTGTCATTCGCTCAAATTTACTTTATAAAACCTCTATCTACATTTCTTCTAGCTGCACTATTCATGATAAAATTTTCAAGAATTACAAGTATCATCTTCCCATGCAGATATGTAAACACTTCAGCTCCACTGAATCCCTTATGTTCTCTTTTCCCTTTTCACATGTTCATACTCCTCTTTGGTCTTGATATTGAAGATCAAATTTTTGGTTTAATTCTGGTCTGCTTATGAAAGCTTGAAATCTTTCTGTTTCATTAAATGACCAGATTTTTTTCCCTCAATATATCCTGCTTAATTTTGCTGGGTGATTTTTGTTGTAGTCCTAGGTCCTTTGCCTTCTGAAATATCGTGTTCCATGTCCTCTGATCTTTTAATGTTGCACTGATAAGTCCTGTGAAATACTGACTGTGACTCCCCAATATTTGAATTATTTCTTTCTGGCAACTTGTAGTATTTTTTCCTTGAACTCATAGCTCTGAAATTTGGCTATAGTGTTCCTTGGAGATTTTATTTGGGGAATCTCTTTCCTGACAGGATTGGTGAACTGTTTCAATGTCTATTTTGTCCTCTGGCTCCAAGATAACAGGGCAGTTTTCCTTGATAATTTATTGAAAGATGCTATACAGATTGCCCTTTTGATTATGGCTTTCACATAAGTGCAATGATTCTGACATTGTCTAGCCTGGATCTACTTTCCAGGTCAATTGTTTTTCCAATGAGGCATTTTACATTTTCTTCTAATTTTTCATTCTTTTGAATTTGTTTGATTGATGCTTGATGTCTCATTAAGTCATTAGCTTCTGCTTGCCTAATTCTAACTTTTAAGGACTTGTTTTCCTCAGTTAGCTTTTGTATCTCCTTTTCTACATAGCCAATCAACTTTTTAAGCAGCTATTTTGTTTTTTCCAAGCTGTTGACTCTTTTTTCATAAAAATCTTGCATCATTCTCATTTCTTTTCCCAATTTTTCTCTTACCTCTCTTTTATGACTTTTAAGCTCCTCTTTTAGCTCTTCCATGAGTTCTATCTAGCTTGAGACCACTTTCTGTTTTCCTTTGGGGTTTTACCCATAGGTGTTTTGACATTTTTGTATTCTTCTGAGTTTGTGACTTGATCTTCCCTGTCACCATAATAACTTTCTATGGTCAGATTCTTTTTTTGGTGTTTTCTGCTCATATCTTTTAGCCTTTTTCCTTTCCTTTGAATTTGAGCGATGCTCCTGGGGTAGAAGGGACATTATCTCATGCTTCTTATGCCAGGGGCTGTAGGCCCTAGCTGTTTACCTGGTGCTTCACTAATATTGCCCTGAGGCCAATGGGACCCCAGAAACAAAGGAATAACCAAGAGAAGGTAGTCAAATGTAGTTAAATGGTGTTATATGTAGCAGAATGTTCAGGAAGAATGAGGACTGAGAAAAACAAGTTATCAGATTCTGCAATTAAGAGATCACAAATGGGGGGGGAGGGGCAGCTAGGTGGCACAGTGAATAGAGCACCAGCTCTGCAGGCAGGAGGACCTGAGTTTAAATCCTGCTTCAGACACTTGACACACTTCCTAGCTGTGTGACCTTGGGCAAGTCACTTAAGCCCAATTGCCCTACCCTCTCCCCTCCAAAAAGCAAAAACAAAACAAAAACCAGAGATCACAGATAACTTTGCCAAGAGTAATTCCAATTGAATGATGAGGTGGGAAGCTAAAATGCAAATAAAATAATGATAGCTGGCATTTATGCAATATTACTTTAAGGTTTGCAAAGTGCATTACATTTCTTAACTCATTTAATCTTCACAAATCTGTAAAGTAGGTGACATAATTCCCATTTTACAGATGAGGCAACTGAGGCTAAAAGGTAGTATCTTGCCCAAATTCATGCAGCTAATAAATTCTGTAAACTGAAACTGTAGGATTATGATGATGATGATGACAATGATAACATTATATTGCTCTTGTTGTCTACCAGGCCCTGTGCTAAGTACCCTCTTTGATCCTCATAACAATCTTTTGAGGTACGGGTTATTATAACCATTTTAAAGACTGGGAAACAGGTAAACTGGGATTAAGTGGCTTGTCTGGGGTCACACAGCTAATAATTGTTGGAGGCCAGATTTGAACTCGGGATTTCCTGATTCAAGATCTCAAGCTCTATCCAATGAGATTCAGACAGACTTTTTAAGGAGTTTGGCTGAGAAAGAATACAGGTCAATAGTATGTAGGGATGGAGGGGTCTAGTAAAGTTATTTTTTGTTTTTTACTCATGTGGGACACTTGAAGGCAGTAGCAAAGGAACCAGCTGATTGATAGGGAGAAGTTGAAGACTCATTATGGATGGAATGCATCTTCTGGAGAAGAAGATAGGGAATGAGATCAAGTTCATGTATAGAGGACTTGGTCTTGGAAAGGAAAAGGATTATCTTTTTGTCAGAGACTGATATAAAGGAGAAGCAAGGGCTTTTACAGAACAAATCCTTTTATTAGGGGATTTTTTCTGTGAAGTTCAGATTTGTGCATTTTGGAAAAACTTACATGAACTGAAGAGGGAGCTGAAATTGAATGGTTTCAGTTTACTCAGCAAAGTAAGATGAAAGGTCTTCAGCTGAATGAGAGAGAGGAGAGAGGAATCTTGAAGAGGGAAGAAAAGAGGACTGGCCCAGTTTTTCAGTAAGATATGCTTGTGATAATGTTTTTAATGGCAATTTTTCACATGGCAGTCATCATTTGTAATATATACGATGGCCTGATGTCACCCAATCCAATGACTTTCTATTGCCCATAGGGTCACCAACAATTTTTTATTCCTCAAGAGTCAAAAAGTTCTACCATATGCATTCACATAGCATCAGTAGGAGAATATTAGCAAAGCAAAAAGAAATGTTTATTTCAAGGAATAGCTTATCACCATTAAAAGCTCTGTGCAATATCCTACTGCTAAGAAGCAAACAAAGATATGTGTGCTTCACTTGGTCTAGGCGCCTGGCATGTTCCAGGAACTCCTTAATTTGGTCCAGGCACTCTTCAGTCACTCTACCATTTAGTGTTCCAGTGTTGTAATCTATCCCCAGCTCTCCCACTTCTGTATTTGATTTATATATTCTTTTGAAGGCCAAATCCAAGGGGGTAATTGAGTATAGGAACAAACCATGAATTCTAAACCGTCAATCCAGTGCCTAGCAGAGTGTATTTCTCATGGTATGTGAATAGTTATTTAAGTTGAACTGATTCAATGAAACAATTATCATCAATGTGTCAACAGGGCAATGAGCATGCAGCAGAGTTTGTCGAGTTCATATTTTGTCAGGAAGACATCATCATTTATGCTATAACAGTGTGACTCAGTCACGAACAATGAATGTCTCTCTCATTATTCCTGTCTTCTATTTACACAGTGTTTGATAGTTGCATTTCTTCTTATCTAGAACATACTTGGGTTAATTGACCCTCAGGTAGTTCATGAATTTTACAACTTTTTTGGATGACATTTCTTTTTCTCTAATTTCCTCCTGATTTTTGTAAGTAACACACAGAAATGCTGATGATTTTTGTTGATTTATTTTGTATCCTGTTACTTTACTGGGGTTGTTTGTTAATCATATTAATTAGTTTGTTCACTGATTTTTTGTTGTTTTCTAATAAATCATATCATCTGTGAATAAGGATAATTTAGCATCATTTCTGCTGATGTTCATTCTCTTCATTTTCTTTCACTTGTCATGTTGCCATAGCTAGCATTTTTAATACTATCATATCAAATAATGGAGAGACGTTGGTTTTAAAGTAAGTTCAGGGTTCAGGTCTTCCCTCTAATAAATATAGGCAGGTAGGTGATGCATAAGATAGAACACTAGACCTGGAGTTAGATCTGAGTTTAAATTCTGCATCAGACACTTCTTAGTGGTATGAACCTAGATAAGTCATTTAAGTCTCTGTCTACCTCAGTTTACTCATTGTAAAATGGGGATTGTAACAACACCTACCTAGTTGTTGTTTTAAGGGTCGACATAATATTTGTAAACTACTTTGCAAACCATACAGTATTGTATAAATGTCAGCTATTATTACAGTTATATGAGTATAAGTACATCATTAAATCCCTAGTGCCTCTCCACAACTCTTTAATATTATGAGCTGCAAGTGAATCAGTGATCTTAGAGAAGCAAGTTTCCATACATGGATTTCTTTATTCTGAGACCACAAATCTGTACCCAAAATAACAACTGTGATTATTTATATAAATGTCAAAAGGGAAAATCCTTTCTTTATCACTATACATATAAGGAAAATTTTCAGTGTTTCCACTGTAAAAAAAATATTTACCCAAGGTTAGATACTTGTTTGAATTATTTAAGTTGTGCAGTGGACAGAGTGTTGAAATTGGTGTCAGGAAAACATGAGTTCAAATGACTGCCTCACTTCTTACTAGATGTGTGATTTGAAAAAGTCATAACCTTTCTCAGCTTCAGTTTCCTCACCTATAAAATGGGAATAATAACAGCACTGAATTCTCTGAGTCATATGTATTACATAGATTATCTCATGTGAGAATGAGATAACATATGAAAAATACTTTCAAACTTTAAAATGGCTTGTCATTTTAACAATAAAATTGTCATTCTTGTTAATATTATATTAAAAGACTCATGATTTTTGGTACTATAAATATAAATTGGTATATATATATTTTTTTTTACTTAATAGTATTTTTAATTACATGTAAAGATAGTTTTCAACATTTATTTTTAGTATTTTATTTTTTCAATTACATATAAAGACAGTTTTCAACATTTATTTTTGTAAGATTTTGATTTCCAAATGTTTCTCCCTTCCTCCTCTTCCCTCCTGCCTCCCGAAGACAACAACCAATCTGATATAGGTCATACTTACACAATTATGTTAAACATATTTCCACATTAGTTGTGCTGTGAAAGAAGAATCAGAACAAAAGGGAAAAACTACAGAAAGCAAAAAAAAAGTTAAAATAGGTTGCTTCAATCTGCAGTCAGACTCTAGTTTTTTCTCTGTATGTGGTTACTTTTCCATCACAAGTCTTTTGGAATTGTCTTGAATTGCTGTATTGCTGAGAAGAGCTAAGTCTCTCATAGTTGATCATTGCACAATGTTGCTATTACTGTGTACAATGTTCTCCTGGTTCTGCTTACTTCATTCAGTATCAGTTCATGTAAGTTTTTCCAGGTTTTTCTGAAATCCACAAATCTGAACTTCACAGAACAAATTCCCTTAATTAAAGGATTTGTTCTGTAAAACTTGGACTCAGTCAAAAAAGATCACACCCAAGAACCTAAAAGGCCACTTATGGCTTCAAGGCTGCAGGTTTCCCACCCCTGAATCCTAACCTATTCCACTGATCAATTGGTATATTTTGGCAAAGAATTTTCTGCATCTTTCATAAAATAACAATAGTAGTAGCTTCCATCAGACTTTCAAACTTTAAAATGCTTTACTTTATATCATTTGAACCATCCAAAAACTCTGTGAAGTTGCTTCTATTATTATCCTCATTTTACAAATAAGGAAATGGAGGCTAAAAGAAGTTAATAGATTGAATAGAGTCATGGGAAGTGATTGTCTAAAGTTACCTTATTCATTTATTTTTAAATTTGGGCACTTTGGTTTTCTTCTCTCTTTTGTTTTGACCAGGTTAGCTAATGATTTACTAATTTTTAGGCTTTTCACAAAAACTGTTATTTTTTCTATTCACTAATTTTGCAAACTTTTGAGTTTTCTTTTAGTTATATCTATTTCTTCCCAATTTTCAAAATTTCATCTCTTGTAATTGTTTGAAGGTTATTGATTTATTAACTTACATAAAAAATAAATACATTCCATTCTCAGTATTCATTTAAAATTTTTCTAGTACGTGCTTTCAAAAATATGTGACGACTCCATATAACTGCTTTAACAAAATTTTCTGATTTTGGTATATAGTTTCATTTTTAGCAAACATAATCATTGCTTTTGTGATCTATTTGATGTACTCTTTGCTAAGAATGTTATTACTTCTCCATTTGTTTTTCTTTTTTCTTTTTTGCCTGAGGTAACTTTATTAATTATTATTTTATAGTAATCCATATAACTTGTGATAAAATCAGTAAAGGATGTTCATTATTTTTAAAATTTATTTTAATTAATCAATTATTTATTACATAGGACATGATTAATGTTTGTTAAAATACAAACAGATGCTAACACATAAATATATATGCTCTTTAATATTTCCATCTAAAAATTATCAAAGGCAGTTCAGATCTAGTATTTCCAACTTCTAGCTTAGCTCCTTATCTTTATGAGATATATATGTATATATATATATAATGTTTATTATATACCTATATATTCAGTTCTGAAAGAATATTAAATTTTTCTTTAACTATCATATTATAATCAATGTCTTTTTGCAATTCAGCTATCTTTCATTTTAGGAACTTAGATAATATACCATTTGTTGCATCCATATTAGTGATGATACTGTTTCATTGTCTTTGGAGTTTTTTAGTCATTCTGTAGTTTCTGAAATAAAGTTTGCAGTTCCTTTGGGGAAAAGACCATATAAAACATAATAAACTTTATCCCCATCACTTCATTTTTAGTTATATGTTATAATTGTGTTTCACATATGCCCGCCCATGGCCTAATGTAAATGGTCTCAGCCATACAAGTTAGCTAGTAGCAAAAGACATAGCCAAGTTCCAATCTTTACAAAAGCATTGATAATACTGATAATTCCTTTTTAGCTCCACTTTCCTATGATGCATCATATCTCCCAGTTCTGCCCTTTCACCCATACCCATTCTCCAAATCTTTTTATCCTTTCACTGTATGCCACTGAATTCTCACTCCTTCCTCATCAGACAGAGACAGAGAGAGAGAGAGAGAGAGAGAGAGAGAGAGAGAGAGAGAGAGATCCCTATGGAGAAAGAAAGAGCAGATACTCCTTGGTCACCTCTCAGACAATGAAGGGTTCTTTCTATTGCAACTCAGTCACCACATAGGCGCTGAAGTCATCCTAGACAGGTCAGGTAACAAGAACTGGCCCAACAGGTAGCAGAGTGGTACTGCTTTTCAGCAATAAACAATTAAAAGGAAGCCTCTAGCTCATTGAGCCAATCTACCACAAAAATATTTATAGTAAAAGTTGCAATGAATGAGAAGGCATCAAAGACTTATAATCTAAATCCACATCTATGAAATCATGGGTCCAGCAAAGTACCAAAGCTGTAGCAATGTACAGAACAAATTTGATGCATTGAACAGTCCATTTCCTAGTTGATTCGTACCTCCCCTACTTTGACTGATTTCTTTTATGGTTCATTCTTTCATGCAAATTACTAGTTAAATGTTCTTTTAAGCATATATTCTAGCTGACAATAGTCCCATGGGAAATGGTTCCATTATAAGGAGTCACAGAACCTTTGACCTCTGCTTGTCCTTAACACTAGCATCATCATTGATTAAAGAAGGTTTTAATTGACCTAATTTCATTTCTAGTATGGGACTGTGATAAAACCCAATTAGAAGATTCCCTGTGTAACTTGATTAACAACCATGATGGGCTAACTTTGGTTTGAAGCTGACATGGCTATATTTAAATGTTTATAATCTTTCCTTTCCTTTCTTGATTTAGGATAGCAGGGGGGAAGGAATGGTTAGTTTTCACAGTCCCCAAAAGCAATAAGGATCTTGCCATCTCCTCCTGTTTTTTTCTGAAGAATCTCTTAGGGGGTCTTTTATTTAAAGACTTCTTTAACTACCAAAACTAATAACATTAGGCAAAAGACAAAAGTCTAATACTGAGATCCTATCATACCATCATCCCAAAAAATAGATCAGACTCAAATGTGAGAAAGCTACATCTTCATAATTCCATTCTTTTATTCAACAAGTTTCTATTGAGCATTTATTACATGCCATTTCGGATATCCCTTGTCATGTTCTTCGAGGAATTATAGGCATTGAGCTCTCTGCATATAGTATTGTACTGTGATACCAGTCCAACAATAAGGTACACAAAGAGATGATGCTCCCCTATTTTCTGTCCCATTTTTTTAAGTCTCAAATTCAGCTAGGGATCAAAGCAAAGATTTGAAATAATTGCCATATTTTCTGAGATTAGCCTCAATCTCTGGTCCCAGTTTATTCTTGGATTCAGAAAATTTTCTTATGCAGATACAGATTTAGGAAAGATGAGATGGTGATGTTAATTGGAATACAGATGTGCATACAGATAGAAACTGTTTTATGTAGATCCAATACAGATAAAGAAGAGTATAGCTATGCAGAACTGTACTAATTAGCTCCTCGAAGATCAATACAGAAAGAGTGAAGGAAGTTAGTTCTGCTCTTACCTAAGCTGGTTAATAAGAAGGTTATTCAGAAAATTAATAAAGAGGTTAATAGAGAGGTTAATAAAGGACTTTCATCTCTAAGGCAAGTTGAGTCTTAAAATATTCATATTTTCCCAAAGTTGTTTTTTCTTTTATTCTTATCACAGGTAAAATTAAATAAACATAGGTGCAAAATTTCCATAATTTGACAGCCTAAAGTTGGGAGGGAAAGGGATGAGTTTTGTGTGTGTGTGTGTGTGTGTGTGTGTGTGTGTGTGAAACTATCACACAGAATCTACACATTATATGTGTCTATTCTTATTGGGGCTTCATTAAATATTTAAATACCATTAAAATAATAAATTGTCCCTTGTTTAAAATATGGCTTTTTAATCTTCTAAAAAATGTACAAAGACATTGACATATTTTATTAATGTCCATTCTATTTCCTTGGAAGTTAGGAGCCTTAGTCCTTATTTTAAAGTTTCTTCTGCTCAAGAAGATGTAGATTTTCTTGGCAACAGTTGCTGTGTAAAATATTCTGAGATAGAATTTTTTATCATAATTAATAATAGATAAAAATTTCTGAGTTTTTGATGTTCTAAACTCTATGCTGTTTGATTTATGATGTCTTTATAGTTGTTTTTCTAGTCATTCTGAGCCTCTTCCTGTTGGTAGAAGGAGTTCGTCATCTCTTTTCCTCATGGATTTGGTACATTTTTCTTTGTGTCTCCATTTCTTTCATGCATATATGTTTTAACAAAATTACCACTTCTACCTTAATAAGTCTTACCTAGAATTTTTTTTAATTTCTGACGTAGCTATTAGAAAATGCATAGAAAGATGCACAGCAGCAAACAGAAAAGCCTTTTAGGATCATGGGATGGATCCAGTTGCTGTAGCAGCTATTTCTTGAAAATACATAGTAAGTTGAAAACACACACACAAACACACACACCTACGGGCAAATCTTGCATTGTTGCCAAAGTCAACTAATCTTTGTAGGAATTGAATTCAGGTGCCTAGAGGGTATTTTACTCCCTACCAGCATTTGCTAGCCTTTGTGATGAATGAAGACTACCTAGAACAGAAATATGACAGCTATTTTTAATTTACACCATGTGAGTATGCATAATATGTTTTCCAATAAATCAAATCACCAAGAATCTAATACTTAAAATATAGTTTAATCTCTCTCTCTCTCTCTCTCTCTCTCTCTCTCTCTCTCTCTCAAAATTTTCTCTCAAGCTGCAGCACTGTAGGGTTTCATTATCTGCTTCACTACCTTTTGTCTTACTATTAATGCTTACTAATGATTGCTGTTTAACTGCTAATTTACACCTCTACAATGGGATAACTTCATTGTTTTGATGTGCAATTACCAATTTGCACCTATAAACACTTGTGATGTTTGTCACTTTAATTGTTCTCTGCCTGTACATTTCTGTAAGAATGAATGCTTCTGCCTACACTGTAACATGTCAAATGTAGTTTGGTATATAATCATACCAAAGTAAATTTTTTAATGATCTGTGCTTGAATTTATAAAAGCACATTCCATAAAATATTTTGGCAAAAAGAATTCTAAATCATAGCTAAGTATAATAATTCAAATGGCAAGACTGGCTACATCATATTGCTCTCCCCCATTATCATTTAATAAACAATCATATAAATGCTCATTTCTTTTCTTAAAAATCTTCAGTGTTCTGTCAATTGGTATAAATAGGGACTTAAAAAACAGTACTTAGGTGGCATAGGATTATCTTTTAGTGTCACGTTCTGAACCTCAGAGTTGGAAAAGACCTAAAATTAGAAGAGAAGCAGTTAAATGGGGAGGCAGTGGATATTTGTAGCAAGTTTATCTGATAAAGGTTTCATTCCTAAAATATATAGGAAAAGTGATTCAAATTTATGAAAGTAAGAGTCATTTCTCAGTTGATTAATGGTCCAAAGTAGGGGCAAGCAATTTCCAAAGGAAAAAGTTCAAGCTATAGACAGCCCCTTGAAAAAATTATCCAAATTACTAATAATTAGAGAATTGAACATTAAAGCAACTCAGACATTCTACTCTGCACACATTAACAAAAGGAAATATGACAAATAATGGAGGGGCTGAAAAAGCCATAGTAATGCATGGTTGATATTGCTGTGAGTTGGTCTACCCATTCTGGAAAGCAATTAAGTATCAAAAGTTGCCAAACTGTGTGTACCCTTTTCAATCTAGCAATATCTCTTTAAGGTGTATACCTCAAAGAGATCAAAGAAAGAATAAAAGGACATGTATGTGCAAAAAATATTTATAGCAGCTCTTTTCTATAGTGACAAAGAATTAGAAACTGAGGGTGTGTCCATCAATTGGGAGAATGACTGGACAACTTGTGGCATATGAACATAATGGAATCGTCTGTGCTATAAATAAGAAATTATGAAAGGGATGGTTTCAGAGAAACCTGAAATTTGTATGAATTGGTTCAGAGTGAACCAGCTAGCAGAACCAGGAGAACAGTTTATATAGTAAAAAACAACATTATAAAGACAAACAATTTTGAAAGTCTTATAACTTCAATCAACCCAATGATCAATCATGATTCCAAAGGGCAGATCATGAAGCATGCTACAGGCACCTCCTGACAGCAAAGTGATGGACTCAAGTTGCATGGCATACATTTTGTGACATAGCTAATGTGCGAGTTTATTTTGCCTGAGTGTGCATATTGGTTACAAGGATTTTTCTTTTACTTTTTTGCTTTCAGTGAGGGAGGGAGGTGTGGGGAAAGAAAATAAATGCTTGCTAATTTTTTTGAGTATTAAAAAAAATCAAAGAAGGCCATCTATCCCAACCTATAACTGAAGAAGAATCCTGTCTACGACATATGTGAAGGGTTGTCTAACCTTTTCTTAAAGACTTCAGTTAACTGAAGGGGAGTGGATTAGAAAGGTTATCTCCTGAGGCAGTCCATTCCAATTTGGGGTATTTCTAATTTCCAGGGAGTTCTCAGTAAGTGACTTTTTTTCAAAAATTAAAAGAATATTTAGTGAAGAAGTATGACTCCCTGAAAACTGCTGCATTTCTGAACACTTGCTGGGAAATAACAATTATGCCTACTGTAAACTGAAGCATTTCCATTCTCAAAATATGATAATCATTTTCCTGGAAACCTGAATTTGGCAAAGCATGCTACAGTTCCTGATAACTTTCTCTACTTCTCTATAATTGCTGTAAATTCTAAGAACAGCTATTGTCCTATCAGGATTTTTAATTAGAAAGCTTTTAAGTGAATATTTTGCCCTTAGAGAAATGCTGATTTTCCTAGATTTCTGATTCCACTAAGTTGTGTTTTCTTCTACCAAAACCCCAAGAATATTGAAAAAAAGTATACCTGGATCCTAATAATATAAGGTGTCAATTTTTCCCCCATTCAAAAATAATAGAACTTTAAGTTGTCACTTAATTCCAAGATGTTCACTTTACTTAACCTAGGTAAGTTAGACTCTGTCCCTTTACAGGAAAAGGAGAAATATTAAAATAGACAGTCAAAATGACTTACGCAGCCAATGAGTCCATGGGAATTCTACCAACCACTATTTACAGATAATCTGACCTGATCAGGAAATACTTTGACATCTTTAAGTCATCTGGTTACTATTGTAACTATCATTGTATGGAAAGAGCTTGTCTAACCAGAAAAGTTATATGCATGCCTCATTTCCACAGTATACAGTATAAGATGAGGACACAACACAGGACAATGAACTGAAGTGTACATTGTTTCCTTGTATCCTTTATGTATGAGTATTTCAATATGATTAATATTATTGAAAAAGCCCTTTAGTTAATTTAAAGTAGAATCAGTTCACCCTGTTCCTTGAAGTCCTAAACCTAACACAATTATTAAATGTCACAATTAGGGGAACTGTGCTTTTAAATCCGATTGCCCTATACCTATTTAAAGTCAATTAAAAAAATACTTTAAATCATGAACATGACCTCATGCTAGGCACTATGGAAATATATGTCAGATACTGATCAAGGGAGATTTTTAATCCATTTCATTAATTTATATAGTGGCCATAAAGCCAAAGGATTATATCTGTAAGGGAAACTGGAAAACCATATAGTCCAATTCCTTCATTTTGTAGATGAAGAAACTGAGGACCAGAAAGTTTAAATAACTGCCCAAGTTCATATAAGTAGTAAAGAGGCAGAAAGTAGATTTGAATCCAGGTCCTTTGGCTCAAAATCCAGAAAATGTTTTGATTGCACGAGCTTTTATTCAAAACTGTAAGCTCACCTCCTTATTTCAAGTTCATTGAGCTCACTAACAATACCAAATGGGCATAAGAGAAGATTTGTTTGGTTCAGGCTATTGTGAGCTTGGAGTCACATCTTTGTGCCAGAATAACAAAAATGGAGTTTTCATTGCAGAGTTGGCAATTTTGTTCTCTTTATGGAAAGATTTAAGGAACAGCACAGGAATAATCATTCTACCTCTAACTCTACCAGTGTCTTTAAAAAAGACAAAATATGGGCAGCCAGGTAGCACAGCGAGTAAGAGCACCAGCTCCAGTGTCAGGATGACGTGGGGATCAAATCTGGGCTCCGATACTTAGCACCCACCCAGAAATAACTGGCCGTGTAACCTTGAGCAAGTTACTTAACCCGGATTGCTATAAAAAAAATACAAAATATAATGAAAATAACCTGGAAATTTTTTTTTAATTCATCTGTAAATTTCTATTTGGACTTCTTGTAGTCAAACCAAGTGTATAATTTCTGTTCATAAAATAAAGATGGCCCGGGTGTGCATAAAAAGTTTTATTGTTTAGTTATGAGGTTGAGACCACTATTATTATACTAATAAAAGTATTTATCCATAAGATTAATAGCAAATGATTACATGGCTAGCAAATAGAACTTACTCTGGCAAAGAACAAAGTGAACTTTAGTACTACATAAATAATGAATCCCAGTAGTAATATAATGTCATGAATTATGAAGAACTTATTTCATGTGACTGATATTATAATCTCTGTATACTATAAATGTAGTGCATTAGAAAGAACACTGGGTTGGCATTGGGGACTCGAATTCATATCTTGGATCTTCCAGTTTCATCATCTACAAAAAAAAAAAGATTGGACTAGATGATCTCCTTTGAAGTCTCTTCCAGCTCTAAATCTATGATCCTAATTGGATAAGACAAAAAGAATAACAAGTTCTTTCAAAAACTCTCCATACATTATTGTGTCTACTTGCTTTGATAATTCATATTTGTATTTTATAAACAAGGCTTCACAAACTAACTAGGTAAAGAAAACCATAAGAACCTGAAGGCATAATTTTGGTTTCCTTTTAGTGTGTAAGTTGCCATTTCAGACAACACTGGGCACTGGATTGGCCCAGGTCACTAAAATCCCATCTAGGGCAGGTTAAGTAGTAATGTGCAAAATAGCTCCCTAGTGGGCAATAACTTGCTTTTCGACTGATCTTGACTTGCGATTTCATCAGTGTAGGCAAATGCTGCATGGAGGACTCCAAAAGAACTAGCCTCCTAGTCAGGATGACCTGAGCTCAAGTTCTTGGGTTTACATGGGCTCTATGATTCCAAACAAATCACTGAAACTCTTAACACCCCAGGCAATTCTTTAAGAGTAAAAGTCACCAAATAGTTGATCTGTTTTGGTTGAAAAAATAACTTATTAGGAATCACACATACACACAAAAAGTAGTCACTGTTTTCCAAAACTCATTGTTTGTATACCACCAAAGTAAGAGATTGTAGAATTTGAAGTTGACAGGGATAATCTAGCCCATTTATTTCATCTTACAGATGAAGAAACAGTGACCTAGAGAGGCTATGTGGTTTGCCCAAAGTCTCACAATTACAAACCAGTAGAGTAGGGATTCAAAACCAGGCCATGTGACTCCAAATCCAACATTATTTCCACTCCCAGGTTCCTCCTATTTACAAATTGAGTTCAATAGCCCCTCACATACTCAAGTCATTGTAGCATGAAACACAAATGGGTCAGTAATATATTTAGTTAAGTAGCATACTAACCTACAAAGCAGAAGAAAGATCAGTGGATTTTGCAAAATCATGGTTCCATCACTTACTATCAGCATCAGCTATGGATGATCTCTAGGATCTCTTAGAGCTCTGGCATTCTGTGGTTCTGCAATGGGAGGAGTCTACTGATAATTTCTCTCCTCCTTCATTTTAAATATTCTGTAAAAGGAAATAGAAGGGAATCTGATGATCTGGGAAGGGCACACAAACATTCTAAATAACTTGCATGTGGCAATTGTCTCTGATTCCTCTTAAATCTTAGAGCCAAAAAAAAGCAGGCAAGAAGGAGAGTGTCTAATGAAACAGCTTGTAGAACTTCTATGGTGCCCTTCATGCAGGATGATCACAAAGCATTAAACTTAAACACAACTTCAACACTTACCCAACTACAACAGAAGGGAAACAGAATAAAACAAATTAGTCTAAGCCTCCAAAATGCCAAGGGCCCCATTAAGTATAAATAGCTAATAGTGTATGTGCATGTGTGTGTGCAAGTCCATGTGAGCGCGTGTGTTTGTGTGTGTGTACACATCTGCACACACACCCTAGGTAGTGCACACATGCATTTTTGAAGTGTAAAAGGAAATTAACAACACATGCTGCATCATACACAACTGTTTTGCTGCACACAAGCTGACTTAAAATCAAATCACATACCTGATAAAGTACCTTTAAAATAAATATCCAGATGAGAAAATAACAGGAGTGCTTAAATCAACACACAACTTTTTATACCAGCCAACAAATTTATATACCCTTATTATAATTTGATGTAGAATTCGTGGAACAGGCAAAGACACAAAAACTTGTGTGTGTGTGTGTGTGTGAATATTTTAGTTAAAGTATCAAATGAAAGACCCACTAAACCTGACAATTTTATATGGCTCATGTAAAACTTTTTTGTTAGTTTCATTAATACAGGCATTTTTATCATTAGTAGAATGCAACACTAATAAGAACATTCATGATTTCCAATGTATATTTAAAGAAAAAAAAACATTCACAGCAAAAGCAGTTGCTGAAATTTCTCCTGCCTTTTTTCTTATCTTAAATCGTTAAACACATAGCCAAAAATAATTGCCCAAATATTAGCAAAACTACTGATAATATTGTAGAAATCCAAATATATTCACAAACCTGCTATGTGCCTGAAAGTAAGTGGACTCTGATTAGAAAGGATTATAATACTTGCCCAGGGTAAAGAGCCCACAAACATTTTTTCCATTGGGAGTGATGCTTATGAAATCTGTTGTGCAATTTTTATTTTCTGAGCCCTCAAAAATGAGAGGCACTTTAGGAACATCTTTTGAAGGTATGGCTTCAGGGTGATTGCACCTAGAGTTGAGGAAGGTGCCAAATGAATCTGTTAACCAGCACTTATGCCTACAAAGCATATGACATTTGGTTCAGAATTGGGTTAGATATTTACCATTATTTCCACTCTCTATACCTTTTTGCAAGGTTTTTTGCAATACAGACTCTGTCTAAGATTCTCAGGAGTCCTAGGTGTCTTGCAAATGAAGGAGGAGGATGTCCTCAAATTCCTTGAAACAAGAACTCATTTGAGTGGCACCAATTTGGACTTCCAGATGGAACAGTATATCTACAAAAGGAAGAGTGATGGCATTTACATTATTAACTTGAAGAAAACTTGAGAACAGCTTCTGTTGGCAGCTCGTGCCATTGTTGCATTGAAAACCTAGTTGATGTTAGTGTCCTTCATCCAGGAACACTGGTCAGGGTGCTGTTCTGAAATTTGCTGCTCCCACTGGTGCCACACTTACTACTGGACATTTCACACCCGGTACCTTCACTAACCAGATCCAGACAGCTTTCAGGGAGCCTTGCCTCTTGGTGGTCGCTGATCCTCGGTCAGATCCCCAGCCTCTGACTGAATAAAGCATCAAATGTTAACCTCCCAACCATTGCTCTGTGCAACACAGACTCCCTGCTTCACTATGTGAACATTGCCATTCCACGTAATAACTAGGGTGCTCACTCAGTGGGTCTGATGTGGTGGATTCTGGCCTGGGAAGTCCTACGTATGCGTGGTACCATCTCCCAGGAACACCCATAGGAAGTTAAGCCTGATCTTTACTTCTACCTGGATCGAGAGGAGATTGAAAAGGAAGAGCAGGCCACAGCTGAGCAGGCAATGACAAAGGAGGAGTTTTGAGGTGAATGGACTGCACCCACCCCAGAATTCATTGCTCCCAACTTGAGGTGGCAGATTGGTCCAAGGGAGTACAGGTGCCATCTGTGCCCACCCAGCAGTTCCCCACTGAAAACTGTAGTGCTCAGCTGGCTGCTGAGGACTGGTCTGCAGCTCCTACTTCTCAGGCCAGTGAGTAGATAGGAACTACCACAGAGTGGTCTTAAAATCCAGGTGCTCTAACAGTTATGGGAAAATGCTGATGGAAAATTAAGATTGGTTTCTTTAAAAAAAAGTATGTCTAAGATTGTAGCTTCCTTTTTTAATCCTCTCTAATCTCATGATTGTAGGTATTCCCTTCACAACCCCACTTCTTTCTCACAGGATCATTAAGCTATTTCAGAGGGGCCCTCAGAAGCCATTTAGTCTGACCTCATTTTACAGAGAAAGCTGCTAAGTAACTTACCCAAAGTCATACAGGTATTTAAATGTCAAAAGTAGAATCTGAACCCGGGTCATGTGACTCCAAAGCCAGTTAATTCACAGTTAATAAGCATTTATTAAACACCCAATATGTGCCACACATTGTGCTTCACACTGGGCACACAAAGAAAGGCAAAAGTTCTGTGCCGGCTCCTCAAACTGCCCAATTCTCCATGACACTACTTGAGTTCTTCAAAGAGCTATACCTAATACATGAAGCTTTCCTCTGACTGTTTTAATAGTTATTTGGTATCAGTGAAAGTCTAATGCCATCCAACCTTGGTTGCTACTGTGGAGCAGGACCTACCCAGAGAGCTGGACAAGGAACTGGGAGCTGTCTGCCATTGAACCCAGGTGACAGTCTGGTGAATCCAGGTAGAGTCTGGGACCATGGAAGGGGATCCAGGGAATCTGAGAACTGGCCCCAAGTCAAGATGAAAAGACCTGTCCGTGTGTATTGAGTAATGATGAAATTGTAGTTTACTAAGTGACCTATAGGTGGAAGGTTTGTGTATTTTCTAATGATTCTACTTAGTGATTGATGATACTTAGTGATTGAAGGCTGAATAAGTGACTGACTGAGTTAATTTAGTGTGCTCCATGAGTGGAAGATTTTGACTATTGTACTTTGAGATGATTGTTCTTTGTTCTAAATATTTGACCACTTTGGTGAAAATATATGGCCATTTTAATGAAAAGCTGTTGTGCATACTGTATTTTGATTTTCTGTGATAAGTTGTAACATTGTGAACACTGTACTTTGATTTACTGTGAATGTTTTGATTTGTGATGGAATAGAGTGTTCACTATACTGTGTAACTAGAACCTTAAAAGCTGTTCAGAGCATGATTCTTCTGGAAAGCTGCTCGTGCAAGGCATTACAAAGAGTTAGTTATCATCCCCCCAAAAAAGATCTTGACAGGCTAAAACATTTGGGCTAAATATTCCAGTCATGGGTTCCATTCCACCAAATCTTAGTGATAAATACCTATGATGATAAATTTGCATCCTTTATTTGGAGATCTATAATTTTGGGATCTATAGTTTACCCTGCTGCCAAAATTTCTGTATCTGTATAAGGATATCTGAGGTCACTGATTTTATTGCTGTCTCCTTTTAGGGAATTTGTCTTCTCTGAATTTCTGCATTTCTCTATTGTTATTATTCCAATGTTGAAGATATTCTCTCTGGTTCAGCTTCATGGCCTGGTAGAGTAGTTTCCTCACCTGGGACATCTCTATACCATTGAAATTACAGGGTCAATCCCTGATCCTGGGAAGGAAAAAAATTATCTCTAAACTTACTTCCAAACTTTGCACTACTGGCTGCTGGGTTACATAGAAACTTTGTCTCATATCATAGTGATCTTCCAAGCAGCTCTGGCTCCCACTCTATCTTCACACAAGCACAAGGGCCCTCTCTGAAATGTTATATCATCATTTTCTCTAAAAATTAGGAAGCAAGCCTTCTTCCATATTTGGCACAGTGTTGCCCCTCCTCTACCCACCTGGAATGGGATCTGGGTTATTCTAATCATAAGTTTAGAGTTGGAAGGAACCTTTAAAGATCATCTAGTCTAGCCCTCATTTTACAGATGAAAATACAGAGAAAGAGAAAGGTTAAAATGATTTGTCTAAGATGACACAGGTAGTGACAATGAATTGCAATCAATCTCTGATAGCAAATGATAATTAGGACCCAGTGACCTATCTTTTAAGGATATCATTATATCCAGGTAATATTAATTGAACAGTCAACTTCCCAGTTTTCTGTACATAGGGTAAAAGTTACCATGGCCTGCCCTAGTGGACAGGGAGTTGACCTCAGAGCCATGAAAACTTGGGTACATGTCTAGTCTTTGACATATACTACCTGGCATAAGATTTGGGAAAAGAGGAAGACCCTGTGATCTGCTTACTTTTTAAAAAATATCTCTCCCTCCAAGTAATATTGTTTCTTTCTTTTGGAGGAAGTGAAAGGTAGGGACTGGATCAATTACCTCTATAAATGCAGAATGGCAGCTGCATTCATGGTTTGGATCATATCATAGTAATCATATGTTTAGAATTGGAAAGGTCCCTTAGAGGCCCTATATTACAAACCTCCATTTTACAGATGAAGTAACTAGGAAACCAAGCTAATGATTTTACTAACTAAATGACTTTACTAACCACTTTGATCTGCTTGTACTTCCTTACTTTCCAGAGGAGACTGAACTGACCTGGGAATCAGAATCAGGCAATCAGAAGGCAAACTGAACATCCTTCAAGCTTGACATACCTGACATCCTTGCAGTGTTTATTTGCTGAACTGGAGATCCCTCCAAAGTACTATAACAAACTGATTATTAATACCCAATATCTTTGGGAGGTTCAGACCACACACACACACACACACACACACACACACACACACACACACACACACACACAC
>NW_027186523.1:1572848-1573280 GCF_028583685.1 Petaurus breviceps papuanus | reverse complement strand
CACACACACACACACACACACACACACACACACACACACACACACACCTTCTGTCAAAGTCCTAACTTTAAGTTCAGTTGACTGTAGTCATTGAGATTGCATTGACTCTCCTTATCCAGGTCTAACCCCACCCAAGGTTGAGAGGAATTAAATCTAAAATAGGGAAGCCCATGGTGTTCTACTCAAACATGGGTAGAGAGATAGATTCTTTTGTCTAAATAGCCCAAGGCTGGACATTAACTGCTATAGCTAAGAGTATTCTGGGATATAGAAGTTTTCTAGGGTCCAGGGGAGAAATGATAATGTAATGACATCAGCCCCTGTTGGGAGAGTGTATAAACTGTACATTCTAACCCCAAAGGGAGCTCAGTTACAACTATAGCTCCCATGCATTCATATGCATGCCTGCCTAACTGTCTTTCTGAGAAAGGA
>NW_027186523.1:1515589-1572448 GCF_028583685.1 Petaurus breviceps papuanus | reverse complement strand
CTAGCAAGTACATATGGGGAAGACAATCCAGACTGGAAACAATGAAGTCACCAGGACAGATTCCACATAGCATCATCTAGCTGGTCCTGAGGGATAATTACAATTGATCATTAATACTTGTGTGACCATGGGCAAATCATTTCACCTCTGTGGATCATAGCTGACCCCTAAAAGTACTTTGCAGTTTTAAACATATACTTTCTCAGATATGACACACACTATAACTCTAATTTGAAAAGCTGAGTGCCAGTTCGCATTGGTAGAATGAATCTCCCCCATTTGGAGTTCCCTTTGCCAGTGAAAACACAGGTTTGCTGCCCTCCCTTTTCCCTAAATATCTAGGCTAACCTCCCATCCTCCAGAAAATGATACCCTTGAAATGAATTTCCATATTTACATGGAAGAGGTTACTTTGGAAATCTAATAAAAATTATGGCATTCCACACTTCTTTGAAAGTGACTTCACATGTGAATTGGTAGCCCAATATGTAACTACTCTGCCTACCCAACTCCAACATGGATTGTAGAGACAATTTTTGAAAATCTTCCTGTGTTGCCTCAAGGCAGGAACATCAAAAAGACAGATCAAAGAGCCTAGTCACAGTAGAAAGAAGCAAGCAAACAGGGTGGAGCTTTTTTCTTTTTCTTTAGGCTGCACAACAAATGCAAGTCTTCCAGGTTCCCCAAAGGAGGGGAGAATGATTTTTAAAAGAAAGAAAGGAAAATTCCCAGCTGCCTGCCCTGAGGAAGGAGAGAGCCTTGGTGAATACAGGAAGAAGATCCATACAGACTCAAATCCCCACACCAATCATACAGCTTTTAGAAGACTATTTGCACAACCAAAATTCAGGAATGTGTAAGCTTCTCTGCTTCATTGTTTCCCCTTCCCTGCCCCCATTTTTTGAATGTTAATCACAAGAGCTTAAAATGATGAAGTGAGCATGTGCTGTCTCACTGACAACCAAGACAGGCAATTAATGAAACTCTAGGCCACGATATCAGCTGCCTGCTGACTTCTGCAATTGAATAAAAACTATCATAAGAATAATACAAGGACTTGCCCTTGTCCTGCGTGTCTATGTGTTTATTTAATTTTCTGTCCAACTGACTCTCAAATAAATTGGAAACAGCTGCCATCTTTTTTTGATTCAGTAGCTCCATTATCCCCCAGTGACATCATTCTGGGCAGGAACACTAACAATAGGTCATTATGTAGCAATTACTTTATTGATTTATGGAAGTTAAGCTCCATCAGGAATATGCACATTCAAGGGGAAAAGAAAGACCACTTCTGTGTTCTTGTTAAAAAGAAAACTGAACTGCAGAGACTAGGATTATGCTGCCTAGATGGTATGCTGGAATATTCATTTACTAAGAGGGGCTGAGGAGACATGAGAAGTAAAATTCTGTTCTGGGTTTTGACTTTTTTTTAAAGAAAGTAGACGGAAATTCTACATTTCATAACATTGTAGTAACTTTAATTGAATGAAGTAATTAAATCAACAGATGATGCAAGTTTGGCTCTTATGTAATAAGAGAACTTCAGTGGTATGTGGTAGTTGTTTAAAAGAAAATTCAACATAATATGCAAACTCCATGATATATGAGGTCTCTGCAAGACTAGCCCTAAAAGTATTACTACATAGAAACATGATTTCTTTTCATTAAAAAATTCATATCTTCTGCTTTACACTTTAGATTTGTTAAACCACTGTCCCACAACATTCAGGCAGATCATATTCAGAAATTTTCATTTTTATCACAATTGTTATATCAAGGCTTTTGTTGTTGGGCATAAGCAATCAACATTTTTTTCCCCATTATAAATGGCTGTCTCAGCTTAACATGCCTCAGAGAGTTTTGCCATCTCTCTTGAACTCAAGATAAACAAAGAAATTTAATTTCTTTTCCAGATAGTTTAACAGGATTCCAGTCCTTGTGATTCAAAGTTCATTTTAAGGAAAATGGGATCTTTTTAAATGGTTGCTGACAAAATGCTGCTACTTTTTTTCTTTCCCTAGCATTTACCATAGTGCCTGACACATAGGCACTTAATAAATGCCAGTTGACTGAATGACTGAGTCTCTGCTTCCATCCCTATTTTTCATTTTCTTTTTTTATTAATATATTTTTGTTTTGACATATCAGTCACTTCCCAATAGGCAATGCCTCCCACTATTTCTTTATTTTAAAAAATACTTAAGCATAAGTACAAAATCAAATTATTCAAACTGAAAGAGCATTTTACTTTCCACTTTTGTAATTTACCATTATTAAAAGGAAAATTCTTCATTTAGGTTTTTCATACTAATTAAGGAAGCAAAACTCAGGACAAATAGAATTAAAAGGATTTTAGAATAAGTCTCTCAAGGTAGCAACAGGGGCAAATCACTGGAGATCAGCAGAGGATTCCAGGTGGGGCCAGCTTTTATAGGTAAATATAAGACAATTTACACAGAAGTTGAACCCCTGCATCTCAGTAACTCACTACTATGGCAAGAATATGAGGATTTGCAGGTAGAGGTGTATGACAAAGAGCAGGTAATGCAGACAGCTGTAGACTTAGTGTCTCCTTCCCCACCAGACCTTCCCCTAGATAAGCAGGGCTGGAAACAATGGTGTAAAGCTACACACTAGCAGCTTTCTAGAGGACTGCTGCTGTGAACAGCTTTTCAAGGTTCAGATCATACAGTATAGTGAACTCTATCCATTCAATAACAAATCAGAGCAAAACATTCACAGAAAATCAAAATACAGCTTTCACCATGTCACAACTCAACAACTTATCACTAAAATGGTCACATAGTTTTCACCAAAGTGGTCACATAGCTTTAAACAAAGAACATTCATTTAGTCAATCACAAAATCCTTAATTCAGTCACAAAGTACAAAAGTCAAAGTTCTCCACCCCTAGGTCACAGTAAATCATAATCTTTTCAGTCAGTACACAGTATCCAAGTAAAATCTTCTTACAGCTTGACTAGAGGCTGACTCTCAGCTTCCATGGTTCCTCTTCCATGGTCCCAGCTCCTACTGTCACCTGGGTTCAAAGGCAGGCAGCTCCCAGTTCGTTGTCCAGCTCCTTGTACATGCATTTCCTGTTCCATATTGAAGTTCACAGTGTCCAGTCCACCTCAAGTACTTCACAGTTCCTATTTCTGGGAAGACAAAGCTTGACACAGCCACAATAACATCCATGCACATTACCGGCACCATCATCTATTCACTATCTGCCTGTGAAATCAGCTCAGACCTACCAACAAGGCCCAAGAGATCAGCACAAATTATCAGTAAAGTCTCAGGACTTCTGTAAACATACAACCAGAAAATCCTCATTTAGGGCTTCCAGTAGGGTCCCAGGGCTTCTGTACAAACTATCGCAAACAAACATCAACATAGACAAAGCAGACAGAGTGCCAGGTTACCACAAGTTTTTTTTTTCCTTCTTGATTCTGCCACCACAAGAGTCCTCTTCTCAATTTTGCTGTCTCTAGCCTGGAAATTCTCCTTATATGTGGTCATTAGCTCCTCCCCTTCCTGTTGCAGGAGTTCATGAGTTCTAGGGTTCACAATTGTGGAGTTCACATGTTCTGTTTCTTAATAGACTTGATACAAGGCTCAAAAGAAACTTGAACTGAAACAAGGTGTTAATTCAATAGTTGAAACAAAACTTTGGTGCTTGCCATTACAAATGGGTGACTAAGTCAACATAACTTTCAATACCCTGTTAATAGAAAAGGATTGTGCTAGATGGTATAGTAGATATGGCATATGGTTTGGAGTCAGAAAGACTTCTCAGAAGACTGTCTCAGAAAATTATTAGATGTACAACCCTAAACAATTCACTTAACCACTCCCAATCTCAGTTCATACATCTGTAAAATGGGTGGTTTGTTGTTTTGATTGTTGTTTGGGTTTTTATTTCTCTCAGTCTCAGTTTGCACATCTATAAAAGTTTGCCTCCTAGGATTGCAGTAAGGATCAAATGAGATTATATATATAGCACTTTCTAGATCATAAAGACCAATAGAAATATTAGGTGTTTTTTTTGTAAATTCAGAATCAACATTAGCAATTGTATTTGACTTGGGCTTTGTTTTCTTTTAGTTGTTTGTTGTTAACTGTAGTGATCATTCTTTACCATATTATGTTTGTTTTCTTTTCTTCACTTTTCATTGCTTCATATCTTTTTTCTTTTCAAAATTCCTCTTTTTACAGACAAAATAGTGTTCTGTTAAGTCAAAAACAATATATTCAGTCATTCTCCAACTGCTGGGCCTATAATTTTTTTCTAGCTTTTTGCTATTATAAATAATGCTTTTATTAATATTTGGGTATAGGAAGTTGGACTCAGTGGATAAAGCACTGGCCTGGAATTAGGAAGACCTGAGGTCAAAGCTGATAATTACTACCTATGGGACCAGTCTTGAGCAAGTCACTTGCCCAAGTTTCCCCATCTGTAAAATGGGAATAATAATAACATCTACCTTCCAGGGTTATTGTGATAATCAAATGAGATAAGATCTATAAACCTGACATGTAATAGGTGCTATATAAATGTCAGCTAATATTCTTTCCCTACTTCCATTACACTGCAAGTTTCTCCCATTAGATTATATGTTACTTGAACGCAAGAATTGTCATTTGCCTCTTTCTGTATCCACAGCACTAAGCACATAGTAGGCAATAAATAAATGTATGTTGATCAACTGACCTCATTTCTGGCACTGATTGCATAGCATCTAAACTCAGTTGTGAGATTAGTGTTATAAAGTTTAACATCTTTTCCTCCACTGGAATGTAAGATCTTTGAGGGCATGGACTCTTTTTGTCTTTCTTTACATCTCTACAACTTAGCATAATGTCTGGTATATATTAGGTGCTTAATAAATGCTTTTCAATTGATTAGTTGACTAACTAAAGCACTTGATTTAGAGTCAGGATGATTTGGGCTCAAATCAAAGAGTTAGTTAGTAGTAACTTAGTAGTGGGAGTAAGTGTTACTTAGAAGTAATTAAAGGTTGCTATGTAACCCTGCAATAGTCAACCATCCTTTCTGAGCCTCAGTTTCCTCACCCATAAAATGCAGGCAATAATAGCTACTAGCTCAAAGGCTTGTTGTGATTATCAAATGAGATAATGTACACATAGCATTTCCAAAAACTTAAATATTATATATGTATACATATATATGATTATTATTCATTTTACCTCATTCTTATTTTTTCAATGGAGTTTTGGTAAAAGTGATACTATGTCAAGTACTTACACTGCTTTTTGTTTCTTTAATTTTCTGTGGATGATTACAGAGATAAAATAACTTGTTTATAGTAGATAAGATTATTTCCACTATTTCTTCTCCATCTTATCTTTCTTCCCTGTCTTGTCCTCTTCTTGCTATTTTTATTATGTTCTTTATGTTTTGAAGGTATATGATTCAATGCCTTTCTACATGGTGTGGTATGATGCAATGCCTTTCAAATGTACTTGGAAACAATCACACTAAACCTAACACCACTCTACTAATGGGGTAGACTGTCTCTCTCCTGGTTCAAAGGCAGTCTAGCATGACCTGTTATATTATGAAAATTTAGCAAAATTTAAATTTTTTCTGTCTCTCTAATCAACTTGGTCCTTGCCCCAGAACATATAACCAGGGAAATTTCTTCTCCCAGAGAAATTCCTGTTCTTGATATTGAACTATTAATTTATAGAATTAGACAAAAATCACTATTGATTGTTATATAATTTATTAGGAGTATTTGCTAACATAGAAATGACAATAAACATTCAAACATCCTTGCAAGTAGTCAAGGGTTAGATGTAAGGGTGGAGAGACTTCTGAAGAAAGATAAAGAGATTTAAACTCTGGAAAAATTAGGGAGAAGAAAGGAGCTGTTCACTACATTGTACTCTCACCAATAGTCACAACTACCAGTTTGGCCTGTTTTAAGGCCCCATCCATAATGGTCAAATTCCATCTTCTCTTCTCTCCTCTTGTTCTCCAGACTGCATACTCATCTCATTCTTACCTTACCACTTCCCCTATCTGGTGGGAAAATCTGAGTGAAAAATCCCTTGCTCAAAGTCACTGAAAGTCTAAAACAAACTGAGCTCTCCTGAATGTCTATGAACTGTCTTGCCCAATAAACAGTAATTTCCTATGATATTTAGAAGGTCCTACCTATAAATTCTCTGATTCCAGGAGGGTTGTCCAACATCTTTTTGTTTCTACATTTCAGCAACCCAAAGATAATTTTTTTTTAATCTTGTTCTGATCTTTTTCAGTAGATTTCATATAGAAATGATCCTGGTATAAGTTGATATACTGATGTTTTTCTTTTATATTTATTGTTTTGCTTACTACTGTAGTTGAATAAAAGCAAAAGGATGTAAAATTCTCTTCCGTAGGCTCTCTAAAAGCATCCTCAGTACAACTCCATTAACAGACAGGATGATAGTGATAATGTTTACCTGTTCTCATTCTCATTTTGATTTATCTTTCAAGGTCTCCATATTTACAAAGATTATTATTATTGTTATTGTTATAATTATTATTACACAGTTTGGAGATTTTGAGAATTTGGCATGGTCACATCTATTAAGAATTTCATTAAGTTTCAATAGAGTAATGTTATGACCAGGCAATTGCAGGTAACAATTCAGTCTGACGTAATCCTCTTGTTCCCATAGAGTTTCTCAGCTATATTCTTAAGGCTATATTGAGGTCTGTATGAGGATTTGTTGTCTGTCTGCCCATGAAATGCAGCAGCTTCTGATATGTTATTCTGACTACCAGGTCATGCCTTGTTAGGCATTCAGTAGGTATAAATTTTTGTAGACTGCAGTGATGTATTGTATATTTCCTTACATAATTTTTATCAGTAGGGCTGGAATCCTTCAGGATGACTGCTATTATTGTTGTCTCACTCTTTTTATCATTTTCAATGACATTCTAGTAGAAATGCTCCAAGGAAAAGCTTCTATCCTTCCAAACTCTTTGAGTCAATGTTCTGTTGACATTTTTAATAAAGTTTATGTTATCCTATTCAAAGGAAATAATTTCTAAAAGGAAAAAGATAATGGATATTTTATAATATAATCATAGTTTTTTAGTTATAAAATATGGTAATGTAGTAATGACAGATTTTTTTAAATTACATATGAATAATGGTATGTAAACTCATTTTCTATAAATGCATAAGATCAAAAAAATCAGAGTTTTAGAACTAGAAGGGACCATAGAGGCCATCATATCTAACTCCTTCAGTTTCCAGATGAGGAAACTGAGTTACAACCATCTTTTCATTAGCTCTGGTTGAAGTATACAGAATAATGTGGATGCTATGTACCTCACCCATTCCACATCATCTTAATTTTATTTATATAATGAGTATAATCAAGTGGACACCCCTCTCCCTGATCCAGTCTGGCTAGAGTACACCCAATGAAGCCTTCTTTGACCTCCCCTGGCAACTTCTCAAGACATGTCTGAATCACTACTGAAAGGTCCGGTAATTTGAAATGATGCATCAATCTCTTGGCCCCCATGATGGAAGCAGCAGTAGGGAGTTGCATGACTAGCCACTGTGCCAAAAGGGCCACCCACTCAGGAAAATTTAAAATAAGTGGCTCTGCCTCCTGGGGTCTTCCTTCCTGTCTTTGGAAAATGTGACATGTAAGTCTCTCTGGGACTTCCAATGAGTGGGTTAGGCATTTTTCCTTCCCCTACTCTTCTGACTTTTGTGATATCTTTGAATAATATACTGCCTAAGCAAGACTGAACCTGGGCCTTGGGCCTCTAGCTTCTGACTCTGTGGTGTGTGTGTGTGTATGTGTGTGTGTGTGTGTGTGTGTGTGTTTCCATGAACATGGGCACTCAAACACACTCTCAGAAATGTACTTTTTGGAGTAGCTAGCTTGTCAGTTGGGGACTTCCTTGATTCATTCCAGCAAGACTTTAGGAGATTGCCCCAAAAGTTATTACAGTACTTCTTGGAGAGGAAGACAACCACCAAAAGGAAGAGAAGCCCAACTTTTCCCTGGCTTGTCAGAAAACATGGAACGTAAGGAAGACAGTGAAGAGTTAAGGGAAGGTAGAACGCCTAGTCAGCATTACTGCAAATAGCTAATGTTTTAATATTTTAATTATCAATTTCTCTAGAAAACAGAAGTTATGTTACTGCTTTAGGTTTAAAGTCTTTGCCAATGGATTCTTGTGGATTATTAGTATTGTGTGTGTGTGTGTGTTTAATTGCATGTGTATGGAGAAAATAAATAGCTGTATGAATCCTGATCTACACTGAACATTGAAAACCTTTCTACTCCTCACTTTGAGAAGACCTGGGGCATTACACAAACCTAAACTTTAGTCCCCTAGGACTCTGCAGTGGAGATATAAAGGGCCAGAAAGTTAAAAAAAGAACCTGATTGCTTTCCTTAAAACCAGGAACCCAAGGTTATCCCTGGTCTATACATATAAGTCCAGAAGTAGGGACCACTTAGTGGGAGAGGATAAGTGTCCCAGCCCCCTTTTGGGTCCAGCAGTGATTTTGTTTTAGTAAACTTGGGGATTTTTCCTAGGATCTAAGGGACTGATTTCAAACAACTTTTAGTGATTAATGTCTTTCAGAGAGTCACAAATATGTTTAGGGTTTATCTGAGCTTTTTTTTTTTTAATGAAATCTACTTCACCTATTCTTGGGTGAATTTGGATCTCTATTTGAATTGCCCTATTCACTAGCAAGGATACATTGGAGCAAGTGGGTGTTTTTCAGAGACCTCTAGAGATATTTTTTCTGAACTTTCAGTTGAATTTCCTTAGGTATGGGCAGGGAATAGGCCAGGACATTGTATAGGTTGTCTTCTGCACTGCAGGGACAAACAGAGGAATTTTCACCCAGGAAAAGTCATCTCTCACCTAAGGGTAAAGGGATGACTTCTAGTCAACACATGGTTCCTAATCCCTGTTAGGAGAGTTTCGCATGCTCAGAAAACTCATTTGGAACTGGAGTTTCCTTCTGAGAAGGAAACTTAGTTAACTTGATTTTTTCTTTTTTTTCCTTTCTTTCCTTTTCAAAGTTGTTAGTTGTTGCAGCATAACATAGTGGATGGAGAGCCAACTAGGGAGTCAGAATATATATTGGCTATTACCAAAGGCAAGTTACTTAAATGCTCAATGTGATATACAGTCTTTGGGAATTTTACAGATAGTTCTCTAAAGACTAAAAGTTGGAGAGAATATGTCGACTTTCATCAGCAGAAGAAGCTTTCTTATTTTTTACTGGGAATTCCCTGTATCAATAAAATCAGAGGTCTAGTAACTATCCCTATGTGAATTGCTATTTTATTTCAATTTCATTTTAAAAATTCCTGATGATGTGGTTAGCTCTTCATGCCCAGCTGGGAGCAGGATACCACTGCAGAAGCTACAGATATTCCTGAATCCTGATGAAAATTCAGGGAATATATCATGCAGTTTCTTAAAGTGGCCTTCAATTCTTCTAACATGTTTATTTCAATTCTGGCTATTTTCCAGACTGAATTATCATCTGTGCCAAAGTTGTATTATGTGAGTAAAAGCTTTAATAAGGGAGATTTGAGTACCTCCTTCCACAAGTAAAAGAGTCATGTGAAGAAATCATCTGCCCATCCAAGTCCAACTCTCAGGGAATTGAGGATGAGGAGGAGGATGAGGATAGCACTGATATGTCACTTCAAGGTTTATGAAGAGCTTTGTAATGATTATTTCATTTGATCGTCATAACAACCCTAGGAAGCATTATTATTATCTTCATATGAAATAACCTAGGTAAAGTGAGCTTAAATGATTTACCCAGGATCACAATCAGTACATTTCTAAGAAATGGAATAAATTTATCATACTAGGTTGCCTATTATGAATTGTCCATACAGAGTCCCATGATTCTGATTCTAAAAAATCCTATACAAAGAAAGTGTCCAGCTTCATATTAAAAACTGAGTCACTACTCATACTTACATATTTTTATAGTTTATTTCATAAATAACAGAACTGCAGTATAGGAAATGAATGTTTGCCTATGATTATGTTATTAGCTATCATAACCTAGGAGATGAAAGACCAGCTCACTGACTTCTTCAAATATCTAAATTAGGGGCAGCTAATTAGATGACACGGTGGGTAGAGCATTAGGCCTGGCATCAAGAAAACCTGAGTTCAAATCTGGCCTTAAGAACTTACTAACTATATGACTCAGGTCAAATCACTTTATCCCTGTTTCCTCAGTTCTATCATCCCTGTAAAACAGGGATAATAATACCACCTACCTCCCAGAGTTTCTGCAAGGAACAATTGAGATAATATCTGTAAAGCATTTAGCATAGTGTTTGTTACATAGTAGGCAATATATAAGTGCATATTATTGTTAATATTATTATTATTATTTTATTATACTCTCTCAATTTTTCATCAATCACATTCTGTGTGGAGCTCCATAGTTCTGCTTCTTGTAGAGCAATAGGAAATCTCCTGCTATTTGTCCTGTCTTAAGTTTGTGAGGCTAATGTCACTGGCTAAAGAGGTTCTGCTCACTTTTCAACATTTAGTAGCAAATGCCTTCTAAAAGAATGGTTATACTGTGCTACCACTGTTCCATTAAAAATTAAAATAGAAGCCAAATTACAATTTACATATCCAAGTGAGGTTTACTGAAGGACATAGGAGACAGACTCCTCCAAAAATGAAGAAGATGATGGAATGAAACTGCTTCTCATTTTCATCTTGGGTCTGTCAACAGGGAAAGGTGGTGTGCTTTGAAACTGGATTATTCCAGTTTATATACAGGTAATCTCTCTTCTGAGGGAGTTTATAAGTAAAGTCATTTTTTGATATTATCTTAAAGGTTTGAAAGATGCTAAGCAGCAAGATTATAGGTGGTTGAGTTCATAGACAATCTTTCAGGACTTTTGGCACATATTCTGTAACCTTGTGTATTGTTAATGTATTTTGGCTTAATGGTAAGATCTTTCCCATCCATTAATAGGCCCATGTGACCTTCCTGAGTCACATGAGTCTGGGGTAGGAGGAGCTTGCCTAGTGGGTGAAAGTGGAAGCAGTAGAGCACAATGGTGGAGCAGAGCTGAGAAGTTGGTCAGAGCAGTCAGAGCTGGGAGTCAGAGCAGTTAGAGCTGAGGGAGAGAGAGGAAGCAGGAATTGAGCTGTGAGTATTCATTTGTGGGAAGGCCCTAGTAGGGGGAAGGCTTGGAGATGGCATGCCCCCTGAATTATTATTATTGTGTATAGATTTCTTTGTTGCTATGATGGATTTGGTTTTCTGCTGTTGGCATTCAGCTTTCTGGCATCTGAATAAATGCTTTGGTTCTGTCTTCAATATAGAGAGTCTGTTATATTTTGTTATTCAGAATTATACTGGCATATTCATAGCTGCTGGAGGCACTGTGAATATCACACTGGCACTACATTTGGTGATGAGAATGGGATCATGTTGGTGCTACACCTTGCAAGTTGTCATCTCACGGTGGGCAACCTGCCTAGTGGAGGAGGAGGACAAGGAAGAGGCACACAGGGAAGGAAAGGGGAAAGGGAAGGATTGGAGGGGGAAGTGGAGAGAGAAGGGGAAGGGGAGGGACAAGGAGAAGAGAAGGGAGGGAGGGAAGGAAGGAAGGAGATACTATTAATTAAAATGGAGATAAAGGTAGAGCCTATATAATAAGATAATAAAGCTTCTCATAAAAGTCAAAAAGGGGAAAAATCCAGTTGGAATTTTAACCAACCTATTAAGAAGTTACAAGCACTTATGATACACTTCAAAGAATGCTGTTAACTCTGAACATGCAAGCAAAAACAGTCACAATGTGTTATACTTAATAAATTATTTTCCACCTCTATTTTGTTTCCCCTAATTGGGAGGGAGTGGGGTTTGAGGGATTTTTCTCTTGTGGTTGGAATAAACAATAAGCAATGAACATATCCAATACTGTACAGGGACATAGTTCATCACTTAGCCATATGTCCAGAAGTAAGGCTACATAGCAAGGACATTGTAATTTCTGTGAACAACTATAACATACCTACATGGTACTGGTCAGCAAAGGCTACTCATAAGATGCCTTCAAGGATCTCCATTTTCAATTTGAGAAATAGTACCCTAGTATCTATTCTTTGCAAGGTGTGTCTCTACTAAAAAGCATACTCAATTTGTACTAAATGCCATTAGGGGATTCACTCATATCAAGTTAAATATAACCATCCCATAGAGATGATTTTTAAAATTCTCAATGTAGATGGGAGGAGCCAAGATGGCAGAGTAGAAGCAGAAAAACTCCATATGCTCCCTCCATAACTGTATCAGCAATGCCATATTCACAATGCCTATAGAGATTACAAATATGCTGATATAATTATCCATTACAAAATACGTCATGTTTGCCATATGAGGAAATAAACTAGAAAATTTATTAAGATACCAAAAGACTGAGTCCCAAAACCAGAAAGTGAAAGCCATCAGAGTAGTTATGACATTGGCACAGGTAGATAAAGTAGAAAGCACACACATTTTCAAGCCTTTAAAACAGAACAGGCTACCTCAGGCAAAGGTCCTCCTCTCCCCACGCACAGCAACCACCCAGCGTCCTGGAAGTGCGCTCCCAGCAGCTCCGGCCCCTGGCAGTGCTCAGCAGGAGTCCTTAGCAGAAAGTCCTTAGCAGTCCTAACTCAAAAAGGGCTTCGCGCTGCCACTGCCTCTGCTGCTGCCACCGTTGCCACCACCGCCAGCCACCGCAGGAACGCTAGCTTGGCTTCCGCTTCCTCTTGCTCCGCCCCTTCCTGCTACGTCAGCAAGTCCAACGGGGCATGGAAGATCTTTAAATCCCATAACCCTTACAATAACCACCTCAAATACCTATAAAAAATGACTCTAAACAAACTTTAGGGCTACAGAACCCACAAAGTGACAGAGAAAAACAAACCTCCCACTGAAGGCAGCCCAGCAGTTGGACAGAAAGGGTCCATCCAAGCCACAGGGCTCTGGCAGCTGCAAAAATCCCAGTGATTTGGGACAAAGCTCTCCTATCTGGAAGCAGAGTTCTACTGTGGCAAGAAGATCAAAAGTCAAGTAACTGAGTGGCAAAGTGAGCAAGCAAAGGAAGCAAAGCAAGCACAGCAATTTGACTTTACACTCCTATTTTGGGGGAAAAAAGGATCAAAGTATGGAATAGGAGGAAGAAAATGAAGTCAGAACTCCTACACCAAAAGCTTCCAAGAAAAATATGAATTGGTTATAGACCACAGAGGAGCTTAAGAAGGATTTTGAAAACCAAATAAGAGAAATGGAGGAAAAATTGGGAAGAGAAATGAGAATGATGAAATAAAATCATGAAAAGAGAATCAACAATCTGACTGAAGAAAATAACACCTTGAAAAATAGACTAACTCAAATGGCAAAAGAGGCTGAAAAAGCCAATGAGGAGAAGAATGCTTTAAAAAGCCAAATTTATCATATGGAAAAAGAATCTCAAAAGCTCATTGAAGAGAATCATTCCTTTAGAATTACATTGGAGCAAATGGAAGCTACTGACTTTATGAGAAATCAAGATACCATTAAACAGATCCAAACAAATGAAAAAATAGAAGGCAATGTGAAATATATCGTTGGGAAAACCACTGACCTGGAAAATAGATCCAGGAGAGATAATTTAAAAATTATTGGACTACCTGAAAGCCATGATCAAAAAAAGAACCTAGAAATCATCCTTCAAGAAATATTCAAGGAAAATTGCCCTGATGTTTTAGAACCAGAGGGCAAAATAGAGGTTGAAAGAATCTACCGATCATCTCTTGGAAAAGATCCCCAAAAGAAAACTCCTGGGAATATTATAGCCAGGTTCCAGTTCCCAGATTAAGGAGAAAATATTACCAGCAGTCAAGAAGAAACAATTTTAATATCTTGGAAGCACAATCAAGATAACACAGAATCTGGCAGCTTCTACATTGAGGGATGAAAGGGCTTGGTCAAAATTCAAAAAAATCCAGAGGTCAAAAGAGCTGGGATTAAAATCAAAAATCACCTACCCAGAAAAACTGAGCATCATGTTTCAGGGGGAAATATGGTAATTCAATGGAATAAAGGACTTTCAAGCATTTTTTTTTTTGCTTTTTGGATGGCAATTGGGGTTAAGTGACTTGCCCGAGGTCACATGGCTAGTTTTTTTGTGTTAAGTGTCTGAGGCTGGATTTGAACTCAGGTCATCCTGACTCCAGGGCCGGTGCTCTATTCACTGTGCCACCTAGTTGCCCCCAACTTTCAAGCATTCTTGATGAAAAAAAGAGTTGAATAGAAAATTTGACATTCAGATATAAGAAGCAAGAGAAGCATGAGAAGGTAAACAGGGAAAAGAAATCATAAGAAACGTATCAAAGATGAACTATTTATATTCCTACATGGAAAAACCTTAATTGTAACTTATGAAACTTTTCTCAGTATGAGAATAGTTGAAGGGAATATAAATGTGTGTGTATACACACATACATATATGTCTAAATAGGAGGGGTATATGGGCGAATGAATACATGTGTGAGTGTGTGATGAGAGATGGCACAGGACCAATTGAATAGGAAGGGATGATACTTAAAAGGCAAAATTGAGAGGTGAGAGAGGAATATAATGAGAGGAGATGGAGAGAGACAAAATAGGGTAAATTATCTCATTTAGAAGAAGCAAGGGAAAACTGTTACAATGGAGGGGAAGAACAGAAAGGCAAAAGGGAATGGGTCAACCTTATTCTCATTGAATTTGATTTAGGAAGGAAATGACATATTCACTAAATAGGGTATCTTACCCTACAGGAGGGTAGAGGGGAAGGGGATGAGAGAGGGAATGATGGAGAGGGCAGGTTGGGGGTGGGGGGGGCAGAAGGAGAGAAGCACTCACTTTTGAAAAAGGACAGGGTCAAAGTAGAGAAGAGAACAAGTCTGGGGGGGTAGGGAGCAGGATGGAGGGAAATATAGTCAGTCTTTCACAATATATCCACTATGGAAATGTTTTGCATAGCTACATATATATATACATACATATAGTACAACATATATTGAATTGCTTATCTTCCCAGTAAAGGTGGATGATGAGGGAGGAAGGGAAAGAATCTGGAATTCAAAAGTTTTAAAATCAAATGTTTAAAATATATATATATATATATACATATATACATATATACATATATATATATATATATAATGTGTGTGTGTATTACATTATATTCTTTTTTCATGTAACTGGGAAATAAAATATACAGGCACTGCAGTATAGAGATCCATCTTGCCCTACTGGAAAGTCAGAGGGGGCATGAAGTAGGATATAGGAGAGAGCAAATTGGGGAAGGGTGTACAAAGTGGGATTGCTGTTTTGGGGTGGTGGGTAGGGGAAAGATGGGAAGAACATTTGTAACTCAAAATCTTGTGGGAATGAATGATGTAAACTAAAAATAAACAAAATTTAATTTAAAAAAATTGTCAATGTAAGGGAAGGCTCACTAAGGGTGTTAAATACTTCGTATAGGACTATTAGCCTTCCAGACCCAACCCTATATTGAGAAATTTCCTCCTCAAAGTGATTAATCAAGGAAAATTGTAAGACTTAATCTACCAAGACTTCGCCCTGAAATATCATCACAAATTCTCATCATTTGGTCATATCCACATGGGTCTAGAGTGGTGTGGTGATAATGGGTCTATGGAGACTAAGATTTACTCAAAGCAACTGAGTCAAAGCTGTGCTGTAAACAGACTTAGAAGGAGGTGCTCACAGGCTACAAATTGCTCACCAGCTGTTACAGTTATGGGCAGGCTTTCCCACTAGTCAGTTCAAACCCTCAGGGATTTATGAGAATATTTTAAAGCTAAAACAGTTCCTCCCTTTCCCATTTGTTCTGCTCTTGGGAAAATGGTAGAATTATTTTCCCCACCCCTAATTTAAGGGCCATTCTTAAGGGTGCAGTCTATAGTAAATTAATTCACTTTTTCAGTGTTTATTGTATTTGAAAATGAGTTTTTCCTTTCCATTTTTCCCTATATGTAAAACTGATTTAGGTTCTTTAAAAGAATCAGGGTCCCTGATCTCAAGAGTGAACTGCTTGCTTCTGAAAACCTAATATCATAATTGATCACAGGACTTTAGATTAACACCTCATGTTAACTTTACATTTCTTTAATGTTTTTGTTTTTGAATAACGTATTTATATTTTCATTGTTTGAGAGGCTCCAAAATTCTTTAGTGTACTGGGATCCTGAATTGCTTCATTTGGCCCTGTGTTATTGTTGAGAAGTAAGATGAAAAGTAAAACAATGAGGAGATGGAAACATGAGTAGATTAATCAGAAATAAACTATATATAACTTACTAGTTATCTAACTAGAGTAATAGAGTATGGGGAAACTGGGATTTGGCTCCAGGGTGGAAATTTGCCTATGAATGGGAATTATAAAGGCATGTGACAGGGCTTGTATTCCTTAAAGAAAGTAGGCAGAGGCTGAGTCAGGGAAGGGGAGGAGATGAAACTTAACCAAACTGAGTTGGTGATAAAATAGTGATATTTGGAATAGAAGCAGGCTGTCATACAGAGAGAGGTTCAATTGTCTCCATGTATCCTTAATGAGGAGTCTGATGGAGTCAAGCTCTGGCCCAGCCCTGGCTCAGATACCTGTACCCCTTAGTGTCAAAAGGGATCATTGCAAATGCCACACCCCCAGAGGGAGAAGAGTATAGAGGCTATGGATCCCAGGAACCCATGGCACACTGGGAAGCAGGGTTCTCCAACTATGATCAGCCTAACAAAAAGGAGTACCAAGCAAGACAGTGCCTCACCACTCCTAATGAGCTTATCTCTTATTCTGGGGTCATTTTCTTTTCTACAAAGTCTTAACTTCCATGATCTTTCAAATTTTATTGCAAGGTAATACTAGGGTGGGCATGATCTAGTTGAAAGTATGATAGGTTACGTTAGGAGTGCAGAGAATGTGAAAATGCATATGTGTTGCAGCAAGCACCCTAGCATCCCCAGGATGGCTGCCAACAACAACTTTAGATCTGCTTTTCTAAAAGAAAGCAACCTCAAAATGGGTTAACAATCTTACTTTAATCAGTTAAACACACATCATTTACCTAGTTCAGGGGAAAAAGTTAGCACCCCGAACTTCAAAGAATACAGACAGAAGTTACAAGCAGACAGAGAAACAATTCAGCAGACAGGCCTCCAACTGTCCAACCATTACATCCATACCTAGTCACAGTTACCAGAGAGGGAAGCACCAACATCTGGGTTTTCAAAGCCAGGGGGCTCAACAGCTGCCCAGAGTCTCATCTGGTCAAATCACACAACACTTCTCAAAGTAAGCCTCATGGAGCAAAGCCTCATATCAGGGTATATATAGCCTTCTCCTGGCTCAGAGAATGTCACAACCCTCTTGACCCACTGCCCAATCACAGAGCACCAAGGTGTGGGCTTTCCTGACAACCAAGCCAAGTGACCACATTCAGCCCATCAGGGGGCAGAGTATATTTTCAAATCAAGGAAGGCTCTCAGAGTCACCCAAGCCTATCAAAGGGCTAAGGGGCAGGGAAGATCTTAAATTTCCATTCCCATAACAATATATAAATTACCTTGATTTGCTTGAGCCCCCAAATTATGTAGGTAACAGAGAAGAGCTATATGAGGACTGGCTGTATTAGCTAAAATACAAAGTGACTTGACATACCAACAGTCTTTTGTGGTGACCTAGAGTAAATCCAACTGGATATGTAGAAAATCAGAAACTCTTAAGCCAAGTATGCTCACAACAGCCTTGAAGCAGACCCTGGGCTTTGGTTTATGGATCTTCAAGAGGCATTTTTATCTTCAGAGACACCCCTAATTGTTGCTCGTGGAGCTCTGAGACACATTTTGTTTTTTGGTTTTTAAAGACATCCCCTTATCTTATTGTTTGTGCATAAGACTTGAACTGTCAGGATGGTTTATGACCAAGAATGTCTTATGATTTGGGTATCAAAGGGCTAAGGCTCTGACACCTCGAATTCCAATAACTTACTCCCTATTTCTTGGATCTCCCTTTCCCCTTGGGAATGTGACTTCCTGTTACACTCCTTTCTAAAACCTGCCCAATTTCCACCTTTCTCCCCAATTCCCTGCCTTCCTTTGAAAAGTTTATATACCTCACTCTTTCCAACTCCCTTTCCAATAGATAAGAACACTGTTCCAGCTTGCAAGCTCCCTCTCAGGCAATAAATGCATTTATAATCTTTGTAAACTATGATCAAACTCTGGCTCATAGCAGGTCCCCCTTTTTGGACCTGGGGTTTCTTCTGTTTTAACAGTTCATAGTTTGTTTGGACTTTTTAAATAAAATGTATCAAGAGAATATGTCAGGGTCCCTATGTTCCATGGGGGATAGTGACAGGGCTTTCTCATGGAGAAGAAAATGATTTTCTAAATGAAAGAATTCTCTGCTATCTGCATGATTGGTCCCAAGGGATGGAAGATTAAAGTGGGGTTATCTCAGGAGCGGCAATGTAGGGGACAAAAATAGTCCCTCAACTCTTGTTGGATAACAACACTTTCCCAGGAATACATTCTAAAAACCTTTTTATTTCTCTCAAAGCTTTGCCCTCTCAAGCTGCACAAACTTTGCTGGAGGGGGGGGGGAATTGGGGACACTGTACCCTTGGAAGGATTGATGCCCCCCCCCTCTCACGCCCAGCTTAGCAGCTTGTCCTGAGTCATGAAATCATAAGAACAGGAAATGTTCCTCTGGTTACGCTGATGTTTCTGTTCTCCTTTGGGAAGGTGAACTTCAATATGATGGTGAAAAAAGAACTCAACTTGGAGTCATAAGATATAGGTTCCAGGCCCTATACTAACTTTAACTCTGGGTCTCTGTATGATAATCTTTAAACTGAAATGGTCAGACATGTGGTCTCTAAGGCCTCTACATCTAGCAGCCTGTGAGTCCCTGGAAATGTTAATTCTTTTGGCTCAGCTTTGATTTTAATGATGGTTGAATAATTCTTCCTCTGTCACTTACCCTACGTAGTAAAGTATAGGAATTGGAGTAGATAACTCTTAAGAATCCTTCTAGGTCTAACATAATAATTTTGGGGAGAGGTGGTATAGAGAATATCTTCAAGCTATCTTTCATCTCCCTCCCCTAAAGCATCTACTTTCTTTTTTAAAGTAATATTTTACTTTTTTCCCAATTGCATGTAAAAACCTAACTATTTTCTATAAGGGTTATGACTCCACCCCCACCAATCAGGCTTCTTTAATGCCAAATCTGACCTTAGCAACTATTCATCATGAATAATTAGTTAAAATAGGAAGGTACCATATGGTCTGTTTCTGGAGACAGAAGGGCAAGGAGAGCCCCCCCGCAGCAAGTGTTGAAGTATGCCAGAGTCTGTCTCCCCAAACACAGGAAAGTGTTCACCACTACCCTCTTCAAATGGGTCTTTTATGTCACTTTCCTGAACAAAGTTTTTAGTGCTTTTCTTGAACAAAGTTTTTTGGTATCACATAAAAATATTCCCAGTTATGGTTCTGGAGTACAGTATTAATAGCATCTAGTCCCAATTTCTGATATCAAAGACATTGCCCGAATTATATATTTTGCCCCTATATCAGTTATTCATAATGTATTTCAAAGATTTGAAGAGGCAACCTTGATATTAAGATTGAACAATTAAGTGAAGGAAGTCAGCTTCACCCCAATAGCAGTTTGGATTATTTTTCACAACAGGAAAAAGAGCGAACTGCTAGGGTCATGTCTCACAGAGGGACTTAAAGAATGGGGTTTCAAATCTATCTATCCTACCATGTAGAATTGACTTCATTTTGGAGCTTCTCTCCTATAGTAGGGCAGCTAATATTGGTTTCTAAATGAATTATTTAAAAGGCTGACACTTTTTTTTTCAGTTTTTCTCCCCTTTATAGAAGTCAGGTGAGGTGTTTCTTTTTCCCCCATGATCTAGACCTGTGATTTTGATTGGAGTAGGATGTTCCTGCTAATTACAGTTCTTCTATCAATGCAAGTTAGCAATTGTTCTCCAGTTTACAGTCTTTGAGTCTTGCCTAAAGCGCTTTAGAGATTGTGATTTTTTCAAGGTCCCAGAGCCAGCATGTGTCAGACAGGGCTTGTACCTAGGTCTTCCTGACTTTTGAGCCAGCTCTCTGCACCACACTGTAATGCAACTTTAAGATTTGACTTAAATTTGTCCTATTTGGACATGCAAAATATATATTAAAAAACTAAATAGATGATTTTACAAAGCCTCAGAAAAATGATGCAGAAGAGAAAGCACTGAATTTAGGAATCAAGAAATCTTAATTCTACTTCTAACTTTATTACTAGTCATTTCTGTGACTCAGGTAAGTCTCTGTAAAGAGGCAACGATGTTTTTTCCTGATGAAAATATAATATCAAGCCAAAGGAATCTTGTTACTGATAGAAAAAAAAATGAAACAGAGGATAATAACCTTGCCATCTTCCTTTGCTCTTGTGTTTCCATGGATGTATTGACATGCTAAACCAGAAAGCATCTTGGAAATGAAGTAAGAATCAGGAGTCCACATTCATGTAAAAACCTCTAAAGTTTCAGCTCTTATTATGACTTTCATGATTTTACTATCATTTAGGCTTTTCATAGTCTACCTTCTATAAAGAGCCGCATGATAGCATCCCCAGAGAATATATGCTACCTTGGAGAATCATAAGGATGATCCTACATGTATGCCCTCCATAACTATTCTCTGGTTTCTCTGACATATGTCTCTTCGTGTAAGCTACCTTTGAATATACCCTCCATGTGTGGTTCCTGGTTATACATGTTCCTTAGTAATGACTATACCCTACATGTGTGCTTCCCCAACTAATGGGATGGTTAACATATGGAAATGTATATCTCACATGAAAATTGGGGAAATCTACTCTTGTATCATTTACCATGCAATTTTATTAAATGCAGAAAAGATTTATTGGAAATGTACAATCCAACTACCCCAGGTAACTGCATATAAAATAAGCATGAAAATCAAAATTTCTTGGACTATTGGAATTCATACCAAAAGAATAGATACAAAATTGTTACTAGTATCCCCTGATGGTTCAATTCTTGTTATGATGACTTTCATGATTTTATCATTATTTAAATTTTGTATTCTAAGGCATGAAACATTATTTCTTCTGCAGGCTATAGAAACATTTCTTTCATATAGAGTCAGTATATAAGACATCGCCAAAATTCATTTCTAAGCCAAGAAATTATCCCTGATAAAATATTTCAAACATTACGGCAAACGCAATGGAGAGTTAGAAAAAGTATTTTACATATAGTTGTTGATCATTCGTCATATGTTCCCTGAGCTCAGGCCCAACATGCTAATCCTCAGCTGTCCTCATTCTACGACACAAATGGGCTCCAGCCTCCACCTCCAAACTGATATTCAAAACCTCCCACTCAAGGACCCAGGGATTCAGGGTGATGAGCATTCACCATATGTAGTCTAAGCCCAAACCCACTACATTACTTCATGGCCATCTTCATGTCATGCTGCTTCATGCATTCTGCTTGCTGCCCCTTTCTACATTGGCTCTGAAAAAAAAATTATATCAGTGATACCAATTGGTTGAGAGGAGTCACAAGACAAGTAAGATGGAGGCCTTTTATCTTCTGTGATCCTCACTACCTCTAAAACTTCTCCAAAACAAAAATTATTCACCAACTACTACAACAACTTCAGGTGTCTCCATAGCCAAAAAGAAGATCAAAAAAAAAAACAACCTCATTGAAGTACCTCAAGTTCACTCAGAGCCCTTTCCCCTAACACCTACTTCTAATGAGTATACATTAGTCAACCCTACCCAAGATTATTAAAAAAAAAAAAAAGAGCACCACCCAAACATTCCCTCCTAGCCACCATTTCCCATTATATGTTTTCTCCCCATATTTGAAATGTAGGCTCTTTTAAAGCAAGAATTATATTACTTGTTTACATTTTATCCCCAGCACATAGAACAGTCCCTGGAACATAGGAAGCACTTAATCAAAATCTCTCCATTCCATTTCCTCTCTTCACTATGGTGCTGGTCTACTTTTTTCATCGTGTCATAATTAGCTTATGCCTTTTTGATATATATTATTTTTAATCATCTATATTTCTGATTCCTATTTCTTTGGGGAGGGGGGGTTTGCAGGGGGAAGGCAGGGCAATTGGGGTTAAGTGACTTGCCCAAGGTCACATGGCTAGTAAGTGTGCCTGAGGAAATAATAAACAGAGAGAATGCACTGTAATTGAGGGTTAGGGAAGGCTCTCTATAAAAGGTAGGATTTTGCAATTAAAAGGAACTAGGGAGGTCAGAGCAGAAGAGGCAGAGTGTTCCAGGCATAGAGGACAGGTGAGAATGCTAACAGCTAGAGATGGAGCGTCTTTTTCACAGAACAGGCAGAACAGTGTTACTGGATTGAAGAATACATATCAGGGAGTAAGACATTAAAAGGCTGGGGGGATAGAAAGAAGAAAGGTTATGAACGGCTTTGAATGCCAAACATAGCATTTTGTATTTGATTCTAGAGACAATAGAAGGCCACTTGAATTTATTGAGTAGGGGACAGGGAAGTGACATGATCATTTTAGTGACCTGCATTTTAGGAAATGCATTTTAGTCACTAAATGGAGGATAGATTGGAAAAAGGAAAGAAATGAAGCAAGCAGACTCACCAATGGGCTATTGGTGAAAATCCAGGCATGAGGTGATGTGTCTTCATTAGAGTGGTAGTAGTATCAAAGGAGAGAAGGGAGAGTATTCAAGAAATGTTGCAAAAGTGAAATTGACAGTTTTTAGCAACATATTAGATATAGTAAGGGTGAAGTTGAGAGATAGTGAAGAATACATGATGACTCCTAGTTCTGAGACCTAGGAACTGGGAGGACAGTTGCCCTCAACAGTAATAAAAAGAGGGGAAGGCTAGGGGTTTAAAGGGGAAAATAGGTATTTTGGGAATCAGGGTCAAGATGCAAGAGTAAAGGGAGGGACTCTCCTGAGTTCTCCAAAACCTTCCAAATACCTTTTAAAAATGACTCTAAACAAATTCTAGAGAAGCAAAACCCATAAAAAGATGAGTCAAACAAATTTCCAACCCAAAACAACTTACAAGGTGGGCAGGAAAGGTCTGTAGCACCAGGCTGAGAGAGGAATACAGTCTAGTGCAGGTTGTGCCAACTCAGACCAGTCCCAAGCAATAATATTGTAGTCAAATTCCAGAGTCCCCAAAGTCAAGAAGAAAATATTACAAGCAGCCAGAGGGAAAGCAATTCCAAGTATTGTGGAGCCACCGTTAGGATAACACAACATTTAGTAGCTTCTACATTAAAGAATCAGAGAGCTTGGAATATGATATTCCAGAGGGGAAAAGAGCAAGGATTACAACCAAGAATTACCTACCTAGCAAAACTAAGTATAATCCTTCAGGTGAAAAATTGGACATGCAATGAGATAGAGGACTTTCAAGCATTCTTGATGAAAAAACCAGAGCTGAACAGAAAAATTTACTTTCAAATACAACACTCAAGAGAAGCAAAAAAAAGGTAACAGGAAAGGGAAATCATAAAATCATAAGGTATTTAATAAGGTTAAATTATTTACATTCTTACATGGGAATATGATATTTGTGACTCATAAGACCTTTCTCACTATTAGGGTAGTTTTATATAGTGTATATATAGACATAGGGAACAGGTGTAAGTTAAATATGAAAGGATGATATCTAAAAAATAAAACTAAGGTATGAGAGAGGAATGTACTGGGAGAAAGAGAAAGGTAGAATGGAGTAAATTATTTCACATAAAAGAGGTAAGAAAAAGTTTTTACAATAGAAGGGAAGAGGGGGAAGGTGAGGGGCAGCGAGTGAAGCTTACTCTCATCAGAACTGGCTCAAAGAGAGAATAAGACACACACTCAATTGGGCATAGAAATCTATCTTACCCTACAGGAAAGAAGAAAGGGAAGGGGATAAGAGAAGGGAAGGGCAGGGGGTGATAAAAGGGAGGGCATATGAGGGTAGGGCTAATCAGAAGCAAAACACTTTTGAGGAGGGACAGGGTGAAAGGAGAGAGAGAACAGAATAAATGGGGTAGGGAGAATAGGATGGAGGGAAATACATCTGGCAACAGTAACTGTGAAAAAAAATTGAAGCAAGTTTCTCTGATAAAGGCCTCATTTCTCTAACATATAGATAACTATCAAATTTATAAAAAATAAGAGCTATTCCCCAATTGGTAAATGATCAAAAGATATAATCAGTTTTCACATTAAGTAATTAAAGCTATCTATAGCCATATGGGAAAAATAATCTAACTCACTATTGATTGGAGAGATGCAAATTAAAACAATTTTGAGGTACTACCTCATAACTATTAGATTAACTAATAGAACAGCAATGTTAAATGACAAATTACAGAGGGGAGGTGGGAAAATGAGATATTAATGCACTGCTGGTGGAGCTGTGAACCAATTCAACCATTCTATAGAGCAATTTGAAATTATAATCAAAGGGCTATAAAACCATGCATACATTTGACCTAGCAATACCACTACTAGGTCTATATCCCAAAAGATAGAAACAACAGAAAGGAAAAGTGCCTATATGTACAAAAACATTTATAGCAACTCTTTTCGGGGGGTAAAGAATCAAAAAGTGAAGGGCTGTCCATTAATTGCTGAATGGCAGAACAAGTTATGGTATGTGATTATGATAGAATACTGTAGTACTATAAGAAATGATGAACAGGATGCTCTCAGAAAAACCTGGAAAAACTTGCATTGGTTGATGCAAAGTGAAATGTATTGGGAAAAAAAGTAACACCAATATTGCAAGGTGATCAGCTGTGAATGACTTGGCTATTCTCGTAATTCAACAATACAAGACAACTCTGAAGGAGTTAGGATGAAAAATGCTAACTGTCCCCAGAGAAAGAACTGATGGCATCTGAATACAGATCAAAGCATACTTTTAAACTTTATTTTTATTGAGTTTTTCTTTTCTATGTTATCTTTCACAACATGACTATTATGAATATACTTTACATGACTACACATATATAACCTATGTGGAATTACTTGCCTTCTCAATGGGGAAGCAGAGGGAGGAAGGGAGAGAATTTGGAACTCAAAAGTTTTAAAAACAAATGTTAAAAACTGTTTTTGTATGTAACTAGGTAAAAATTAAATACTAAATTTAAAATAAGGGAAAAGTAATGAGTTCTGTTTTGGACATATTGAGTTTTAGATGTCCAATTCAATAAGATGTCCAATATTTGACATCCAATTCAAGATATCTGAAAGACAGTTGGAGATAAGAAATTGGAGATCAGCAAAAGATTAAGGCAGGACAGGTAGAATCACCAATACAGAGATTGTAATAAGATCCACAGAAGCTTATGATATCACCAAATGAAATTGTATAGAAGTAAAAAAAGAATAGGGCCGAGGACAGAACCCTGAGGGACAAATGGTTAGAGGACATGAACTAGAGGAGGATTCAGCAAAGGAGACAGAAAAAGAAAAGTGAGATAGGAAGAGACCACAAAGGAGTGGTATCCTGAAAACCTAGAGAGAAGAAAGTTTGAAGGAGGAGTGATCAACATCGTCAAAGACTGCAGAAAGATCAAGGAGAGTGAGGATTGAGAAGACCAGTGGATTTGTCAACTTAGAGACCATTAATAACTCAGAAACATTTAGATGGAAGTCTGTCTTTCTACCTAATGTAAAGTTGTGTATCTTTAACCTCTGGTCTCTTGATGTTTGAGGCAAAAGCTGTTCTGCCACCAGATATTGGTCTCAAGGAAATTCTGACTGTGCCTCTCTGGGGCTTTTATTATATACACAGTATTACCTACTTCACTTCCTTCAGCCAACTTACTGTTATGTCAGTAACAAGGAGAAGGAGTTCATACCTTCTGTTCCCCCAATCAGAGGCTTGATCAGTTACTAAGTGTTAAGTACCTGCTACTTTTGCCAACACAAAAGGGATCTTTAAGTTCAAAATTACATTACCATTAAAAGGTAAAGCATTTTGTGTGTGTGTGTGTGTGTGTGTGTGTGTGTGTGTGTGTGTGTGAAGGATGTGTGAAGGATGTGTGAAGGATAAAGAGGAAACATGAAGTAGGGAGACCAATTAGGAGGCTATTATAATATCCCTGATGAGAGATGATAAAGGCCTGAGATAAGATTATAGACAAGGGAACTAGAGATAATGGGGACAAATAAGAAAGACTGAAGGCAAAAATGATCAGTGTGGAAATGATAGGGACATGAGACTGGGGCTGGAAGGAGAGATACGACCACTCTACCATAGAATTTGTCATAGAAAAGATGAAATCTCAGTGTGGTCCGTGTCCTCTAGGAATTAGGAGAGTAGATTCCAAAGAGTTAAGAAAAAAAGAATTGATACTATATCATGCATCAAAATTCCAGAGAGATAGGCAGCCTAGGAAAAATGGGAAGTTCTGATGAATCAAATTCTAACAACAGAAAGACAAAACCAGAAAGGCATAAGACTGCTTCTTTAGGATACAATGAGAATAGGTGATAGATGGGGGACATGCACAACACAATTTTGCTTCTGCATTCTCTGCCAAGGTAAATGATAATTGAACTGAAAAGAAAAAGTAAAAATGGTTAATGGGGAGGTTCTACCAAAGATAAGTATGGAGCTAATGAGAAAGCACCTTGTTGTCCTTGATGAATTCACATCGTCAGATATAAATGAACTACATCTTAGGGTACCAAAAAAAACCTGGAAGACATGATTACAGAGTCACATTGTCAGTGCTGTCTTAGAAAGATAATGGAGAAGGGCCTGAAGATCATGCCATATGGATATCAGTTTGAGGAATGGGAGATATTTAGCCGGTAAAGAGGACAGGCACTAACCCTAATTCCAAGGGGAAGGGGATCATAATGGTTATCTTCAGATATGGGACGACTATCAATTAAAACAAGGATTTGATTTGTTCTACATGCTACCAAAAGGCAAAAACTAAGACACCTGGGTGAAAGTTTCTGAGTGTCAAGTTTTGGTAGAAAATAAGGAAAAACTTTTTAGCAATTAGAACTTTCAAAAGATGGAATGACTTGCCTTAGAAAGTAGTTTAATTTAATTTTTTCATTTTTTTAAATGAACAAAAATTTGTTTTCTCACCCTTCCACATTCCTCTCAGAAAATTAAAACAAAATCTCATAACAAATATGTTTAGTCGAGCTAAATAAATTCCTGAACTGGCAACATCCAAAAAATATATGTCAACTTTCATTTTGAATAACCTTTCCATCAAGATGTTATTAGAATGCTTTACATGGTTGTTAGGAAATTGTGGTTGGTTCTTGAGCTAATTAGAGTTCTTAAGTCTTTCCGAGTTGTCTTTAGAATGTTGGTGTTATTGTATAAATTATTCTCCTAATTCTGCTCACTTCATTCTTTGTCAATTCATACAAGTCTTCTCAGGTTTCTTTGAAACCATCCCCTTCACCATTTTTTTTACAACACAATAGCATTTCATTACATTCATATACCATCATTTGTTCAGGCATTCCACCAACTAATGGGCTCTTTCAGTTTCTTCATCACCACAAAAAGAACTACTATAAATTTTTTTCCATACATGAGTCTTTTTCCTCTTTTTTTTTGGATTACTGACTTAGTAACAGCATTTCTACATCAAAGGAAATACACAGTAACTTTTTAGCTCCATATTACTTTCCAGAATAGTTGGATCAATTCATAGCTTCATCAACAGTGCTTTCCCATTGCCCCAATCAATATTTGTCATTTTCCTTTTTTTTCTGGTCAACTTTGACAATTTGGTGAGAGTGTGGTGAGACCTCGGAGTTCCTTTAGTATCAATTTTTTCCCCTAAATTGAATTCTCATTTTTAAAAATTTATTTTGAACTTAAATACAAAAAGACAAAAAAAAAGAACATTTCCATGTATACTGCACAACATAAAAAGATTCAATATAAAACCATGAATTCCCATTTCAGTTTGATTTTTCTGAAAACTATGTAATGAAATACAAACATTTTCGAAGCTTCCTTGTTTTTCTGTGCTTCCTTCTAAGTTTTCTGCTGTACACTTTTTATTTTTTTTCTCCCTCCCCACCCCTGAAGTTTACCATTAGACACATTAAGTATGCATACATATACATATGTGTGTGTAAACCATACTATACATATGTCTCTTCATCAGTTCTTTTTCAGAAGGTGAACATCATCTTCCTTCATAGGTCCTCTGTAGTTGATTTGAGTATTTAAAATGCTGAAAATGGCGTAGGTGTCCAAAGTCATTAGAATAATATCGGTGTTACTATGTACATCATTTTCTTATTGATTTCACTCTTCTTTACTTCATGCAAGTCTTTCCATGTGTTTTCCCCCTAAAATCAACCAGTTTATTATTTCTTATACCAGTATAATTCCATAACAATCATATACTACAACTTATTTATCCATTTCCCAAAGGATGGGCATCCTAGCAATTTCCAGTTCATTGCCACCACAAAGAGAGCTGCCATAAATATTTTAGAATATATCAGATGTTTTTTTTTCTTTTTCCCTAATCACTGTTGGGAAACAGACCCAACAGTGGTACTGCTGGGTCAAGAGGTATACACAGTTTATCACTCTTTGGGCAAAATTCCATATTGCTATCCAAAATGGTTGGATCAGTTCACTGTCCTACCAACAGTGAATATGTCTAAATTTATCCACATCCCTTCCAAGATTTATCACTTTCCCCTTTTATAATTTTAGCCAGTCTCATGAGCATAAGATGATATCTCAAAGTTGTTTTAATTTGCATTTCTCTAGTCAATAGTAATTTAGAGTATTTTTTCACGACCATAGATGGTTTTGATTTCTTCACTGAAAAACTGCCTGTTCATATCCTTTGATCACAGAAATTATCCATTTTATACTTCAAAATGCTCTTATTCATAAATTTGTTCTATTCATAAGTCTTATAGGTAATAAGATCCATGTTGTTCTAATTTTCTTATATCTTTCTTTTTATTTAGGTCATGTATCTATTTTGACATCATCTTGGTAAATGGTAAATTGATCAATGTCCAATTTCCACCAAACTGCTTTCTAGTTTTCCCAACAATTTTTACAGAATAATGAATTCTTATCCCAAAAACTTAAATCTTTACATTTGTCTAACAGAAGGCTACTATAATCATTTGATATTGTATATTATGTGTCTATTCCATTCCACTGATCTACCTTTCTATTTCTTAGACAGGACCAATTTTTTTATCTGGTACTGCTAAACCTTCTTCCTTTACATTATTAATTTCTTTGATATTTGTGACCTTTTCTTCTTCCAAATGAATTTTATTATGTTTTTTTCTAGCTCAGTAAAATAATTTTGGGGTAATTTAATTGGAATGACATTGAATAAATAGATTAGTTAGTTGTTATTTTTATTATATTGGTTCTGCCTACCCATGAGCAATTAATAAATCCAATTATTCAAATCTTACTTTATTTGTATAAAAAGTGTTTTGGAATTGTGCTCATAGGTTTGTTTTAGTAGGTATATTCCTGGGTATTTTATACTGTCTACAGTTATTTTATCTTACTATTTCTTCTTGCAAGATTTTGTTGGTAAAATATAGAAATGCTGATAAATTATATGGGTTTATTTTATATTCTACCACTTTGCTAAAATTATTGTTTCCACTAGCTTTTCAGTTGAATATTTAGGATTTTCCAAATGTATCATCATATTGTATGCAGTATCAGCAATACTGTTCTAAGAACAACTTCGAATAACTAAGTCACTTTGAGTATTAGAAATATTCAAATCAACCATGAAGGACCTATGAAGGAAAATGCTATCCACCTCCAAACAAAGAACTGATAAACAGAAGCTTGAAGATACAGTTTTGTTACCTCCTTACCTATTTTTATTCCTTCTATTTCTTTTTCTTTGCTTATTGATATTACTAATGTTTCTAATACAGTACTAAATAATACTGATGACAATGGACATCCTTGTTTAATTCCTGATCTTATTAAGAAGATTTCTAGCTTATCCCCAATGCAAATAATGCTTTAGGTAGATGATTCTTATCATTTTATAGAAAAATCCCTTTATACCAATGCTTTCAAGTATTTTTAATAGGAATAACTATTGAATTTTACAAAAAGCTTTTTTCTGCATCCATTGAAATAATCATACGATTTTTGTTACTTCATTATTGATATGATCAATTATAGTAATAGTTTTCCTTATGTTAAACCATCCCTGAATTCCAAGTATAAATCTCAGTTGGTCACAATATATAATCTCTGTAATATATTGTTGTAGTCTCCTAGTTAGCATTTTATTTTGGATTTTTGCATCTATATTCATTAATGAAATTGTTCTATAATTTTCTCTCTGTTTTTGCTCTTCCTGGTTTAGGTATAAGTATATTTCTTTTGTAAAAGGGGTGTGGTAGGACTCCTTTATCTATTATTCCAAATAATTTATTTAATATTAGAATTAGTTGATCTTTCTATATTTGGTAGAATTCCCTTGTAGATCCATCTGGTCCTCATGCTTTTTTCTTAGGAAGCACATTTCTGGCTTGTTTGATTCCTTTTTCTAAAATAAGTTTATTTAGATATTCTATTTCTTCTTCTATTAATATAGTCAGTTTATATTTTTATAAATACTCTTCCATTTCACTTAAATTATTAAATTTATTGGCATATAATTGGGCAAAATAACCCCTTATAATTTCTTTATTTCATATTCATTAGTGGTATATTGCCCCTTTGCTTTCTTAATACTAGTAATTTGGTTTTCTTCTCTCTCTTTAATGAAAAAAAAAAATAAAACAAACTCCAGTCTGATTTAATTCAATGGTTTTCTTCACCTATTTTTTGATGGGGGGACAGGGGAAACAACCCCAACCACCTTTATTGTTACTAGGCCAGTCAGACAGATGAGTCATTCCCAGCCTTGGGGCCAGAGGCTCCCCTGCCCTGTCAAGCATAATACTGCAAATTGGCTTTCTTCTTGGCCTGCACCTCCAGGATGCCCTCCATGTAGTCTTCATGGGTGAGTTCAGTGGTCCCTGGTAAAGCACAATCATGCCCACTTCCACACACACAGCCTTGCACTGGGCCTCATTGAAGTCATCAGTGCAGCGAGACAGTTCCTCTAGTTTACACTGGGGCTCACATTCATCTTTAGGGATTCATGATCCTTGTTCAGCCTTCCTCATTGGGCACTGGGAACTCAATCTGGCTGTCCAGGCAGCCAGAGTGCAGCAAGTAGGATCCAGGATGTTCACCCTGTTTGTAGCAGCAATCACCTTGACTTGGGTATTAGGTTGAAATCCATCCAGCTGGATCAGGAGTACCAGCATCATTCTCTGAACTTCTCAATCCCCTGCTTCCTCACTGTCAAAGCACTTGGTTCCAATGGCATCCAGTTCATCAATGAAGATAATGGAGGAAGCTTTCTCTCTGGCTAATGCAAAGGCATCCTGGATAAGCTTCGCTCCATCCACAATGAACATCTGTACCAGCTGGGGTCCAGCCAATTTCAGGAAGGTGGCCTTGGTCTGGGTAGCACATGCATGGTACTAGTAGGGATTTTCCAGTAATTTTCCAGGATTTTCCTGGGGGACCACATATTCCCTCTGGAGGCTGGATCCCCAAATTCTCAAATCTCTCTTTATGGTTCATTGGCAATACAATAGCCTCTACCAGCTCCTAGATTTGCTTGTCCAGCCCTCCAATGTTACCGTACCACTCTGTGGGCCTCTCATCCACCTCTATGGTCTTCACTCAGGAGTCAGTGGGAAGGGTCTCCAGGATAAGGTAGGAGTCTTTATTTACTCCCACCAGGTTTCCAGATTTAAACTCCTCTGCATCAACCAAACCAATAACTGGCAGAAAATAGGTCTGTTGGGTAGAGGCTTTGATCACAGCACATTTGCCCTTTCTCCTGGAGTCAAGCTCAATGTTTGCACCATCTTCTTCTTGGTCATTGGGGTCAACATCTAGCAGCTTGATGATGTTGAAGACAAGGTAGGGCAGTGCCTTTTTCACTTTAATCTTCTCACTCTTCTCTTTTATCCTGTCCTTCATTGCCTGTAGCTCATGTGTCACATGCAGCACTTCATTTTTCATGATCTTGATCTCACTGTCCAACAGACGAGTCCACTGAATAATCTCGGTGGACATTTTGAGCACTTCCTCCCCAATTCCATCTTGCTCAGCCTCATCCCACAGGGATGCCATCTTCTCCTGCTGAGTCACTGGGCCCCCACTTCTGGCTGCACATTTGACACAGAGCCGTGGGATCCATGGGGCAGGGGGCACCAATGGGGATAAATGCCCCAACCAGCACTGCCTAGACCAGCCTCCTGCCCCGCAGCACAGGCTGTATCCACTGCCTCCTTCTGTAAACCAATGTTCTGTCAAATCTGTGAAACCTGATTAATCTCACCTTTAATTTTTAAGTTTTCCAATTTGGTGTGTAATTAGGGCTTTTTAATTTTTAATTTTTTTAATTGCATTCCTAATTTCTTGGTATGTTCTTTCTCTATTTGATTAACAGAAGCATTTACAGATATAAATTTTCCTCTGATAACTAATTTGCTATAATCACATAGGTTTTGATATGTTGTCTCATTGTTGTCATTCTCTTTAATGAAATTATTGATTATTTCTATGATCTGCACTTTAATCCATTCATTTTGGAAATTAGGTTGTTTAGGGCAGAGCCATGATGGTGAAGTAAAAGCAGGAACTTGCTTGAGCTCCTCCCCCTAAACCCCTCCAAATACCTGTAAAAAATGACTCTAATCAAATTTGAGGGCTACAGAACTCACAAAATGAGAGAGTGAAACACATCTCTGTGTTTCAGAGGCAGGTCGACAGGAAGGGTCTATCGGACTGGGCTGGAAGTGGAGCACAGTCCTGCGTGTGTGGTGCCCACACAGACTGGGCCAGAGCAGGCTTCAGGGGACTGAATCACTGACAGCTGTGGCAGTTTCCAGACTTCTCAACACACAAACACTAAAGACAAATTAAAAGTTCAGTGGGGAAACTCTGTTGGACCTGGGTGAGAGAAGAGCACGACCAGGACCCAGGCCCAAGGTGGCAGAGGTGGTGCAGGAGGTCACAGCAACAGCAGCAGTAACAGCTGCTTCTGGAGTTCCAGGCCCACAGACAGTGGAGGTATCAAGGAATTGATCAGAGGGCAGCTTTGCCTTGCTTGGATCTGGGTCACAGTCTTGGGTGGCAGTTCTGGGGTGAGGAGGAGTGACAGCATGGCAGAGCTTGTGGCAGCTGTGGAGAAGGAATCCTCCTCACAGTTCTGAGGCAGAAAAGAGCACCTGTGGTTACTCACAGACTAGAGAACAGACAGTAGGAGGAGTAAATACTTTTCCTTTGATCATATCACCTTAGAAGAACTGAAAATTCATAGGTGCCTAAAAGTGACTCTGACAACAGCTGTGCAGAACCCCAGAAATATAGGACAGAACACTCTCTACTCTGGAAGCAGAGTCCTACTGTGGCAAAGAGCTCAAAAGTCAAGTAATTGGCTGTGAAAATGAGCAGAAGGAAAAAAATCAGACTATACAATCTTACTTTGGTGACAAAGAAGAACAAATCAAATGACAACAAAGTCAAAGCTATATCCAAAGCCTCCAAGAAAAATATAAATTGGTCTCAGGCCATGTAGGAGCTCAAAAAGGATTTCAAAAATCAAGTAAGAGAAGTAGAAGAAAATTTTGGAAGAGAAATGAAAGTGATGCAAGAAATCATGAAAAATGAGTCAACAGCTTGCTAAAGGAGATCAAACAAAATACTGAAGAATATAACACCTTAAAAATAGACTAACTCAAATAGCAAAAGAGACCCAATAGCCAATGAGGAGAAGAATGCCTTAAAAAGCAGAATTGGTGAAATGGAAAAGGAGGTCCAAAAGCTCATTGAAGAAAACAATTGCTTCAGAATTAGAATGGAGGAAATGGAAGTTAATGATTTTGTGAGAAATCAAGATAACATAAAACAGATCCAAAAGACTGAAAAAAAAAATAGAAGACAACGTGAAATATCTCACTGGAAAAACCACCAACCTGGAAAATAGAACCAGGAGAGATAATTTTTAAATTATTGGACTAACTGAAGTCCATGAACAAAAAAAGACACTGGACATCATCTTTCAAGAAATCATCAAGGAAAACTACCCTGATATTATTAGAAGCAGAGGGTAAAATAGAAGTTGAAAGAATACAATGATCACCTCTTGAAAAAGATCCCCAAAAGAAAACTACTAGGAATATTACAGCCAAATTCCAGAATTCCCAGGTCAAGGAGAAAATATTACAAGCAGTTAATAAACAATTTGGGTATTGTGGAAATACAATGAGGATAACACAAGAGCTAGCAGTTTCTACATTAAGGGATCAAAAGGCTTTGATTATGATATTCCAGAGGTCAAAGGAGCTAGGATTAAAACCAAGAATTACCTATCCAGCAAAACTGAGTATAATAGTTAAGGGGAAAATATGTATATTCAATGAAATAGAAGACTTTCAATTATTCTTGATGAAAAGACCAGAGCGAATAGAAAATCTGACTTCCAAATACAAGTATCAAGAGAAGCATGAAAAGGTAAACAGGAAAGAGAAATTATAAGGCACTTATTAAAGTTGAACTGTTTACATTCCTACATGGAAAGATGATATTTATTACTCATGAGACTTTTCTCAGTATTAGGATAGTTGAAGGAAATATGTATGTATGCCTGTGTGAGTATGTGTATATATGTATGTATATGTGTATTATATATACATTGTATGTATATGTGTGCATATGTGTATATGGACAAAGGGCACAAGGTCAGTTGAATATGTAGGGATGATATCTAAAAAACAAAATTAAGGGGTGAGAGAGAAATATATTGGGAGAAAGAGAAAGGGAGAGATGGAATAAGGTAAATTATCTCACATAAAAGAGGCAAGAGAAAGCTGTTACAATGGAGGGGAAGAATAGTGAGGTGAAAGGGAATGAGTCAACCTTACTTTCATTGGATTTGGCTTAAGTAGGGAATAACATACACACTCTACTGAATATCTCACCCTGCAGGAAAGTAGGGGGTAAGGAGATAACAGGGTGCGATGACAGAAGGGAGATCAGATTGGGGGAAGATGTAGTCAGAAGCAAACACTTTTGAAAAGGGACAGGGTCAAAGGAGAAAATAGAATAAATGGGGGAGGAGTGGAATAGGATGGAGATAAATATAGTCCTTCACAATGACTATCATGGAAATGTTTTGCATAACTACACATGTATAACCTATATTGAATTGCTTGTCTTTTCAATGGGAGGAGGGGTGAGGTGGAGAGAAGGGAGAGAATTTAGAACTCAAAGTTTTTAAAAGAACTGTTAAAATTGCTTTTACACACACCTGGGAAATAAGATATACAGCAATGGAGTATAGAAAGCCATCTTGCCCTACAAGAAAGAAAGGGGGAAAGAAGTAAGGAGGATGGATGAAGGGGACAGAAGAGAGGGGAGACTGGGGGAAGGGATAATCAGTATGCTTTCCATCTTGGGGAGGGGGACAGGGGAATGATGGGGAGAAAATTTTGAACTCAAAATCTTGTGGAAATGAGGGTTGAAAAATAAAAATAGATAAATACATTCTGGGGAGAAAAGATTAGGTTGTTTAGTCTCCAATTAGTTTGTAATATGTGTTTCTGATTTAGTTTCTGATTTTTTATCCATTTTGCTATCTATTTCCATTTTGTGAGTGAATTAATCCTTTTCACATTCTAAGTTATAATTTACTAGCTGTGTATTTCCCTCCAACCTACTTTTCCTCTCTATTATCCTTCTCACCCTCTTTTTACCCTATTCCTCCCCACAAGTCTGATTTGCTTCTACTACCTCCTTAATCCATCTTTTTTAAGAATCTCTCTTCTCCCTTTAACCTCCTAATCCTTAATCTATCTACCCCCTAAGAATTCCTCCCTTATCCTTTCCCCCTACCTTCCTACTTCTTGATCTATTAACCCTTCTTATAGTCTCTTATCCTGTCCCCTCACCCTCCTATTTCTTTATAAATTTAGAAGACCTTTATACCCTTCTAGATGTATCTGCCATTCCCTCTTTAATGCAGTTCCAAAGAGAAGAGGTTCCAGCACTACCAGCCCTCCACCCCCACCTGCTTCCACTGCAACAGTCCCTCCATTCAGATCTGTTTGATTGAGGTAATTGCTCCATTTTACTTCTCCCTATTCAATTTTATTTTTTTCAATCATATCATTATGCTAAATTCAATCCCAAGCCTTCTTTCTGTCTATGCTCTTTGGAATTATCTAAGTAATAACATTCTTAAGAATACAGATAGCATTCTTCCATATAAGAAGTAAAGCTTTACCTTTTTAGTCCCTTATAACCAGTCTTTAATGTTTACCTTATTTCTCCTGGATCTTATCAGGTTAAATTTTCCATTGAATTCTGGTCTTTTTGGCACAAATACTAAGTCTTTCAATTCATTAACTATCTTTTTTTTTATTATTCAGGATTATACTCAGTTTTTCTGGGTATGTTATTCTTGGTTGCAAACCCAGTCCCTTTGCTTTCCAAAGAATGTTCCAAGTCCTTTCGTCTTTTAATGTAGAAAATGCTAGATCGTATGTTATCCTGACTATAGATAGCTCAAGTCGTTTTTTTTTCTTTTCTTGTTGCTTGTAGTGTTTTCTTCTTAACCTGGGAGCTTAGAAATTGGCTATGATGTTCCTATGAGTTTTCATCTTGGTATCTCTATCAGGTGGTTATTGACAGATTTTTTTTCCTATTTCTATTCTACCTTCTCATTCTAGAACTTAGGGGAATTTTTTCTTAATGATTTATTGTAATATTCTATGTATATTCTTTTTTATCATAGCTTTCAGGGAATCCAATGATTCTTATATTGTATCTTCTTGATCTGTTCTCTGGATTACTTGATTTTCTAAAGAGATGTTTTACATTCTCTTCTATTTTTTCATTCTTATAATTTCATTTTAATATTTCTTGGTGCCTTATAACATCATTAGCTTCCCCTTGCTCAATTCTAGATTTTAGGGAGTTATTTTCTTAAGTTTTTAGATCTCTTTTTCCAAATTCTTGGGATGCTCTTATCTTTTCTCCTAATTTTTCCTTGACTTCTTTTATTTAACTTTTTTAATTCTTTTTGAGCTTTTCCAAGAAGTCTTTTGGGAGTGTGGCCATTTGACATTATTTTTTTAATGTAGGAATGGCTTTCTAAAAATTATTTATTTATTTTTAATTTTCAACACTAATTTCTATAAGATTATGACTTTTAAGTTTTCCCCATCTCCTTCTCCTCCCCTCTCCCCAAGACAACATGCAATCTGATAGAAGTTCTACATATACATTCATTTTAAACATTTTCTCAGTCATGGTATAAAGAAGAATTAAAATCAATGGGAGGAACCATGACAAAGAAGAAACAAATCACAATCAGAAAAAGAGAGCAAGTAGTATATTTCCATCTGCATTCAAACTGCAAAATCCTTTCTCTAGATATGGACAACATTTTTCATCATGAGTCTTTTGGAATCATCTTAGATGCTTGCATTTCTGAAAAGAGCTAAGTCAATCATTGCACTGCTGTTACTGTGCACAATGTTCTCCTGGTTCTGCTGATTTCACTCAGTATCAGTTCACATAAGTCTTTCCAGGTTTTTTTCTAAAGTCCTGCTCATCATTTCTTATTGCACAGTAGTATTCCATACACAACAACTTCTTCAGCCATTCTCCAATTGATGGGCATCCTCTTCAGTTTCCAATTCTTGGCAACCACGAAAAGCTGCTATAAATATTTTTGTACATGTGAGTCCTTTTCCCATTTTTATGGGCACTTTGGGATATAGACCTGTAGTGCCAATGCAATATTTATACAATCACAATAAAGACCATGACTATAAGTATTGTATGGTGTGTGATCGCAAACTATACCAAACTCTCCAGATAGAGAATAGAACTGAAGCATTTATTTAGACACCAGAAAACCCAATCCCAAAACCAGGAAGCCAATTACATCATAGTACCAAAGTTATTTAGAAGCCATAATAACACTGAGAGCCACAGCATCCTTCAGCCTTCCCACAAACCAAAACAAGATCAATATTTACTAACAAACCTCTCTCTTTCCTTCCCTGAGCTCCTCTCTCCCCCATAGTCTGACTAGCTCTGACCAGCTTCCTGTGGTCTCTGCTTCCCTTCAGCAAACTCCTCCTACCACAGGCTCCATGTGATTACATTCAGCCTATAAGGGGGCAGAGTTTACTTTCAAAGCAGGGGAGGTCTTCAAACTCCCCTCTAGGTCTATTAAGGGGCAAGGAAGATCTTCAAATTTCCATTTACATTACATTAAAGTGATATTGCTGGGTCAAAGGGCATATATACAGTTTTAGAGCCCTCTAGGCATAGTTCCAAATTCCAAAATGGTTAGATCAGTTCACAACTCCACCAATAATGCATTAGTATCCCAATTTTCCCACATCTTCTCCAGTATCTATCATTTTCCTGTTTTATCATGTTAGTCAATATGATAAGCATAATGTGGTACCAGAGTTGTTTTGATTTTCGTTTCTCTAATCAATAGTGATTCAGAGCATTTTTTCATGTGAGTATAGACAGTTTTAATTTCTTCCTCTGAAAAATCTCTGTTCATAGCCTTTCATCATTTATCAATTGGAGGATGACTTGTATTCTTATAAATTTGACTCAGTTCTCTATATGTTTTAGAAATGAGGCCTTTATCATTGACACTGGCTGTAAAAATTGCTTCCCAGCTTTCTACTTCCCTTCTAATCTTTGTTGCATTGGCTTTGTGTAAAAACTTTTCAATTTAATGTAATCAAAATCATGCATTTTGCATTTCATAATGTTCTCTCTCTGGTTTTTTTGGTCAAAAATTCTTCCCTTTGAATGAGTAAACCTTACTCTCATTGGATTTGTCTTAAGGAGGGAATAACATAAAAACTCAATTGGGTATTTTACCCTACAGGAAAGTAGGGTGAAGGGGATAAGAGGGGGGATGATAAAAGGGAGGGCAGATTGGGGGAGAGGGTAGTTAGAAGCAAACACTTTTGAAAAGGGACAGGGTCAAAGAAGAAAAAAGAATAAATGGGGGACTGCAATAGGATGGAGGGAAAGATAGTCTTTCACAATATAACTACTATGGACATGCTTTTTGTAACTACACATGAACAACCTATATTGAATTGTTTGTCTTACCAGTGGGGTGGGTGAGGAGGGAAGAAGGGAAAAATCTGGAAATTAAAGTTTTAAAAGCAAATGTTAAAAATTGCCTTTTTACGTGCAACTGGGAAATAAGATATACAAGCAATGGGGTATAGAAATCCATCTTGCCCTACAAGAAAGTAAAGTGGGGGAGGAATGGGAGAGGACATGAGAGAACAGATTGGGGAAAGGGTATTCAGTATGCTTGCTGTCTTGGGGTGGGGGATAGTAGAGATACAGAGAGAAAATCTGTAACTCAAAATCTTCTGGAAATGAATGTTGAAAACTAAAAAACAAATACAAAAAAATATAAAAATTCTTCCCTTCTCCATAGATCTGACAGGTAAACTATCCCTTGCTCTTAATATCAGCCTTTTTATCTAAATTATGTTCCCATTTTGACTTTACCTTGGTACAGGGTGAAAGATGTTGATCTATGTCTGTTTTCTGTCATACTATTTTCCAGTTTTCCCAGAAGTTTTTCTCAAATAGTGAGTTCCTATCCCAGAAGCTGGGATTTTGGGTTTATCAAATAGTATGTTACCATATTGTGTCTTGCCTACCTAATCTATTCCTCTAATCCACCACTACTTCCTAGCCATTATCAAGTAGTATTGATGATTGCTGCTTTATAATACAATTTAACATCTGGAATGGCTAGGTCAACTTCCCTAGAATTTCTTTTCTTTAATCTCCTCCATATTCTAAACCTTTTGTTCTTCCAGATGAATTTTGTTGTTGTTTTTTCTAGGTTTATAGAATAATTTTTGGTAGTTTGATTGATATGGCACTGAAGTAAATTAATTTATGGAGAATTGTCATTTTTATTATATTAGCTCAGTCTATCCATGAGCAACTGATATTTTTCCAAGTATTTAGATCTGACTTTATTTGTGTGAAAAGTTTTATAATTGTATTCATACAGTCCCTGGGTTTGTTTTGGAAGGTTACACTGTCAAATATTTTATAATGTGTATAGTAACTTTAAATGGAATTTCTCTCTTTATCTCTTGCTGTTGAACTTTGTTAGGAATATACAGAAATACTGATAATTTATGCTGATTTATTTTATATCTTGCAACTTTGCTGAATTTATTATTTCAAGTAATTTTTTTTTTATTTTTCTAGCATTCTCTCAGTATTCCATGATATAATCTGCAAAGAGTGGCACCTTTGTTTCTTCTTTGCCTATTCTAATTCCCTCAATTTCTTTTTCTTCTATTATTGCTAAAGCTACCATGTTGGGGTTTTTTTTTTGCTTTTTGGAGGGCAATTGTGGTTAAGTGACTTGCCCAAAGTCACATGGCTAGTAAATATGTCAAGTGTCTTGAGGCCAGATTTGAACTCAGTTTCTCCTGACTCCAGGGCTGGTGCTCTGCGCCACTTAGCCGCCCCTAAAGCTAACATTTCTAGTGCAATATTGAATAATGGTGGTGATAATGCACATCCTTGTTTTACCCCTGATCTTATTGGAAATGCTTCTAGCTTATCCCCATTATATATAATGTTTGCTGGTGGTTTTAGATGGATGGGTATTTTATTTTGTCTCTATTTTATTCATGTAAGCATTTAGAGGTATAAAACTTTCCCTAATTTTAAGGAAGATTCCATTCATTCCTATGCTATCTTGTGTTTTTCATAGGAATGGGTGTTGTATTTTGTCAAATGCTTCTTCTGCATCTATTGTAATAATCATATGATTTTGGTTAGTTTTGTTATTTATATGATCAATTATGCTGATACCTTTCCTAATATTGAACCAGCCCTTCATTCCTGGTATATACCTACCTGGTTATAGTATATCATCCTCAAGGTAAGTTGCTAATAATCTCTTTGCTAATACTTTAAAATTTTTGCATCAATATTCTTTAGGGGATTTGGTCTATAATTTTCTTTCTAAATTTTTGGTTCTTCCCAATTTAAGTATCAGCATTATATTTGTATCATATAAAGAATTTGACAGGACTCCTCCATTTATTTTCCCAAATCATTTATATAGTGCTATAATTAATAGTTCTTTAAATGTTTGATAGAATTCAATTGTAAATTCATCTGGCCCTGGATATTTTTTTCTTAGGGAGTTTATTGAGGGCTTTTTCAATTTCTTTTTCTGAAATGGTGTTAAATATTTTATTTCCTCTTCCATCAATCTGGGCAATTTATATTTCTATAAAAGTGCATCCATTTCACTAAGATTCTCAACTGCATTGGCATGCAGTTGGGCAAAAATAATTTCCAATTATTATTTTTATTTCCTCTTCATTGGTGGTTAATTCACCCTTTTCATTTTTTATGCTGGAAGTTTTGTTTTCTTCCCTTTTTTAATCAAATTAACCAATGGTTTATCTATGTTATTAAGTTGCTTTTTTCATAGCTTTATTTATTAGCTCAATAGTTTTCTTAATTTCAATTTCATTAATCTCTCCTTTGGTTTTCAGAATTTCTAATTTGGTATTTAATTGGGTATTTTAAATTTATTCTTTTTCTAGCTTTTTTAGTTGCATGCCTAATTTATTTATTTCCTCTTTCTCTATTTCATTCAAGCAAGCATTTAGAGGTATAAAACTTCCAGTATGAACCACTTTCACTGCATGCCCTATGTTTTGGTATGTTGTCTCATTATTATCATTTTCTTGGATGAAGTTATTTTTTTTTAAAGCAATCAGGGCTAAGTAACTTGCTCAAGGTTACACAGCCAGTTATTTCTGGGTGTGGTGCTGAGTATCTGAGCCCGGATTTGATCCAGGTCATCCCGACACTGGAGCCGGTGCTCTTACTCGCTGAGCCACCTGGCCGCCCCTAAGCAATTGGGGTTAAGTAACTTGCTCAAGGTTACACGGCCGGGTGTTTCTGGGTGGGTGCTAAGCGTCTGAGCCCAGGATTCGATCTCCAGGTCATCCCAACACTGGAGCCAGTGCTCTTACTCACTGTGCTACCTGGCCTCCCCCTTGGATGAAGTTATTGACTGTTTCTATGATTTGTTGCATAACCCCTTGATTCTTTATAATTAGATTACTTAGTTTCCAATTCTTAGTCAATCTTTCCAGGGTCCTTTATTTCATGTAATTTTTATTGCATCATGATCTGAAAAGGATGTATTTAATATTTCTGCCTTTCTGCATTGAATTATGAGATTTTTATGCCCTACTACTTGGTCAATTTTTGTGTAGGTGCCATCTAGTGCCAAGAAAAAGGTATATTCCTTTCTATCCTCATTCAGTTCTTCCCATAAGTCAAACACATCTAACTTTTAAAAAATTTTATTCATCTCCTAAACTTTCTTGTTCATTTTGTGGTCAGATCCATCTAGTTCTGAGAGGTGGAAAGTTGAGGTCCCCCACTACTATAGTTTTGTTTTCTACTTCTTCTTGTAATTCCTTTAACTTCTTTAAGAATTTGGATACATATATGTTTAGTAATGATATTACTTCATTGTCTATGGTATCTTTTAGCAGGATGTACTATCCTTCCTTATTCTTCTAATTAGATATATTTTTGCTTTTGCTTTATCTGAGATCAGGACTTACCTGAGCTCAGGACCTACCCCTGTTTTTTATTTACTTCAGCTGAAGCATACTATATTCAGCTCCAGTCTTTTATCTTTACTCTGTGTGTATCCCTCTGCTTCAAATGTGTTTCTTGTAAAGGAAAAATTATGGTTTTTAATCCACTCTGCTATCCACTTCCATTTTATGGGAGAATTCATCCCATTTTCACAGTTGTGATTACTGTATCTTTCTCTCCATCCTATCCCCCCCCTTTTTATGTTTTTCTCTCTCCTTTCCCCCTTTCTCTCCTCACTAAGGTTTGCTTTTGACCACCACCTCCCTCAGTCTGCCCTCCCTTCTATAAGTCCCATTTTCCTTCAATACTTCTTCCCTATCTTCTACCTTTTCCCTTTTATTTCCCCTTTCCCCTTCTTCTTCCTATAGGACAAGTTAGATTTCTATACCTGATTATGCAATTCCTTCTTTGAGCCAAATCTGATGAGAGTAAAGATCAAACAATGTTCATCTCCTGCCCTTCTTTCCCTTTACTATAAGTCTTTGTGCCTTTTCATATGATGTAATTTACCCTTGTCTGCCTCCTCCTTTCCTCTTCTCCCAGGACAATCTCTTTTCACTACTAATTAGATTTTATCATCACATCAAAGTCCACTTATACCCATGCCTTCTCTGTATACCCCTTTAAAATGCCATAATAAAGATACAGTTTTCAAAAGTTACAATTGTCATCTTTCCTTATAGGGATATAAACAGTTTTTCCTTATTAATAACACTTTTTTCCTTTCCTGTTTACCTTTTTATGCCTCTCTTGAGTCTTGTATTTGAAGATCAAATTTTCTGTTGAGCTCTGGTCTTTTCATCAGGAAGGTTTGGAAGTCCTATATTTCATTGCATATCCATCTCCTTCCCTGAAAGATTATGCTCAATTTCCCCAGGTAATTTGATCATTGGTTGTAATCCAAGCTCTTTTGCTTTAAAGAATATTCCACACCCTTTGATTTTTAAATGTAGAAGCTGCAGGGTCCTGTGTAATTCTGACTGTGGTTCCATGATATTTCTGGCTGCTTGCAGTATTTCCTCTTTGACATAAGAATTTTGGAATCTGGCTACAAAATTCCTTAGCAATTTCATTTTCAGATCTGTAATCAGAGGTGATTGGTATGACTATTTTACTCTCTGGTTCTAGGACATGGGGAGAGTTTTTCTTAATAATTTCTTGAAAGATGTTGTCCAGGCTCTTTTCTTTTCATCATCGCTTTTCAGATTGGCCAATAATTTTTTTAAATTGACTCTCCTGGATCAATTTTCTAGGTCAGTCATTTTACCAATGAGGTATTTTACGTTTTCTTCTATTTTTCCATTCTTTTGTTTCTGTTTGACTGATTCTTGAAATCTCATGGAGTCATTAGCTTCTACTTGCCCAATTCTAATTTTTAACAAACGGTTTTCTTCAGTTAGATTCTATACCTCCTTTTCCATTTGGTTCATTTTACTTTTTAAGTTCTTCTCTCCACTGAATTTTTGTGCCTCCTTTTCCATTTGGCCAATTCTATCTTTTCAGGAATTGTTTTCTTCAGTGTGCTTTTTCTTTTTCCTTTTGACAAATTGTATTTTTTAAGGACTTATTTTCTACAGTCAATTTTTGTCCTTCTTTTTCCAAGCTATTGACTCTCTCTTGCATACCCCATTTCTTTTTCCAATTTTTCTTCTCCTGCTCTTATTTGACTTGTAAAATCTTTCTTAAGCTCTTCCAAGAAGACTTTTGGTGATAAAGAGCAGCTCATATTCCCCTATAAGGTTTCAGATGTGGGTATACTGACAATGTTGTCCTCTTCTGAATTTGTGCCTTGATCTTCCCTGTCCCCATAAGAAGAATCTATGGCCATTGTCTGTTTCAGCTTCTTGCTTATGGTGTTTACCTACTTCCTGGCTTTTAAGGTTAAGCTTTCCTGTTGGACCACAGGGGACGCTTACCCAAGCTTCTTGTGCTGGGAGCCCAGGGCCTAGTCACTGACTTTGCATGCTGGGTCCTCAGGTGCTGGCAGCTGGAGGCTATAGGGGTCTGGCAGCTTACCTGGTACTGAGCTGTGGTAAACAACACTGAAGTTTTTCAGGTGTGAGTGGGAGGTCTGGCCCTTGGAGGATGCCTGCTCACCCAGGCTTCTTTAAAGCATTGAAAGGTTTGGCTGCTAGAAGATGCCTGCCAGCCTAGAGATGTACATCCTGGAGTTGTGCTGAAGCACTTGCAGATTTGGCTGCTGAAGGACCCTACCTACCTGTGCATGTGGTAGATTTCCTAGCTAGCATCTTACCAGTTGCCTTGCCTGTACCAAGGCACTCATGTGATTCTGGTGTTGGCACTTGTCTGTTCACCACCCTGGGGCTCAGGATCTCCCCCCGGTTTACTGAATTAGGGCTTACTGCTGGCTTGCTGTACTGCTCCACCTGCACCAGAGCTAGATAGGCCTTTCCTATTAATCCCCCAAGCTTCCTGGGCTACAAAACTGCTTCAAGCCATCTTTCTGCTGGCTCAGCTGTTCCAGGGTTTTTCCTGGGGCAATATTTTCAGGGCTTTCAGAGGTCAATAAGAGAGAGTAAGAGCAACTTACTTCTTATTCTACCATCTTGGCTCCAGGAAGTCTCCTAGGAGTAGTTTGCTTTTTTTTTAACTTCACTATCTTCTGAGTAAAAACCCAGATCTTCTCTATCCTCATAATAGCTATCTATGGTTGAGTTCTTTCTCCTTTGCTTACTCATTATTTTAGTGGTTTGTTATTATAGTCAGGTTCTAGTCCTGAGGTATAGGGGGTGATGCCTCAGGCTTCAATTTTTCATACTGTTGTTTTTCAAGCACTATCTGGGGGTTTGACCTTGGGCATTCCTCTGTACCTCTTAGAGTCACAGCTAAGGCCTCTAGCATTAAATCACTACAAATGCTCTTGCATCACTGGGCATGTACTTACTTCTCCTTGCAAGCAGTCATATCCCTAGACCATGTTGTCTGGTCAGCACAACTGGGCCTGGCATCCTGCCATAGTGAAGGTTCCTTCAATCTTCTCCTATTCAGCTGCCTAACCAGTGAAGTGAAAGTTCTGAGGCTATAGCCAGACCCAGCTGCTCCCAGGGTTTGTTGTCTGTCAATTCCATGGAGGCTGCCTAGAGATGTTTGCACTTCAATGAGACCAAACCTACACCCCTAAGGTTCTCCCAGGTTGTCATGAATTCATCTGATTTACCCAGACTCTTAATTATTTCTGCCACTTTGAGGCAATATTTTATCATAATTGTGGGAGAAATTTGGAAAGTCCAGTATTTCCTGTCTTATTCTGCCATCCTCCAGTATGAATTTCTTTATTAGTGATTTGGAGTATTTTTTTTCTTATAGCTATTGATAGCTTGGATTTTTCCACTGAAAACTGCCTGTTCATATTTTTGAGTACTCTAATAGATTAGAGAATGCCTGATAAATTCTTATAAATCTGAATCATTTTGCTATATATCTCAAGAATGAAATCTTTATCAGAGAAATTTGCTGCAAAGATTTTTTCCCCAACTGCCTGCTTCCCTTCTGATTTTCTTCTTTCTTTCTTTTTCTTTCTTCTGATTCATTTGTCTTGTTTGTGCAAAATAAAATCTTATTTAATCAAAATTGTCCATTTAATCTTTCGTGATATCTCTATTCTTCCGTCACAAATTCCTCCCCTACTCATAGAGCTGAAAGGGAATTTTTTTTCCTTGGTCCTCTATTTGTTTATAATGTTAGTTTTTATGTTTTTCATGTACTCATTTGAAGCTTATTTTGATACTCAGTGTCAGATGTTGGTGTTTAATTCATTTCTGCCAGGCTGCTTTGCAGTTTTCCCAGCAATTTTGAAGAATGGTGAAATTTTACCCATATAGGTATTATGTAGGGCCACTTACAGCTCCACAGGGTTTGCCTTGTCCCTCTCTGGACACATGAAACCCTTCCATCCCTGCCTCCATATCAACCCCATTATTCCAGTGAAACTGGACCCCTGGTTTTCATTATTCAAACCATATTCTCTATCCTCCACTCACTGCTCCCATTTCCATCTCCTCCAATCCAAAACCACAACATCCTACTCTAAATCTATCCAACATTTTCCCTATGACCTCTGGAATGAATTCTCCATAGGTAACAAGTTAGATTTCATCTTAAACCTTTTCCTTTTTTGCTGCTGTATCTTCTTGCACTCACTGGTATTTGGTTCCCTCCTTGATGACACAGCTTCCCTGATTGCCCTTTCTAGAATTAATTACACTTTCACTCATACCCATCCCCATGTCACTGATTGAAGTAGGAGAGTAGGAATATCTCTTGCTCCCCACCACCACTTCCAGGGTCTCCCTTTACTACTCAGCACTCATTAACCACTCCTCCTTTCAGGTTCATTCAATCCATATTTACCATCCTTATCACCCAATCATGAGATTTTTGTGGCTACTATTTACCACCTTCCAGGACACTCCCTTTTTATTCTCAATGATTCCATTAACTGGTTCAGTCTCTCTCCCTTTTCCATCACCCCCTAAATTCTTTCCCTCATACTAGGGAATTTCATTATCTATATTATTACTCCTTCAAATATCATAATCTCGAAATTCCTCAACTCATTCATTTCCCATGACTCATTCAACCACAGCTACATTAACAGATGATCACACCCCCTGATCTTGCCTTCACACATGAGTGTTATACATCTATGTTCATGAACTCTGAAATCCTTTATTGGATATAACCTATTTTAATTCCACATCTCCCTCTGCCTTGCAATTCTAAACCCTGCTTTTTGTCCTCACTGTAGCCTCCAATCCCTCTACCCATTAGTTCTTCACCAGATTATCATCCCTACACTGCATACACTCTCATCCCTTACCCATCTTGATCCCCAAGTAAATCACTTTAACTCTACAGTGTCCTTTTTTCTTGAGTCTCTTTCCCCTTTATGCCATAGAAAAAACTTGTCATTCCAAACCCCAGCCCTGTATTACTCTCTCTGTCCACTGATTTCACTGCTACTAACATGTTGCTCAATGAATCTGGAGAAAATCATTAAGTTTTGCTGACTGGGCCCACTACAAGGTAATGTAACATAAACTTAACTGGACCATCAATGAGGCAAGGTAATCTTCTTATATCTCCCTAATTAATTCCCTAACTCACTCACCAGAAACTTTTCCAAACCTTTCATCCATCATCAAATCTCCCATGGCTCCCACTACTCCAAAATTGTGAGACTTGCCTCATTTTTTTGTTGGAAAAAAAAGTAATTCACAGGGAGCTCCCTTTTCTCTTTCTTCCCCTCATCTACATCACTCAAATGCCTTCTGCTACCATCTCATTCTTCACCCTTGGTTCAGATGAAGAGGTGGCCTTTCTTCCTGGCTCTTTGAGAACAAGTAATTCCATTCCATCCTACCTTTGTGAACAAATAATCCCATTCCATCCTACATTTTCTAGCCCATTTCCCCCTCTGTGATCCCTACTCTTTCATGCTATCAAGCACCCTCTTCTTGATCATCTCTGTTCTCTAGATTTTCATGACATTACTCTCTCCTGGTTCTCCTACTTTTCTAAGCACTCCTCTATCTCCTTTGGTGGATCTTGATTCCTGTTCTATCCACTAACAACAAGGGTATGGGTCCCCCAAGTCTTTGCCTTTGTTTCTCTCCTCTTTTCCCTCTCTATTTTACTTGATGATCTTAATCTCTCATGGCTTCAATTATCATCTCTACCAAATGACTTTCAGATCTATTCATCTAACTCTAATCTCTCACATGCATCTACAATTTCCTTTTAGACATTAAAAGCTGGATATCCAGCAGAAATCTTAAATTCAACATATCCAAAACTGAACTCATCTTCCCCCTTAAATCCTCCCTTCTTCCTAACTTTTAATTACTGTCAAGGATACCATCCTCCTCTCAGTCATCAAAGTTTACAAGCTAGAGCTCACCATGGGCTACTTACTCTCCCTCAACCCCTCTATTCAATCAGTGGTCAATTCCTGTCATTTCTACTTTCATAATAGCACTCACATATATCCCCTTCTCTGAGGATGAGATGGACTATAGTATCATGAACACAACAAACATGAACTTGGACAGACTTCAAGGGACAGTGGTTAGAATTAGAATTCATTTGGAAAAACGAAAAGTCAACAATATCAAAGGAAATAAAGAAAAAATATAAAGGAAGAGGCTTAGCAGTACCAAGTCTTAAATTGTTGTAAGGCAGTAATTATCAAAATTATCTGGTACTGGCTAAGAAAAAGAAAGGTAGATCAATGGAATAGAGTAGATATACAATTTACAGAAGCAAATAAACATAATAACCTTGTATTTGACAAGCATAAAGACTTAAGATTTTGTGATAAGAATTCATTATTTGGTAAAAATCGTTGGGAAAACTGGAAAGCACTATAGTAGACATCAGAAATGGACCAACATCCACACCATTTACCAAGAAAATGTCAAAATGGATACATGACTATAGCAGCAAGCACCCCAAGCGCGTCCTCAGTGTTTGCTGCCCATACAGGTTCTTGGAACAGCTTTGTTAAAGGAAAGCAACTCAAAATGGGTTAACAAGCTTACTTTAATCAGACATATATCATTTACCTTGTTCAGGGGAAGAGGTCAGCACCCCGAACTTCAAAGTATACAGGCAGAATTATCAAGACAGAAACAGATCAAGTAGACAGATTTCCAAACTGTCCAACCATTACATCCATACCCAGTCAACATCTGGGTTTCCACATCTGGGTTTTTCAAAGCTGGGGGGGCCCTGGACAACGGCTTCCCAGAATCCAGATCAAATCACAGAACACTTCTCGAAGTGAGACCCCAAAACAAAGCCTCACATCAGGGCTTATATAGCCTTCTCCTGGCTCAGAGAATGTAACAACCTTATTGACCCACTGGCCAATCAAGAAGTATCTACTGAAAAACAAGCCTCCCACCCCAGGCTTCAGGTGCACTTTAGCCTAGGGGCAGGGAAGATCTTCCAAATTTGCATTCCCATTACAATGACCTAGATATAAAGAGACTTTACAAGAAAATCAGAAGAACATGGAACATATTACTTATCAGACTTGTGGACAGGTGAACAATTTATGAATAAAGAGATAGAGATCAAAGTTAGAATAATTTCAATTACATTAAATTAAAAGGGTTTTATATGAATAAGGAACGTAGCCAAGATCAGAAGGAAAGCAGAAAATTGTGAGGATGGGGGAAATTCTATTTAATTTCTCAGATAAAGGTCTCATATCTAAAACATATAAAGAAATTTGTCAAATCTATGAAAATGTTACTCATTCCCAACTGATAAATGGTCAAAGGATATGAACAGACAGTTTTCCAATGAAGAAATAAAAACAATTTATAATTATAAGAAAAAAAATTAAATCATTATTGATTAGAGAAATGCAGATTAAAACAACCTTGAAATATCATTTTATACCTACCAAATTGGCTAAAATTATAGAAGGGGAAAGTGAGAAATGTTGAAGAGGAAGTAGAAAAATTGGGACACTGATTCACTATTGGTGGAATTATGAAGTGATCCAACTATTTTGGAGAGCAATCTGGAATCACACCCAGAGTTATTAAACTACCTATACCCTTTGACCCAGGAATGCCACTACTTGGAATATTTCCAAACATGATTAGGGGAAAAGAAAAAGCACCTATATGTTCTAAAATGTTTATAGCGGCTCTCTTTGTCATGGCAAAGAACTGGAAATTAAGGGGATACACATCAATTGAGAAATGGTTGAATAAATTGTGATGTATGAATTCTAGTGTGTTATAAAAAATAATGAGCCAGTTGGTTTTAGAAAAACATGGAAATATCTGCATGAAATATTAAAGAGTGAAATGAGCAAAACCAAGAGAACATTGTATACAGTAACAGGAATATTATTTTAAGGATGACTTTGAGTAAGTAATTTTGTTTATTATAAATACCCAAATTAACTATAAAGGATACATGAAGAAAGATGCTATCAGTATCCAGAGAAAGAACTAATAAATAGATGTATAGAATAATTTACATATATATATATATATATATAAAAATATATATATATTTATGTCTAATGGTAGCCATCTTGGGGGGGGTGACAATGGGAAAGAGGAAAGAAAAAAAGAAATTTATATGATTTTTTGTTGTATATTTGAAAGGAATAACAAGTTATACATAGTAGATTTCATGTGCAACCATCTTTTTTATTGTGCTATATTATGAAAATTCTTTTTTATTCCATAAATTAAAAAAATTTCGTTAAAAAAGAGATAATGATTAGAAAGAACTGGTGTGCCATGGTCCGTGGGGTCACAAAGAGTCAGACATGACTGAGCAACTGAACAACTCCTCTGATAGTACAAAGACCCTGGTGAAGGCCTTCATCATCTTACACCTGGACTACTGAAATGCTCTGTTAGTTGGTCTCCATAATTCAAGTCTATCTTCCCACTCCTGCACTCAGCTGCTAAATAGAGCTATCTAAAATGCAAGTCTGATCCTATCACCCCCCCCCATTCAATAAACTCCAGTAGCTACCTACTACTTCTAACAACAAAAGCTCTTCATAACTTGAGTCCTACTACCTTTCCTGTCTTCATATATTCGCCTCCATGAACTTTGTCATAGAAGGACACTGGCCACTTTGCTGATCCTTGCACATATTACTTAATCAAATGCCATCCCTCCTTACCTCTACCTCCTAGCTTCCTCTTCCTTTGTGTCTCAGCTAAAATTCCTCCTACAAGAAGCTTTTCCTAGTCTTTCAGTGTCTTCCCCCAAGAGTAACCTAAATTTTTCCTGTCTACATCTTGTTAATAAAGAGTTGTTTATACACTGTTTCCCCCATTAGACTGTGCACTTTTTTAGAGCAGGGGCTCAGTTTTGCCTTTCCCTGTATCCCCAGACTTAGCACAGTACCTTTCATGTAGTGGGGGCCTAGTAGTTGACTGCCTGAGTAGCTGGGCCTTTGATTTTATCAAATACTAAGCCACTGTGTTTGTTTTCTTCCGAATGCTTTGTACCAGATCTGTTTCATGGATCAACCTCTCTATTTCTTAATCAGGACCAAATCATTTAGCTGACTACTTACATTGTAGTACAGTTTGCAGTATAGTCTGAGATCTGCTTTTTTAAAAATATGTTTATTTTCCATGAGATTTTTTTTACCTTTTTGTTCTGATGAATTTCATAATTTTTTCTTCTAGCTCCATAATGTAACCCTTTGGTAGTTTGAGTGGTATAGCACTGAATTCTAATTAGTTTAATTCAACACAACAAACATTTATTCCCCCTCACACAATGTCTTCAAGGACTGTATGATCAGTCAGGGAGCTTGCAGAAAATGGGTCCTTAACCTGTGCTGTATGAACTTAAAAAAAAAAACACATTGTGATGACTGTATTACAATATAATTAGTTTGTTTTATAATCTCATGAATTTTATTTTATTCATTTAAAAACATTATTCTAAGAAGGGGTCCATAGACTTCACCAGTCTACTGAAGGGTTTCATAGCACAAAAAGGATTTAAAAGTCCAGAAGAGGGATTCTTGTTTACGTATGGATTAGTCATGGAGATCCCCTCCAACTCAAAGATTCTGTGATCTTCAGTGTGGGAAAATTTAGAAATAGTGATTTAGAAAAACTACTTGTGTAATCTCCTACTCTTAAGATGGTTACTACCACTAGTCAGTAAATAGTGAAAAAAATTGTGAATTAAAAAACTTTTATCAGTTCACAAAATGATACCTACAATGCATTCCCTCAATCTACAAAGAAACTACACATAACGCTTTCATTTGTTTGCCTGTTTTATTATAAAAATGAGAAAGAAATTCTTAAAAATATATATCTGATCACATACAAAGTACATGCCACTGGGCTCAGGTATATAAGCAAGTAACTATTTTTAGAGATTTCTATGTTTGGATTTTGCAATTACATCCTTTTTCCTGAATATAACTGAAAACTACATGGACTCATCCTATTTTTAAACTTGTTCCCCATGATTTTTGCAGAGCACAAGAAGATATTCACATTATTTTGCTCTAAGCTGCAGCAAAACCATCAGCCACCTGCATCTACATTTCTGAAAGGTTAGAAAAAATAATTTCATACTCAAACATCATGCTTTTTGCCTTAATTGTAATCTGTCCAAAGGCCAATTGAAAGAGGTGAAGACTTCTACAACTTCCTTCAGAAAAGCGCATTTCAATGCTAACCTTCTTCCAACATATTATGCAGAGTCAATATGCCAATGAAAAGGCCTGGGACTTACAAAGGGAAGCAAGCAAATTATATGACTCCTGAGCTTACATTTCTCTGTTAGATGTTATCTCATATCCTTACATAAAGTCTGATTTATACAAATTGGCTCACCTTCCAAGAATTTGCATTTATTTTAAATATAGCTTTTCAGAGTCATTGAGTACTCTGTGGAGACACACTTTTGGTAGTCAGACCTGAGCATAAAATTCCATTATTTAAGTGGCAAAAAGTTGGTAGGTAAAGTCTGAGAAATCTGGCAGTAACTTACTCTGTTTGTGGTTTCTACTTTGTTAGACTCAGTGGAGCCATGAATCTATCTTGTCCTTAAAAAACTGAAAGAGAGGGCTTTTAAAATGAATGTAATGCTAAATTTATGTGCCACAGGAGCAGCATATCAAGGCCTCTCTGCTGATTAGACCCAGATGTTGGTAACAATGTTAGTGTTATGGACCAACTGCAGGTGTGGGAATAGATCCCTTTTCCCTGGGACCCTCAGCAATCAAACCAGTGGTTTCTTCTGGCTCTCCGTTTGGAGTTTTCAATTAACACTACAATGGTATTGTTGTTCTCCAATATTAGATCATGTGTCATGTAAATGAAGTTGAATATATAGTGAAACCCAACAAGGTGATTTAGGCCAAGGATACATGTGTTAGGCATTATAACATGATTAAGGTTAAAAAATAATAATTTTTAAAAGCCCTGACATACTATAACATTTTCATTATTTGGCTTATCAGTAGATTTTTACATTTCACTTTTATAAAGAAGGATGTCATGGAAAGCAAACCTCAATACTTATGTAAAAGAAGATACAAACTGCCTCATAAATGAATGGAGTGATTAATTCCAGATTGGGTGATTTTATATAAGCAATATAACAATTTCGAAGCGCTATATATGCTTTTGTACTTATTTCAATGTTTTAAAGTTCTGTCTTAGCTCTTTATCTTCTCCCTCTAAATGTAAATGATCAGTACACACAAACCACCCCCACTGATGGGAGCAAACAACCAGGATATTTCTGAAACATTCAAAGCAATGAATCCAGCTCATCAGTGCCTAGGACTGCATTTCAGTCTCCTCTGGGTATCATGATGTTTAAGAGAGAACCCAACACACTAAAACATATTAAAGAAGCCGTCATCTCTCTGAATTAGGTTGTAAGCTTCTCAGGGCAGGGACCTTATCTTTTATGTGTTTGTAAAGTTCCATATCCCAAGACTGTCCCATGAATAAATATCAATAAAATAATTTCAGGGGTAAATTTTACACTTCATGCTCATGCAAAGTTCATAATTCTCATTAATGTTGACAGGGCTTGCAAAGAGCAGAATTCTACTAGTTATATCTTCATTTTTTGCAGCTCTCACAGACACTGGACCATACAATAACTCAGTTCAATAAAATGTACACTAGAATACTAGGACCTTTCTCTCTTAAGAATGTGGGTAGAGGGGCGGCCAGGTAGCACAGCGAGTAAGAGCACCGGCTCCAGTGTTGGGATGACCTGGAGATCGAATCCCGGGCTCAGACACTCAGCACCACACCCAGAAATAACTGGCCGTGTAACCTTGAGCAAGTTACTTAACCCAAATTTTTTAAAAAAAAAAAAAAAGAATGTGGGTAATACAAATACCCAGGAAAAACAAGTCTCATTTTTCTGATCACATTATAAAGCAAGAGGAGGCAGGCTAAATTCTCAACAACTCTATGAAAATTAAGCCATGACTTCCTTTAGCACATACTATCACAATTACCTAAGAAAGCACAGGCTTATGGGATTTGACATGGGAAGGGACTCTCAGATAGATTTAGTTCGTTCCCTTTATATTACAGATGAGGATATCCATAACCAGAAAGGACAACTGATTTGCCCATGGTCACACAGAAAGTAGTAGAACCTAAATCTGAACTGAGATCCTTTGATTCCAAATACAATGAATGTTCTTTCCACTAAACACACATTCTCCTTCCTGATCAGAAACTTTCTAAAAGTAGTTCACTATCTGTCCTTAAACATTCTTAGGAAAGAGAGGTAATTCTTGTTCATGGAAATTGTAAAGTAATGAATAATTATAAACTGACTACAAGGTCAGCCAAGGCATTGATTTCTAGTTCACCACTAATATTTTGCCATGTTGCTAGTAAATTTGGGCCTTTCCACAAGCAAAATGTACATAATATGTGTGAGTTAAATGATCTAAGGAAAAGTTAAGTACTTCTGGTAACTTTATCAGTATTTCAATTTTCACTTGGTTAGAATTTAGTGAACTGAAGAAGTAACTAAGCTATGATTTTGTACTGCCTAAACATTGACAGCTAGAAGTGAAGACAGAAACTACCTGTGCAAAATTTTCAAGAAAACCCCATTTTACCTAATGCAAAGGAAAATATATACAAGCATAACTTATTATTGTGAAAAATCTGATGGGCAATATTGCTAACATCCCTGTATGCACATATTAAATTGACTATAAATGTGGACATGAAAACTGAACATGTCAGAAAACAAACTTATAAAATGAACTCTCTCCCCAATCCCCAATTTGTTCCATGGACTTTTTCTCATAGATTCACAGAATTTCTCTTCTTAGTTGGATCTTCTCCATTCACCTCTTCTCAGAGTTGTATCCAACTTTTGTAATCTATGAAGCACTACATAACTGTCCCCATGAGCAATGATGAAATGCAGCCAATTGATATTTCCATCAAACAGCTAGAAGAGTTATGAATATAGGTTTTCTGTATAATGTGACCCCAATTATAATGTACTTTTTTCTAAGTGTCCAAAACCATGAAGAAATTTAAAAGTAATACTGTTAAAAGATGAAATTATGATTTCAAAAATATTCCATCTCATACTTAAATTTTCCCAGCAAAATTAGAGACCTAAGCTCACTCCAGTAAAAACAATAATACAATAATTGAGCATCTCAATTATGAACTTAATAAATTCATTCACTCATAATAATCCTTTATTCAATGAATTCTTTTCAAAAACAATAAATGGCAGAGTGTGGTGGTAAACACCTCTAATTCCAGTTAGTGAGGAGTGTTACTGAGTTTGGTGTTAGAGTTACTGAGGTTGGTGGCTCTCCACCTCAAAAGTTCTGAGTTGAAGTGGACTAAAGCCAATCTGATAAATCTTTAGGATTAGAGAAGGAAATGAAGTATAACTAAGCTTCCGTGCTGATAAAAGGGGGACCAACGCCTATGAATTACTTCTGTACTTCTAGCCTAGGAGAGATAGGGAGATCTAATCTTTTTTTAAAAAAGGATATTTAATACTAATAAATGAAAGTTTTCAGTTCAATAAAAGTAAAATACTAATACAAAGATGCAGATCCTGAATATATTCCTAGACACATACTCTGTATGTTTTCCAAAGATCAGCCAAGCTAAATACAGAGAGCTAATCAAAAGTAGGCTGCTCATGTTTCCTGAGGTATAGGAAACAATTTTAACCTTCCTCTGCTGTGGTAACAGTAGCAAAGTGGCAGAAAGTAGGGGAAGAAGGGTTAAGGATGACAGTTTTTATATAAACTCTAACAATTTTTGGTACTCCCAGTGAGATGCTTGTCCAATGATTAAGAAGTATATGTTTTTGGAGGAACTTGGAAGGAAGGAAGGAAGGAAGGAAGGAAGGAAGGAAGGAAGGAAGGA